>NC_079190.1:65751299-66080224 GCF_029499605.1 Hyla sarda
AGCAAAAACAAAGCCATGAGATGGGTAGAACTGCCTGTAAAGCTCAGAGACAGGATTGTGTGAAAGCACAGTTCTGGAGAAGGGAACACATTTTTTTTTGCTGCACTGGAAGTTCCTAAGAGCACAATGGCCTGAATAATTCTTAAATAGAAAATGTTTTGAACAACCAGGACCCTTTCTAGAACTGGTTGCCTTACCAAACTAATTGGGGGGAAAAGGGCCTCTAGAAGAGAGATGGTCGCTCTAACTGAGCTCCAAAGATCCTGTCTGAGCCGGAGACTGGCTGAGCGGGCTGTCACTGTCATTAACAAGGAAGCTGTTTTAGAAGGTGGGGGCCAGTGTTGTGGAGTGTTTAGTGGGGAAATGTGGCATCCAGAGGTGAGAGATAGAGCTCCGTTCCGGAGATTGTGATAGGGGATAAGTGTTTCTACAGTGGAGTACCCCTTTAAGATTTTGCAAAAGCGCTCCATTGGGATTCAAGTCAAATCAAGTTGATTTGATTGCAGCCGTTAGAAGTGGACTTGTGTTCTTCGGATTATTATCCTATAGCATAGTAACCCAGCAATGTTATTATGTCAGGTGGGCATTCCCTTCAGGATTTAACAGAGAGCAGAATTAAAATTTACTGTTCATTGCAAGGTCCCACGGCTCTCCTGAACAGCTAATGGGCAGGGGAATTGAGTGTCGGCACCCCACTGATAAATGATTCCTGTCCCATCCTGCGGAGATGCCATCAATCATTTCAGATCGGAAAAACTATTTAATATTCATAAATGCATTATCCAAAATTTTACCAATCTCATGTTTACAATATATTGCTATTTTTTTAAGAGAAGAGCACCTGTCACCAAACTAAACTTTCAATATATTGTTTCTTATGTAATTATAAGACACTTTTACTTGCTGTTAAAATTCTCAACCTTAATATGTTTTTAACGTGATAAAAAAAATGGCCACTAGGTGGCTCTGTTCTGTTCCCTGCACAAGTCAAACAGTTAGTTTGGTCTCCTCCTGGCTTGGCAGGAGACCAAACTAAGGAACTATGTGCTGGGCAAGGCGAGGCACAGCTCTCACAGGCTTAGGGTGATGTTGCACCTGCTGGGGAATGCCCACTTTCTCCTGCCGTGAGCTCACACAATGTGAGCAAGGGGAAAGGTATGATACAAAGCTTTTTAAAGCTTGGAAAAAAAATTAAGGCCAGAAGGGCTGTTAGGAGGAGTTAGGGAATATAATCTGAGTTAATTTAGAAAAGATGGTTTGATGACAGGTACTCTTTAAGCTATAAATTACAGTTATATATCAGACAGGAGGCGAGTATCTTGCATTAATCTTTCTTTCTTTAATGCTCATAGCAAAAATATCATAATGCTAATAACGTATAGAAAAAACTACAATTCCCAGCAGTCCCCTGTGAACTCCTCCTCTCCTCCCAGCATGCTGGCTCCTATAAAAGGGACTGCTTGTAGATCCTCTTCCTCTTTCTTTCTGCTCTGGCAGCAAGATAAGTATAATCTGTGAATTTTATTTTGGTATCGATAGTATAATCTGTGATTTATATTCTTATATTCCTATATTCTTTATATTCCTATATTCTTTATCTTCCTATATTCTTTATATTTCTATATTCTTTGTATTCCTATATTCTTATCTATATTCTTAAAACTAATTCATTATTTCCTTTATTTTCATCCTCACTTGTCTTCTATTTAGTTTCCTACCTACCTGGGATCGCACAACTAAAGTACGATCCCTCGGTTCTTATTTCATTTTCCTCCCTCTTTTCTTACTTCATCCCGACTGGCTCACCTGACGCCATTTTCGGGCTTTCGTGCCGTCTTCCTCAACTAGTTCCCGCCGCTGTCATCGGCTTCGCAGGCTTGGAGGTTCGGGGGCGTGGACTTAGGACACGCAGCCGGCGTCATTCTGACGTCGCAGACCGCGCGACCTATCACAGTACTGATAGCCGTAATCTCGCGAGATTACGGCGGTAGTCGCTGCAGCTGGGCTACGCCTCCTCTCTCCGTCGCCAGTGTTGTGCGAGCGGTGAGAGGAGCGCCAGCATTGCGATTGCGGTCTGTGTAGATCCCCTGTGTAAGTCTGCTGAACCCCTGCAGGACACTAGCAGCTGCTTTGTCTTTAGGGAGACTTATTATAGTTTATAGCGACCTTAACCCTTACTTGCCTAGAATCAATTGTGCTCTGTGCGGATATCTAGATTTTTCTAATACTCCCTGATCAGATACCGCTTATACCTTTCTCCTTAGCTACTTGTAGCTTATTATATCAACATTATGTCTGAAGATAACACACATTCTAGAGTTGCTGGACAGGCTGTAGAGGTGGATGCCTCTCAATTCAAGTCTCCTGCCCAGATACAAGATCTTATTAATAAGTCCATACAAGCAGCGCTGACTGCCACTACGGTTCCTGTTCTACCCACTACTTCTAGGAACCAAACTACTAGTGACAAAGCCCTTTGTAAGCAAAAGCATACATCGGGTCATGTCGACTCCCCGGCAGGGGAAGAAAACAATATGCCCCAGACAGGACCCAACCCGGCCTGTCACGCCCCGCATCCATCAGAACATACCCGACCCTTGGGCCTCAAGGAGACCACAATGAGGCATAAGACCGCCAGACGGTCAAAACCCAATTCATTTGACACCTCTGGGGAAGACTCATCCGCTGAATCGGATGGAGCAAACACCGCAGATTCAGAATCTGAGGACGCAGATGCGGGGCTCATGGCGGACTATGATGACGCCACTCTAGAAACGCCTAAGGAGGCTATACTAGAAACACTAGGGCAACCATTTTTCAGCCCTGATGCAATCACACATCCCCGTTCTGGGGACTGAGCTCCACTACCCCAGGTCGCGCAATTTGTAGAATTCTGGACTAGAAGGTCTTTTGACCGCTCCAATCGAAACAAATTAAGGGCCGAATGCCCTAGGCCATGTGTCGCCAAAAAGGTGACAATGACACCAGAAATAGACCCGGTACTCCTCAAGTACCTGAAGAAGTCCACAAATATGCAACGAAAGGGATTGAACGTTCATTCAAACGAATCCAAGATAGGATTTTAGACATGTTAGGACCACGGACCAAAATCCTTAACCTGTCAGAACAGGCGGCCTCCTCGGCCCAACCTGTCGATTTAGATCAGCTGAGAGGCTGGGCCCAAAGGGCCGTTTGTATGCTGGGAAGTGCGAACACATCCTGTTCCATTGAGCGGAGAAGGTCTATCCTAATGAAATTAGAACTGCAATTATCACACCTATCTGAAAAGGAGCCGGGTCCTTCGGCTGAAGGCATGCTGTTTGGAGAGGATCTCATTAAAGACATTAATAAATTCGTTAGCCTTCACTAGCCTAGATAAGGCTCAATCCTCACTTAAGAAGGCAGGACAACCCGCCAAGGTTTTTGATAAGGCCGGCAGAAGCAGAGGCCGATCTGCTGGCCGCAATGCCTCTTTCAGGCCCTATAATAGACCACTTGCCCAGCAATACCCCGTACAACAGCCGTGCGCATTGCCCATTGCCCAACCGGCTCCGTTCTTTCCCCCACGGGGCCGACCCTGGAGAGGACGCGGTGGACGTGGATTTCCACGATCACGCCCGCCAACCGGTGAGTACCCTCTCTATGACACTCTCATACACTATAGTGGGGGGCAGACTGATGTATTTTACCCACGTCTGGTCCACGATTACGGCAGACGCTTGGGTTCTCAACACGATAGCGGGATATATAATAGAATTTCTATCCCTACCAGTGCTAAACATAATCCCCCAACCAATCCAGTTTTCGGCTCAAAACGTAACCCTCATAGACGAGGAACTACGAGACCTCATCGCAAAAGGAGCTGTACAAGAAGTAGATCCCCTGTCTCCGGGGTTTATCAGCAGCCTCTTCTTAGTCAAGAAGAAGGATGGCGGCTATCGTCCTGTGATAAATCTCAGAGATCTCAATCAGCATGTGACGTATCATCACTTCAAGATGGAGGGGATCCATTTGCTGAGAGATCTTCTGTGGCCAGGAGATTGGGTTGTAAAAATAGACTTAAAGGACGCGTACCTCATGGTCCCGATGCACCCCACATCCCAGAAATTCCTACGATTTCTATGGAAAGACCGCATGTGGCAATTTACTTGCCTTCCATTCGGTTTGTTATCGGCCCCGTGCTGTTTCGCCAAGCTAATGAAACCCGTGGTGGCGGCTCTTCAGAGCAGAGGGGTGAGACTCATAATTTACCTAGACGATCTGCTAATTATGGCACGGTCCAAAGCGCAAGCTGCCTTGCACAGTCAATGGACAGTATCGTTGTTGGAGGAACTAGGTTTCCTCATCAATCACAAGAAGTCGGTTCTTTACCCGACACAAGAGATGGAATTTTTGGGTTTCTCGGTGGACACCCAACAGGCTGTCCTACGATTGCCCAAATCCAAACTGGCGCTGATTCGCAAAGAAATCAGAGCGGTATTGCGCAAAGGTTGCGCATCTTTGAGGATTATCGCATGGATCGTCGGCTTATTGTCGGCTTCTATCCAGGCGATATTTCCGGCCCCTCTCCACTATCGGGCGCTGCAATGACTGAAAACCCTCCATCTTCGTCAGGGTTTACGGTATGCAGACGAGGTGGCCCTTTGTCCCCAATCAGTGACAGAGTTACAATGGTGGTTACGTCACGCCGTAGAATGGAACGGCAAGACGATTTTCAACTCTTTCCCGGACATAATCATAGAATCGGATGCGAGCCGCCAAGGTTGGGAAGCTCGCTGCGGGCATCACGCTACTGGAGGGATATGGTCAGAAGAGGAGTCTCTTCTCCATATCAACGCTCTGGAACTCCTAGCAGCGTTCTTCGCTCTCAGGAGCTTCCTTCCACGGGAGTCCAGTTGTTGCATACTATTACGCATGGACAATGTGGCGGCAGTACAATATATCAACCGCCTGGGTGGCACGAGATCCAAAATGTTGGCGGACATTGCGTCCGACTTCTTGCCTTTCTGCTTCTCCAGAGCCATTTTCCTGATATATATTCCAGGGGTATCCAACGAGGTGGCCGACTGGAATTTCCGCTACTTGATCGACTCCAGCGATTGGACGCTGGACCGATCCGTTTTCCGACAACTTCGAGAGCTGTGGGGTCCACTACACACGGACCTCTTTGCCTCTCGTCTCAATTGTCAGTTACCCCGGTTTTACAGTTGGAGACCGGACCCGGAAGCATCAGCGGTGGACGCGTTCCGCCAGATGTGGCCGCAGGGGACGCATTATGTGTTTCCTCCTTTCCCGATGATAACCAGAGTCCTTCTCTAAGTAGCGAATCAGAAAGCGAAGGTGGTTCTGGTCACACCTTGGTGGCCAACGCAACCATGGTTTCCCCTTCTATTGGGGATGTCGGTAGATTACCCCAGGTTGATTCCCCATTCGCCTCAACTCCTCACGAATCCGTCCAAGGGTCTACACCCGTTGGTTCTGGAGGGCAACCTTCCTCGCGTGGTTGATTTCGGGGTGCCGAACACAGGTGGAGATCTTTCACAATCAGCTAGAGATCTCCTCGCCTTGGCCTGGGCCCCAGGGACTAGATCGGCATATCGATCTGCATGGGCCCTGTGGGTTCGCTGGTGTGATCAACGGGAAACTGATCCCGTTCAAGCACCTGTTCCAGTCATAGTGAACTACCTAGCGGACGCTTTTGAGATGGGAAAGTCTTATAGTTCACTTAACGTGTATAGATCTGCCATCTCGGCATATCATTGTCCAGTAGACTCCTTACCAGTTGGTAAGCATCCATTAGTGTGCCGTCTGCTTAGGGGAGTGAAGTTTAAACGTCCTCCCCGGCCTAGATATCAATCTACATGGGATGTCTCCCAAGTGTTGGACATGTTTTCCTCTTGGGAAGATAATGATTCGCTGTCTTTGAAACTTCTGTCTCTAAAATTAACTACTCTTTTATGCTTAGTTTCCATTAAGAGGGTATCGGATATCAAGGCCCTTGATATATCTAGGTGACAATTTTCGCCTGAAGGGGTCCGTTTTACGGTCGTTCGGAGAACTAAGACAGAACTTCAATCAGTCTTCTATCCCTATTTTCCGATGCATCCCAAACTTTGTGTGGTGCGATTTCTTCCTTTGTATGAGACACAGACAGCGGCCGTACGATCGCTCAGTCACAATCAATTGTTAATATCTTATGTTCAGCCTCATTTACCGGTCTCCTCGGCTACGTTAGCTCGGAGGGTGAGATCAGTAATGGAGATGGCGGGAATTGATATTTCCCTGTTTGGCGCTCATTCCTCTAGAGGTGCTATGGCTACTAAGGTGGTCACTTCAGGAGGTTCTCTCTCGGATCTCTTGTTAGCCGCTGACTGGTTGTCGGAGACGACTTTCCTCCATTTTTATTTCCGACCGGAGGCACATGTTTCTGTATCGGTTCTTTAACTGTCGATTGTCTATGACTGTACTTTTGTATAGGGATCTAGCTTTAAACTTGCAAGATACGAGCCTCCTGTCTGATATATAAATCGAGATTTTCCTAGCTTGTGACGGAAAATATAAGTTATATGAAGACAGGAGGCGAGTATCTTTCCTCCCTACCCAACCCTGTTAAGGTGTTTGTTTTCTTTACAGGGTATTGAATGGAGAAGACGCCTGTTGAACTTGTTCCTTGACAGTTTCTGTTCTGTTGCATCAGATGGATTTCAGTCCTGTTGGCCGGATGCTCGGAGGAGCCCAAGTGGAGTCGTTCTACTGTTCCAGGGTTCGTTTTGCTGCATAGGAATATAAAGAATATAGGAATATAAGAATATAAATCACAGATTATACTATCGATACCAAAATAAAATTCACAGATTATACTTATCTTGCTGCCAGAGCATAAAGAAAGAGGAAGAGGATCTACAAGCAGTCCCTTTTATAGGAGCCAGCATACTGGGAGGAGAGGAGGAGTTCACAGGGGACTGCTGGGAATTGTAGTTTTTTCTATACGTTATTAGCATTATGATATTTCTGCTATGAGCATTAAAGAAAGAAAGATTAATGCAAGATACTCGCCTCCTGTCTTCATATAACTTATATTTTCCGTCACAAGCTAGGAAAATCTCGATTTATAACAAAACAATTTATTAATTCACAATCACCATTTTGTGTCTAATGAGTTTTAGGATTTTACAATGCTTCTGCACTTAAGAAGTGACGATTTTATGTGGTACCATAGAATTTTATTCTTTCTCTATACACCACATATTTTGCATAATCTTGGTTATCAACAATAACTACCAAAAATCCCCAGCTGACCAATGCAGTGTGGTGAAGCTGCTATTAAAATTAAGCCTTTAATAATTTCACTAAAATGGTATATAAAGATAATGTGAAACACACAATAGGGTTTATTTACTGAGTGGAATGTAAGTTTCTTTGTGGATTTTGATTTCTGACTGGTATTTTCCCAAGGTATTTACTAAGGTTTCCCTACATTTTGCACTTTTCCCTACATTTTGCTTTTTTTTTTACAACTGTTATGATCTGTCAGGTTTTCCTCAGCTCAAATCCACCACATTTTCTGTGGAAACCATAGTAAATATGTTGGGATTTTTCAAAACTGTCGGGACCATGCCCCTTTTGTCAGGACCACGCCCATATTATCCAATGGTCACGCCCCATTTTTGTTTTTTCTTGTAAAATGGAGTTTTTTTTTATTTTGGTGGCAACTTGTGTCACAATTTGGGCGCAAAACCCGACAAAAAAGAGTTGGGATCATTTTAGTAAATAAACCCCAATGTGTCATATCAATGGATTAGAATGTGTAATGGGCTACCAAACAATTATATACATTGCCCATAACTAGAGATGGGCAAATTGAAGATGACGAAGTCGAATTCGTTTCGAATTTCATAAAAAATGCAATTTGGAACGAATCCGAATTCCCTCGCACTTCGTGGTAACAAATTGCTTCATTCACCATTTTGTGCAGGCTGGGGGGCTAAAATGGCAATTACACGTGTGACGACATGGGGCAAGGAAGTCTGGGAAGGCGGGTAGGCGGGATCAACCTGAATAACATGGTGGCATGCAGCCTATCAGCAGCCAGCCAGCCCTGTGATGTTACAGCCCTATATATTCGGCAGCCATTGCCAAAGACGGGAATTTCCTGTTTTGCTGGGAAAGCAGAGAATGTGTGTGTGCGCACTAATCAGCGTTACCAACAATACAGATCTTTACACCTCAAGCCTGCATTCATTCTGGCTAGAGAGAGCAGACACTGTGTGCTCACTAATTGGTGTTACTGACCATACAGATCAGCCAATTGAGTTCAGAATTAGGAGAAATCCCCATTCAAGGACTGCAAGCAACCATAGTGCAGGCAGGAACAGTTCAGAGAGAGAAAGTATGCTTTTTTCTGTTGCAACCGTACTGGGGTGTATTACTGTAAAAAAATTGAAAGATATACGCACTCCGCAGTTCTACATTTTCTGGTTAAAGCTAATAGGGGCAGTAAGTGTTAAAGCACTTAAAGACTTAGGCACTAGATTGTTACGCCTATTTCTGGTGTAGCCGTACTGGGGCGTAATTCTCAAAAAAAAAGTTAAATATATATACGCACAATGCAGTTCTACGTTTTTTCTAGTTAAAGCCAATGGATTCAGTTAGTGTAAATGAACTAAAATACTTATGCACTAGATTGTTATGCTTATTTCTGGTGCAACCGTACTGGGGTGTATTACTCTAAAAAATGTGAAATACATACGCACTCCACAGTTCTACGTTTTTTCTGGTAAAAGCTAATAGGGGCAGTAAGTGTAAAAGCACTAAAATACTTACGCACTAGATTGTTACGCCTATTTCTGGTTCAACCACACTGGGGTGTATTACTCTAAAAAAAGAGTAATATATACGCACTCCACAGTTCTATGTTTTTTCTAGTTAAAGCTGACAGGGGCAGTAAGTGTAAAAGCACTAAAATACTTACACACTAGATGGCAGCAGATCATTCTCTGGAGATCTGTTGCGATCCGCATTTATTTACTATACAAACCGGCAGTACATGTGTCTACACTACGCTGCCGCCGGCTTCTATATACACTGTAATAATTCATAATCAGGGCGGAACACAGGAGCTCTGATTGGTGGATAGCTATTGACCAATCTGAACTCCCCTCTCCCGGCAGTGGGGCTTATGAATTATGACAGTGTATATAGAAGCCGGTGGCAGCGCAGTGTAGACACATGTAACACTGGCTTGTTATCTCAATAAATGCGGATCGCAGCGGGTCTATGCAGAATGACCCGGTGCGATCTGCACCTCTGCCCCTGGACTATAACTCCCATCATGGGGAGAGTCTGTCCATGATGGGAGTAGTAGTCCTAAAAGTCCCACAGCCGGGGGATGTGCAAGTGCCATCCCTCAGCGCTGCAGTACTAAAACTACTCCCATCATGGGACAGACTCAGTCCCATGATAGGAGTAGTGGTCCAAGGGCACAGGGGCAGATCACTCTCCTGCGATCCGCATTTATTAACTATACAAGCCAGCGATACATGCATCTACACTGCGCTGCCGCGGGCTCCCATATACAGTTCTTATAATTCATAATCCCTGCTGGGAGAGGGGAGCTCTGATTGGTGGATAGCTATTGACCAATCAGAGCTCCCGTATTCTGGCGGCGGGGATTATGAATTGTCAGTGTATACAGGAGCGGCGGGCAGTGCAGTATAGCCGCATATACCGCTGGCTTGCATAGTTAATAAATGTGGATTGCAGTGGGTCTTTGGATAATGACCTGCTGCGATCTGCACCTCTGCCTCTGGACTACAACTCCCATCATGGGCAGAGTCTGTCCATGATGGGAGTAGCAGTCCTTACTGTGTCAAAATAGACGCTTTGGCACGTGTCCTCCGAGGTGGTGTATATGTGTGCAAGAAAATACAAAAAAAATACAAATTTGTAAATTTGATTCTACAGTAGAAAGTGCTCTATGGTAAACTTAACCGTAGACAAGGGGATGAAAAATTCAGAAAAAAGACACAAAAAAACAAAAAAAATAGACACAAAACAGCTCTTTATACAATGATAAATTCCCCCCATTGAGTGTTCCGCAAGTTTCTGTTGCAGCCGTACAGGGGCGTATTGCTCTATAAAAAGTAAAATATATATGCACACTACTGTTGTAAATGTATGTTAGGCAGAGAAGTGCCAGGCCATGCACAGAGGGGTGTCAGAGGCATAAATTTATCAGGCGCAGGCAGAGATTGCAGCAGAGTAGGGGCGTGTGGCAACAGGAGTTGCAGCGAGAGGTCTGAGATCCCGTGTCAGCTAGTGGTCATGTCTTGACCAGCAACCCAGCAGCCGTCAATGATTGGTTAACTCGGTCATCCACTTCATCCCAAGTAATATCCGACACCCCCAGTCAACAGTCAGCTCTTCCCTCACGCAGAGAAGTATTGTATGCTGTGGGCTCAGCTCCCCTATACAGTGAGGACGATCAACTAGAGGACATTCAGCAGCTACTGCCCAGCCAAGATGTGGAGGAGACATCTGCCGCTTCTTCCACTAGGCGGGCAAGTAGTGATGAGTAGGGTGGCATGGGAGGTGGTGTTGCAAACGTTTAGGCTCCTGAAACAGGCACCATTGAGGAACTTGAGGATGACATCAGTGACGTGCAGACATATGTTGATTAAGTAGACGGCATGGGGGTTACAAAATGAGCCAGATGATGCGCTGTACACGCGAAACATATGTCGCTCTGCATTACGGAAGCACACGTTTTTTGTAACCCCCATGCCATCTACTGAATAAAAGCACAGAAGAAATTACTGGTGAGTGCAGCCTCTTTCTTTTCTCTCACACTGATTGTGGATATTTGGACTGTAACTTTGAGGCTTTCTATTGCACCACCACTTAAGTGTCTGATGGAGTTTATGCTACAAAAGGGACTAATATACGGAATATATGGGAGTGCCGATTCTAACTTTCTCTGTTGTGGACTTTTCAATGTTGGTTAAGCTGATCGCACTTTGGAGCTGGGTGCAGAAGGGCCTTCATCATCAGGCGAATAGGGTGGTAGGTTGCCCGTGAGGCAGCAGCTGAGCCAGTAAGGTGGTAGCATGGTTGGGAGTCAGCAGGGTGGCAGCAGTGGGAAGTCTGGAGCCGAACGTACCCAGGGTAGGCCATCTGCTTCGAGGCAGCCTACCTGCCCTGGAGGTAGTGGAGCAGGGGTTCCCGAAGTCCGCGGCAATAGCAGTCAGACAGTGTGGACTGTTGGGGGGGGGGGGGGAATCAGATACTCAGCAGTGTGGCAGTTTTTTGTCAAGCATCTGGAGGAGGTTGACTTGGCTACATGTAAGATATGTAGGCAGAAGGTGAAGCGTGGCAAGGGTCACAATGTTGGCACCAAGGCCCTGCGTCAACATATGCAGCATCACCATAAAGCTGCCTGGGAGAACAATGGCTCCAATGGGGTGGTCCAGCCTGCTGCAGCAACGGCTGCATCACCCAGTGGTAAGCCGCTCCCTGTCTGTCATTCCCATCTTTTGTTGGTTCAGATGCTCCTGCTCCTCCTACTTTTCACCAGTCATTCCAGCAGAAAGCATCATTGAAGCGATTTCCAAGAGACAGCAGTATGCGCCCACTCATCCAACGGCGCAGAAGCTGAATGTGCTCCTTTCCAAGTTGCTGGAGCTGTAGTCCCTCCCTTTTAAAGTGGTGGACTCTGCACCTTTCAGAGAACTGATGGCTTGTGCCGAGCCGAGAGGGAGAGTCCCAAGCTATCATTTATTTTCGTAAAAGGCAGTACCAGTCCTGCACAAATATGTTGAACAGATGTTGGACCAGTCCTGTCGGTGTGTACCAAAGTGCACGGCAGCACCGACAATTGGAGCTGTAACTATGGTCAGGGACAATACATGTCCTTTAGGGCCCGCTGGGTGAATGTGGTTCCTGCACAGCCACACCAGCAACTTGGCCAGGTCACACCGCATATGCCTCCACGTTCTCAGGCCATTGGTCCTGTGACAATGTCCAACTCTGCCTCCTCATCCTCCACCATGTCCTCAGCCTCCACTGCACGGACAAGTAACAGTGCTCCTCCAGCATACCAAGTGTGTCACGCTGTTCTTCACATGCGTGAAAAGTTTGCCTTCGTAGGGGAGGTACTGCTCAAAGTGATTCTTCAAGAAATCAAATAATGGCTTTCTCCGTGACAACTGAAAATGGGAACCATGGTGACCGACAACAGGAAGAACATCTTGTCTGCGCTGCATCAAGGAAGCCTGAACCATGCGCCCTGCATGACACACGTGTTCAATCTGGTTGTCAAGCAGTTCCTCAATAGTGATGAGCGGCATAGGCCATATTCGAATTAGCGATATTTTGCGAATATATGGACGACTATTTGTCATATATTCGCGAAGTTCGCATATTCGTTATATTCGATTTTTTTCCGCACATGCAAAAATATATGTTCATATTCGCGAATATTGAGTCCTCCCTTCTTTAATGGTATAGGGAACTATGACTAGTGCATTAACTCTGCGATTTTTTGCCCATTGAAACCAATAGGCACATTGTGGCCAATGGGGATTTCATGGCATGTAAAACAGTAAGATAAGTAGGACTGTCTTGGCAGCATAGTGGAATGGGAGACCACCACTGGTTTGAGTTCCAGGATGGGAGAGAATGTTATGGTTAATCTTTACTTTCCTGGAAAAGTTTCTGAGTTGCCCATAGCAACCAGATTGCTTCCTTGGTTTTTGAAAAGGCCTCTGAAAAATGAAAGAAGCTATCTGATTGGTTGCAACTCAGAAACTTTTCCTCTGGACAGGTTTTGATAAATCTCCCTCTATGGGGGAGATTCATCAAAACCAGTGTAGAGGAAGAGTTGTGCAGTTGCCCATAGCAACCAATCAGATTGCTTCTTTCATTTTTGAAAAGGCCTCTGAAAAATGAAGGAAGCAATCTAGTTGCTATGGGCAACTCAGAAACTTTTCCAGGAAAGTAAACTTTAACCACAACACTGTAACACCCCGGGACTCAAACCCATGGTGGACACCCATTCCACTGTGCTGCCGAGACAGTCCTGCTTATCTTACTGTTTTACACGCCGTGAGATCCCCATAGACCACAATGGGCCTTTTAGTTTCAATGGGCAAACAATCACATGCACTAGAGTTAATGCATTAGTCATAGTTCCCTATACCATTAAAGAAGGGAGGGCTCAATATTGGCGAATATGCGCATATGAGCATACATTTTCGCATATACAAAAAAATAAAAATATTCGTAATTACGAATATATAGTGCCATATTCACAATATTCGCGAATTCGCGAATATGCAATATTCTCGATTAAAATTTGAATTGCGAATATTCGCGAGCAACACTATTCCTTAAGTCTTCTACCCATTTGCAAGACATCTTAAAAATGGCCAGGAATCTTTGCATGTACTCCAGCCACTCGTACACCGCAAAGCACCCCCTCCTTGAGCTGCAGCGTCAGAACGGCATCCCCCAACATAATCTGATTTAGTGTTTTTTATACTCAGCTGACAGGAGAGGAGGAGCAGGAGCAGCTAGAGGAGCTATAGGGTGATGAGGAAGATGAGACAGAGGACCCAGACATACAGTGGCAGTATGCAGTGGAGATGGATGTAGGGAGTCCCTCCAAGTCACTTGCACAAATGGCACGATGCATGCTCACTTGCTTGCATAGTGACTGCCGAATGGTCACCATTCGGATGACTTCTGGCTCTCTGTCACCAAGGGATGACTTCTGGTTCTCCACCTTGTTGGACCCTTGCTACCGGCGCAAAATGGGAGCCTTTTTTACGCCCACTGAGAGGCAGGACAAACTGACCTACTACAGGGACATCCTACTTAGTCAGTTGGCCAATGTCTATCTGCGCCATTGTCCATCCTCTCACAGGTCTGACTGGGGGGGGGGGGGGGCTCTGCGCTCACGTTCCACTGCCATGGCTGCTGGGGAGGGGTGGGGTGGCAGGAGCAGTACCAGCTCCATCAGCAGCAGCAGCATTAGTCAACAGTCGCTGATGTGTAGCTTTCTTCACTCGCATAGTGAGGCAACTAATCATCTGCAGCATGTAGACCTTGAGCAGGACCTGAACGAGCAGTTGGTGCCCTTGCCAACCCACACCAAAGATCCGCTATACTTCTGGACAGTCAACTGGATTTGTGGCCGCAACTAGCAGAGTTTGCCCTGGAAAAGCTGTCCTGCCTGGCCAGTAGTGTGGCATCAGAGCGGGTGTTTAGTGCAGCGGGGGCCATAGTAACCCCAAGGAGAACTCGCCTGTCCATGAAAAATCTGGAGAGACTGACCTTTTTAAAGATGAATCAGGCCGGATCAGCCAGGATTTCCATCCACCAATGCCTGATACAGCAGACTAGATTATCCATGGTGCCACACCAACACTTTGACAAAAGTGACCAGTTTCTTCTGCCTACTGGCCTCAGCTACTATTCTGCCACACATCTGATGCCAAGTGGTTCTTCTTTCACCACCTTCATCAGTGGGTACTGGTATTGCCACCCACCGCCCCGGGTCACTTTCAGGACTCCTGATTCTGTTGCTGCCACCTCCAGGCTCTGTCATTGTGCCTATATAGTAATAAACTTCACACAACAGAGTATTTCTTTTTTCTTATGCGGCTTTTAGTATTGCTTCTTCATATGAACAGACACAGTCCAAATATATCAAAAAAGTATGTAAAATACATTAACTTCACCCAGGGTGCTCAACTAAGCGCATCAGACACTCCTCAAAAAAAGATTTCACCCGCTTCTGGGCATAGCACGGCCGAGGTTCCTTCCACTAACGAAGGAGACAGCGTCATACTCGTCAAGAAAAAATAAATACTGTGTTGTGTGAAGTTTATTACTATTTATGTGGACTATGTGGAGTGAGAGCCTCCATTATTATTCACATATGCCCAGGTGCCAAGAGGTCTTCTGTATTTGTATTTGGTCTGTCATTGTGCCGCCATATGGTCTCCTCATGCTGTTGCCCCCTCCAAGCTCTGTCATTGTGCCACCATATGGTTTCCTCATGCTGCTGCCACCTCCAGGCTTTGTCATTGTGCCACCCTATGGTCTCGTCATGCTGCTGCCACCTCCAGGCTCTGTCATTGTGCCGCCCTATGGTCTCCTCATGCTGCTGCCACCTCCAGGCTTTGTCATTGTGCTGCTCTGCGGCCTACATAGGCTGCGCTACCTCCAGGCTCTGTCATTGTGCCACCATATGGTCTCCTCATGCTGCTGCCACCTCCAGGCACTGTCATTATGCCACCCTATAGTCTCATCATGCTGCTGCCACCTCCAGGCTCTGTCATTGTGCCACTCTGTGGCCTAAATAGGCTGCTGCCATCTCCAGGCTCTCATTGTGCCACCATATGGTCTCCCCATGCTGCTGCCACATCCAGGCTCTGTCATTGTACCACCCTATGGTCTCATCATGCTGCTGCCACCTCCAGGCTATGTCATTGTGCATCTTTGCAGGCCTACATAGGCTGCTGCCACCTCCAGGCTCTGTCATTGTGCCACCATATGGTCTCCTCATGCTGCTGCACCTCCAAGCTCTGTCATTGTAATGTCCTATGGTCTCATCATGCTGCTGCCACCTCCAGGCTCTGTCATTGTGATGCCCTATGGTCTCGTCATGCTACTGCCACATCCAGACTCTGTCATTGTGCCACTCTGTGGCCTAAATAGGCTGCTGCCATCTCCAGGCTCTCATTGTGCCACCATATGGTCTCCCCATGCTGCTGCCACATCCAGGCTCTGTCATTGTACCACCCTATGGTCTCATCATGCTGCTGCCACCTCCAGGCTATGTCATTGTGCATCTCTGCAGGCCTACATAGGCTGCTGCCACCTCCAGGCTCTGTCATTGTGCCACCATATGGTCTCCTCATGCTGCTGCACCTCCAAGCTCTGTCATTGTAATGTCCTATGGTCTCATCATGCTGCTGCCACCTCCAGGCTCTGTCATTGTGATGCCCTATGGTCTCGTCATGCTACTGCCACATCCAGACTCTGTCATTGTGCCACTCTGCGGCAGTGATTCTAATAGTGATGCCTTTAATCTGCATGTCATACTGAATAACTGTATTATTTCACTACCCCAGCACACTCTCTATGCGTGTTACGGCAAGGCAAAGTGTTCTACACCCCTATTGAGGCTCTCTGTAGCCCGAAAATAGCAGTTTTTAATATAATTTTGCTGTAAATTAATTTGGATCAAACCAATTTTTTTTAGGAAAATTTGGCAAATTAGCCGAATCAAATTTTTTTTAATTCGCCCATCTCTACCCATAACCATCTAAACGAAAGCAAAAAATTCCATCTGTTATAATCGATCAATCTATGTCATTATCTCAGATAATCTCATATTTACTCACTATATCCCCAAAGAAACAAATCCTATGTGTATCCTAGTTATCGTGATGTCATCAGGGGAGTTCAGAGAAAGGGGAGAAAAACCCACAACTTATAGTAGAATGTTAGGCACTTCAAACTCATAAGGCATACATAAACACCAATGGGGTCACCAACCAGCACACTATGTATGGGTGTTTACGTGCATGTAATTATTATAACAAACTGATGTATAGGATTATGTTTCCAACCAGGATCGAGTAGGGTACCTGTAAAGAAATAACTACTACAGCACTATTTGCTATGTCAAATGCAAAGCCAGTGTGTACTGTAAGTTGGTCCAATGCTGTCAGTTGTCCTCCTTGATAAAGCCACATAGTGGCGAAGCATGACGGGGTGTGACAGTATCACTTTTTAATGTGCAACCCCTAAGTGTCCTATATAATGCACAAACGATAGGCTGAAAGTACACTGGTGTTTAACCTGCGGTGCACAGCAGGCAAATGGCATAAAATCTATAGCCCATATCAGAGCACTATATAGGGAAGGCATGAAATGTCTCCAAAACCTGATCCAATGGTGTATATATAAACACCTAACAAGTGCTCTCAGACTACATTGAGGCTACCAGTGGTTACTCTAAATCCTATAATTCTTAGAGACACATAGAGGGTTGTGTTTTTAAATGTGTGCTTCTCACCGTTTACTAAATTAGATATAATTTGATTTAAATAAAGATATGTTTTAGATTGGACACATAGTATATAGAGGTATTGTTAACCCTGGTGGGGTTAAATTGTTGTTATGGTAAGTTGGTCCATGGCTCCACTTACTTAACTACCCTCATTGGAGTATCTAGAAAGAAAGAATAGTGCCACTCAGTACCCATATAGAATGATTCAGACCTGTAGAAGCTCCTCTATGGGGATACTCATGACTATGCTGATCCATATAAATAAACGCAGTCAGAGCATGCCTGCAGTGGCAGAGCGGTCGGCGAGATATTGTAACATCTGCGCTCCAGCCAGACACGCTGGCCATGAGCACTCTCTTGTCATGTTCCTGCTGCCGGCAGGGCTTTGATTGGCATAGCGGGACGTGCCCGCATGCGAATTCCAGCCTGTCACTCACCTCCCTGGTCTCCCTGTTCTCGCAGCCCCAACGCGCATTCCCCCACCTCCTAGGGCACGCGCACGCCAGAGCTCTTACATTTAAAGGGCCAGTACTCCTTTATTTAAGAATCTACACCTGCACTGCACCCTGTCTTTAAGTATCAGCTCCTCCCTTTGCTCCCTGCCGGATCTTTGTTGTATTGTGCCCTAGTGAAAGCATGCTGTGCCCCTGTGTTCCTGATATCCGTGTTCCTGATCCTTGTTCCGTTACCTCCCCCTGCACCTGTGCCGCCTGCTCTGACCTACTGCTACCTTGACCTTGTCTTGCCAGTTTCCATCTCTGCCTTGCTTCATCCCAGCTACCTGTGTGGACGAGTCGTGCCAGGGGAAGCGACCTGAGTGCCGCCTGTGCAGCAAGACCATCTCGCTTTGCGGCGGGCTCTGGTGAAAACCAGCAGCACCTTAGACTCCTTTCCCTGGCACAGCTCACATCATCATCCACACAGGCCCAGAGGATCCACCACCTGCCGTGACCCCTACAGATATTACCAGACCCGTGCGCTGGCGGGGAAGCTGGCTTCTGACATAATATCCTCCCCGGGTCAGCACGTCACAGCCAGACACGCCGACCACAGATACAATTGGCTGCAGAAATCTTCCTGTTAGATGGTTATGGGCAATGTATGAAATTCTGTGGTAGCCTATTACACAATCTGATCCATTGATACCACACATTATTGTTACGCCGAGCGCTCCGGGTCCCCGCTCCTCCCCAGAGCGCTCGCAGCATCCTCTCATTCGCAGCGCCCCGGTCAGACTTGCTGACCGGGTGCGCTGCAATATCACTCCCAGCCGGGATGCGATTCGCGACACGGGAGGCGCCCGCACCTGACCCGTTCCCCGTCTGTCTTGTCCCGGCGCGCGCGGCCCCGCTCCTTAGGGCGTGCGCACGCCGGGTCTCTGCAATTTAAAGGGCCACTGCGCCACTGATTGGCACAGCAGGCCTAATCAGTGTTATCACCTGTGCACTCCCTACTTATACCTCACTTCCCCTGCACTCCCTCGCCGGATCTTGTTGCCATTGTGCCAGTGAAAGCGTTCCCTTGTGTGTTCCTAGCCTGTGTACCAGACCTCCTGCCGTTGCCCCTGACTACGATCCTTGCTGCCTGCCCTGACCTTCTGCTACGTCCGACCTTGCTCTTGTCTACTCCCTTGTACCGTGCCTATCTTCAGCAGTCAGAGAGTTTGAGCCGTTGCTGGTGGATACAACCTGGTTGCTACCGCCGCTGCAAGACCATCCCGCTTTGCGGCGGGCTCTGGTGAATACCAGTAGCAACGTAGAACCGGTCCACCAACACGGTCCACACCAATCCCTCTCTGGCACAGAGGATCCACCTCCAGCCAGCCGAATCGTGACAGTAGATCCGGCCATGGATCCCGCTGAAGTCACGCTGCCAGTTGTCGCCGACCTCACCACGGTGGTCGCCCAGCAGTCGCAACAGATAGCGCAACAAGGCCACCAGCTATCTCAACTGACCGTGATGCTACAGCAGCTATTACCACAGCTCCAGCAAGCTTCTCCTCCGCCAGCTCCTGCACCTCCTCCGCAGCGAGTGGCCGCTTCCAGCCTTCGATTATCCTTGCCGGATAAATTTGATGGGGACTCTAAGTTTTGCCGTGGTTTCCTTTCGCAATGTTCCCTGCACTTGGAGATGATGTCGGACCAGTTTCCTACTGAAAGGTCTAAGGTGGCTTTCGTAGTCAGCCTTCTGTCTGGGAAAGCTCTGTCATGGGCCACACCGCTCTGGGACCGCAATGACCCTGTCACTGCCTCTGTACACTCCTTCTTCACGGAGATTCGAAGTGTCTTTGAGGAACCTGCCCGAGCCTCTTCTGCTGAGACTGCCCTGCTGAACCTGGTCCAGGGTAATTCTTCTGTTGGCGAGTACGCCATCCAATTCCGTACTCTTGCCTCCGAGTTATCCTGGAATAACGAGGCCCTCTGCGCGACCTTTAAAAAAGGCCTATCCTGTAACATTAAAGATGTGCTGGCCGCACGAGAAATTCCTGCTAACCTGCATGAACTTATTCATCTTGCCACCCGCATTGACATGCGTTTTTCCGAAAGGCGTCAGGAGCTCCGCCAGGATATGGACTTTGTTCGCATGAGGCGGTTTCTCTACCCGGCTCCTCTCTCCTCTGGTCCTCTGCAATCCGTTCCTGTGCCTCCCGCCGTGGAGGCTATGCAAGTTGACCGGTCTCGCTTGACACCTCAAGAGAGGACACGACGCCGCATGGAGAATCTTTGCCTGTACTGTGCCGGTACCGAAAACTTCTTGAAGGATTGTCCTATCCGTCCTCCCCACCTGGAAAGACGTACGCTGACTCCGCACAAAGGGGAGACAGTTCTTGATGTGAACTCTGCTTCTCCACGCCTTACTGTGCCTGTGCGGATATCTTCTTCTACCTTCTCCTTCTCTGCTATGGCCTTCTTGGATTCCGGATCTGCAGGAAATTTTATTTTGGCCTCTCTCATCAACAAGTTCAATATCCCAGTGACCAGTCTCGCCAGACCCCTCTACATCAATTCTGTTAACAATGAAAGATTGGACTGTACCGTGCGTTACCGCACGGAACCTCTCCTAATGTGCATCGGACCCCATCACAAAAAAATTGAATTTTTGGTCCTCTCTAACTGCACTTCAGAAATTCTTCTTGGATTACCGTGGCTTCAATGCCATTCCCCAACCCTTGATTGGACCACAGGGGAAATCAAGAACTGGGGTACTTCTTGCCACAAGGACTATCTTAAACCGGTTCCCAGTACTCACAGTCGTAACCCTGTGGTTCCCCCGTTATCTGGTCTTCCTAAGGCCTATCTGAACTATGCTGATGTTTTTTGCAAAAAACAAGCAGAGACTTTGCCTCCTCACAGGCCTTATGACTGTCCTATTGACCTCCGCCCGGGTACTACTCCACCCCGGGGCAGAATCTATCCTCTGTCTGCTCCAGAAACCCAAGCCATGTCGGAGTACATCCAGGAGAATTTAAAAAAGGGGTTTATCCGCAAGTCCTCCTCTCCTGCCGGAGCTGGATTTTTTTTTGTGTCCAAAAAAGATGGCTCCCTACGCCCTTGCATTGATTACCGCGGACTTAATAAAATCACGGTAAAAAAACGCTACCCCTTACCTCTTATCTCGGAACTCTTTGATCGCCTACAAGGCGCCCACATCTTTACCAAGCTGGACTTAAGAGGTGCTTATAATCTCATCCGCATCAGGGAGGGGGACGAATGGAAGACTGCATTTAACACCAGAGATGGACACTTTGAGTATCTGGTCATGCCCTTTGGCCTGTGCAACGCCCCTGCCGTCTTCCAAGACTTTGTTAATGAAATTTTTCGTGGTCTCCTATATACCTGTGTTGTGGTTTACCTGGACGATATTCTGATTTTTTCTGCCAACTTAGAAGAACACCGCCAGCATGCCCGCATGGCTCTTCAGAGACTTCGGGACAATCAACTTTATGCCAAAATGGAAAAATGTCTCTTTGAATGTCGATCTCTTCCTTTCCTAGGATACTTGGTCTCTGGCCAGGGACTACAAATGGACCCAGATAAACTATCTACTGTGTTAGATTGGCCACGCCCCTCCGGACTCCGTGCTATCCAACGTTTTTTGGGGTTCGCCAATTATTACAGACAATACATTCCACACTTCTCCACTATTGTGGCCCCTATCGTGGCTCTAACCAAGAAAAATGCCGATCCTAAGTCCTGGTCTCCCCAAGCGGAAGACGCATTTAAACATCTCAAGTCTGCCTTTTCTTCTGCTCCCGTGCTCTCCAGACCTGACCCATCTAAACCCTTCCTATTGGAGGTAGATGCCTCCTCAGTGGGAGCTGGAGCAGTTCTTCTACAAAAAAATTCTTCCGGGCATGCTGTTACTTGTGTTTTTTTTTTCTAGGACCTTCTCTCCGGCGGAGAAAAACTATTCCATTGGTGATCGAGAACTACTGGCCATTAAATTGGCGCTTGAGGAATGGAGGCACCTGCTGGAGGGATCAAAATATCCAGTTATTATATACACTGATCACAAGAATCTCTCCTATCTCCAGTCTGCCCAACGACTGAACCCTCGCCAGGCTAGGTGGTCGTTGTTCTTTGCCCGTTTTAACTTTGAAATCCATTTTCGCCCTGCTGACAAGAACATTAGGGCCGATGCCCTCTCTCATTCTTCTGATGCCTCTGAAGTAGAGGCCTCTCCGCAACACATCATTCCTCCGGACTGTCTGATCTCCACTTCTCCAGCTTCCATCAGGCAAACTCCTCCAGGGAAGACCTTCGTTTCTCCACGCCAGCGTCTCGGGATTCTCAAGTGGGGACACTCCTCCCACCTCGCAGGCCATGCGGGCATCAAAAAATCCTTTCAACTCATCTCTCGATTTTATTGGTGGCCGACTCTGGAGACTGATGTTGTTGATTTTGTGCGGGCCTGTACTGTCTGTGCCCGGGATAAGACTCCTCGCCAGAAGCCTGCTGGTCTCCTTCATTCTCTGCCTGTTCCTGAACAGCCTTGGTCACAGACTTGCCCTCATCCCGTGGCAACACAGTTGTTTGGGTGGCCGTTGATCGATTTTCCAAGATGGCACATTTTATTCCTCTTCCTGGCCTTCCTTCAGCGCCTCAGTTGGCAAAGCAATTTTTTATACACATTTTTCGCCTTCACGGTTTGCCCACGCATATCGTCTCGGATAGAGGCATCCAATTTGTGTCTAAATTCTGGAGGGCCCTCTGTAAACAGCTCAAGATCAAATTAAACTTCTCTTCTTCTTATCATCCCCAATCCAATGGGCAAGTAGAAAGAATTAATCAGGTCCTGGGTGACTATTTACGGCATTTTGTTTCCTCTCGCCAGGATGACTGGGCAGATCTTCTACCATGGGCCGAATTCTCATACAACTTCAGTGTCTCCGAATCTTCTGCTAAATCCCCATTTTTTGTGGTGTACGGCCGTCACCCTCTTCCTCCCCTCCCTACTCCCTTGCCCTCTGGTTTGCCCGCTGTGGATGAAGTGACTCGTGATCTTTCCACCATATGGAAAGAGACCCAAAATTCTCTTTTACAGGCTTCATCCCTGATGAAAAAATTTGCTGATAAAAAAAGAAGAACTCCCCCCATTTTTGCTCCCGGAGACAAGGTATGGCTCTCCGCTAAGTATGTCCGCTTTCGTGTCCCCAGTTGCAAACTGGGACCACGCTATCTTGGTCCTTTCAAAATCTTGTGCCAGATTAACCCTTTCTCTTACAAACTCCTTCTTCCTCCTTCTCTCAGTATTCCCAATGCCTTCCATGTCTCTCTCCTTAAACCACTCATCCTTAACCGCTTCTCTCCCAAAGTTGTTTCTCCTACTCCTGTTTCCGGTTCGTCTGACTTCTTCTCTGTGAACGAGATTTTAGCCTCCAAGATTGTCAGAGGTAAAAAAAATTTTTGGTGGATTGGGAGAACTGTGGCCCAGAGGAGAGATCTTGGGAACCTGAGGACAACATCCTAGACTAAAGTCTTATCCTCAGGTTCTCAGGCTCTAAGAAGAGGGGGAGACCCAAGGGGGGGGGGGTACTGTTACGCCGAGCGCTCCGGGTCCCCGCTCGCAGCATCCTCTCATTCGCAGCGCCCCGGTCAGACCTGCTGACCGGGTGTGCTGCAATATCACTCCCAGCCGGGATGCGATTTGCGACGCGGGAGGCGCCCGCTCGCGATGCGCGTCCCGGCTCCCGTACATGATCCCTTCCCCGTCTGTCTTGTCCCGGCGCGCGTGGCCCCGCTCCTTAGGGCGCGCGCGCGCCGGGTCTCTGCAATTTAAAGAGCCACTGCGCCACTGATTGGCGCAGCAGGCCTAATCAGTGTTATCACCTGTGCACTCCCTACTTATACCTCACTTCCCCTGCACTCTCTCGCCGGATCTTGTTGCCATTGTGCCAGTGAAAGCGTTCCCTTGTGTGTTCCTAGTCTGTGTTCCAGACCTCCTGCCGTTGCCCCTGACTACGATCCTTGCTGCCTGCCCTGACCTTCTGCTACGTCCGACTTTGCTCTTGTCTACTCCCTTGTACCGCGCTTATCTTCAGCAGTCAGAGAGGTTGAGCCGCTGCTGGTGGATACGACCTGGTTGCTACCGCCGCTGCAAGACCATCCCGCTTTGCGCGGGCTCTGGTGAATACCAGTAGCAACTTACCCTGGATTGGTTAGCTGGTGGTTTTTGGTGATTACTGACGCTGGGAGGTATAATATTGAGGATCATAATTGAGTGCATTATACAATAACTTATCAATTTTTTCAAATTTATTCAAGATTCATGTGAACACAAATGAACCAACGGTCATAAAGTAAATGTTTCATATTGTGAAATTCACAAAATCTGACACTAGAGGACTCTGTGGTATAACAGTTGACATGCTGTGGTTTAAAAATAATTTAGGTGTAATCGGAAATACTATCAATATATCATAATATATATATATATATATATATATATATATATATATATTTATATATATTTGTCAGTATACTTGCTATTATTCATTATTTATCAAGTTGTACGGTATATTAGAAGCCCATCTGTACATTACTTAGACAATAAAGAATATCTGATCCAGACAAACCAATGTAAGACACCGTCTATTCAAGGGGAGGATGAGACAACTGGAGAGAATCCTCTATGTGGACCCACCTCATTAATCCAAGTTCGACTTCCAACATGCTAGAAACAATGAATATACATAAATGGTTGCAATGTAATGTCTACTTTTTGCTCTGAAAAACACAATCCATTACATAGCTGATGTGAGAGCTTCCAGGGAACATGCAGTCTGAAATAGGCTATAGATCCGGAGAAACCTGAAATTTAAAAAGATTTGGGCTATACACCCACTTGACAGTGTTTCCCAACCAGGGTGCCTCCAGCTGTTGTAAAACGACAACTCCCAGCATACCTAGACAGTTAATGAATGGTTATTGGAACAGTTTCCAATGCAAATGGCCAATTGGTAAACCTGTCATTGCAGATTTCTGTATCTCTCTTAACACACTGAGATATTCCAGGATTTTATTTTTTTTTTTTTACTACTTTGACTACAGGGTCTGTAAAGTTAGTGTAATTTATAATATAGTGTCTGTATCAGTGCTTTATGGCCGATCTCACAATTTATATGTGATCTTTGCCTCGAGGTTCATTTTTTGCAGCATACAAAATGAGTGTTGTCTCAGGCTTTTCCCATGTTGCGGTGCGGCCCAAGACATTACATCACTAGTCAGGTGTTGAATGGAAGCCTGTCTGTGCTTCAATGGGTGGAGCAACCGCTGGGTGGAAGGGAGATAATTCTCCACACAGTATATTGATCAGTATTTTTAGTCTAAACCAGCAGTGAAACTGATACCGAGAAAACCATAATAAAAAAAATGTGCAATCTTTTCTGTGTTTTGGATTTACTCCTGGATTTTATCTGGTTTACTGGTTTTTATTTCAAAATAATTTTTAAAATACTTATAATCTTCCAGAACTGTGAATATTATTGTATTGTTGGTTTGTTTAACCCCTTAATGACGCAGGACGTATATTTACGTCCTGCGCCGGCTCCCGCGATATGAAGCGGGATCGCGCCGCGATCCCGCATCATATCGCGTCGGTCCCGGCGCTCATCAACGGCCGGGACCCGCGGCTAATACCACACATCGCCGATCGCGGCGATGTGCGGTATTTACCCTTTAGAAGCGGCGGTCAAAGCTGACAGCCACTTCTAAAGCGGCTGTTCGGGACCGCCGCGGTGAAATCGCGGCGTCCCGAACAGCTGACCGGACACCGGGAGGGCCCTTACCTGCCTCCTCGGTGTCCGATCGGTGAATGACTGCTCCGTGCCTGAGATCCAGGCAGGAGCAGTCAAGCACCGATAACACTGATCACAGGCGTGTTAATACACGCCTGTGATCTGTGTAAAAGATCAGTGTGTGCAGTGTTATAGGTCCCTATGGGACCTATAACACTGAAAAAAAATGTTAAAAAAAAGTGTTAATAAAGGTCATTTAACCCCTTCCCTAATAAAAGTTTGAATCACCCCCCTTTTCCCATAAAAAAAATAAAACAGTGTAAAAAAAAAAAATAAACATATGTGGTATCGCCGCGTGCGTAAATGTCCGAAATATAAAAATATATCATTAATTAAACCGCACGGTCAATGGCGTACGCGCAAAAAAATTCCAAAGTTCAAAAAAGCGTATTTTGGTCACTTTTTATACCATTAAAAAATGAATAAAAAGTGATCAATAAGTCCTATCAAAACAAAAATCATACCGATAAAAACTTCAGATCATGGCGCAAAAAATAAGTCCTCATACCGCCCTGTACGTGGAAAACTAAAAAAGTTATAGGGGTCAGAAGATTACATTTTTAAACGTATACATTTTCCTGCATGTAGTTATGATTTTTTCTAGAAGTGCGACAAAATCAAACCTATATAAGTAGGGTATCATTTTAACCGTATGGACCTACAGAATAATGATAAGGCGTAATTTTTACCGAAATATGCACTGAGTAGAAACGGAAGCCCCCAAAACTACAAAATGGCGTTTTTTCTTCCATTTTGACGCACAATTATTTTTTTTCCGTTTTGCCGTACATTTTTGGGTAAAATGACTAATGTCACTGCAAAGTAGAATTGGCGACGCAAAAAATAAGCCATAATATGGATTTTTAGGTGGAAAATTGAAAGGGTTATGATTTTTAAAAGGTAAGGAGAAAAAACCAAAGTGCAAAAACGGAAAAACCCTGAGTCCTTAAGGGGTTAACTCCTTAAGGACATTCGTTGTAAATGTATGGCGCTGCAGCGAGTAACTTCGCACACAGCTCTGTACATTTATGGCATGGCTATAAGGCCAAAATGGGCTGTGTCCTGAATCGAACATATTCAACACATTTTATTAGTTCACCACAATTTTCCCAAGATGTGCCCCAAATAAGTAAATCTGGTGAATCTGCGGATACCTTTTATTGTTTATATTTACTTCCAGAGGATGGAAATCTTTTCCTGGTCATGTGATGATACACAATGGCATGGCTTTGCAAAGTTAAAGCGTGTTCAAACATGATTTTTATTTTATGTTTTTACTGCTTACCTGGTTGAACTTGATGGACATATGTCTTTTTTCGACCGTACTAACTATGTAACTATGTAACTATGCTTATCTTGATGTTCTGGATTTTTTTGGTAAATATAGCAGAAAATGGTTAAAAAAAAACTAACAATAAATAAGTAGAGATCTTGAAATCTGTAGGAGTTGGAAGATTTTTTTGGTCCATATTACCTATTAACTGGATAGGCTATTAGGGCTAAATAGGTGTCAATAGCTGCTGATTCGCCTGAATGATTCTGTTAACTTGTCTACTCTCTGTCTAGGAGGAGTTTAAATGAAGCAGAAGTCCACTATGTGCTCTGTCACTCTATTTAAGGGAATAAGATCATGTTTAGAGCTTCAGCATGCATGCCTCCTCCCTCCCCCATTCCTCCCTGCTTTGGCTGATGTGCACAGCTCAGTTCTTAAACATGGCATCTTGTATGTCAATCAATCAATCAATCAATCAAGACAGTAGGGATGGGGAAGGGAGGAAGCATGCATGCTGTGGCTCCACAATTCCTCCTTGTCATATAAGCTTAATTTGCTGAAACAGGAATACTCCTTGAAAAGGACAATATATCTGAAAGCATGTGGAAATATATACCACAAAGCTAATAGCCACTAATAGTTTTTTAGTCTTCAATGAAATACATTTAAAATAATAGAAAAACTATGTTGATTGCTAAATTAATCAGAAATTAAATAATTGATGGCAGTAGTGAAGGATAAGAGTCTAGCATTGAAGATGCTTTAGGATTTTTGCCTAATAATTATCGCTTAGTATCTAACATTCTAACATACAGATGAAGGCTCTCAAAGCAGAAAAGTTGATTCTGTTATAGAACAAAATGAGTATCATGAGTATCATTTCTGTGGTTGTCCATAGGACTGCAGCTGGTGGTGGCTGTACACATGTAGTTGATAATGGCTGATCAGGCTGAATCGATCGTAGAGTAGAACACAGGTAGAGAATATTGTTAATGATTGTCTTTGCTGGCATTGGTCATGCTTTATTAAAGTTTTTAGATGTTAAAGGATAACTATTATTTTATAAATATCTTACATGTTATCTTGTCAGAAGTTTGGATCCATGGGGGCCTGAATGCTGAAACCCCATCAATAGCTAAAACAAGCAGACAGAAGTGCTTTGGTATACTAAAGCAAAATACAGCAAAGTACACATTTATAGGAAGTGTATGTCTTTTTTTTTTTATAAATCCATATACTGTACACTTGACGTTTCAAATGAGTGGTTCTGCCTCTTCATTTTAATTTTTGGTGGGCAACTTAACACCCATATTGCCACTGGTCAAATTTTCACCATTTGTATTGTGGGAAGAATATTTTCATTTATCTTGGGTTTAATGTTTTATAAAAGTACAGTATGCCTATCACCATGTAAAGATGTCTGGCTTTTTAAGTTTAGAAAAGATGCAACAAAGTGCCATACAATGCAATTAAATACGGTTTTACAGAATCAAATTTACACATAGCGGAAAAAATGGGCAAAGATTTTTAGGGCATGCTGTGAAATTTAAAATCAATAACATGCCTTATATTGTATGTCAGATATTTCTTTCCATTCACATGAATTTGCAACATTACTGTGCATTCTTTGTGACCTTTTAGAGGTCATTTTACCGGGAGGGGGATGCTAAACTGCATAATATAGCAAAGAAAAAGTCCAAAACAATGTTGCACTCACCATCCACTGGTTTATTCAACATAATACAGGCATAGATGAGCGGAGGCAGGGGCAGTGCCCCTGAATCCGCTCATCTATGCCTGTATTGTGTTGAATAAACCAGTGGATGGTGAGTGTGACCTCATTTTGGACTTTTTCTTTGCGATATTACGTTTACTTCTGTTGAGGTGCACCGCCGAAGTCCACATTTTGCCTTACCTGCATTCACACCTGTCCTTGCTCACACATACTGCCTTAGTCCTGCAAGTGCCGGACCACCAACACTTCTTCTATTAGCTAAACTGTAAGCAACACCTATTGTGTATACCTCTTACCTATGTACCGTATTTATCGGGGTATACCACGCACCGGCCTATAACACGCACCCTCATTTTACCAAGGATATTTGAGTAAAAAAAGTTTTTTACCCAAATATCCATGGTAAAATGAGGGTGCATGTGTGCGCGTGTATACCCCGATATACCCCCAGGAAAGGCAGGGGGAGAGAGGCCGTCGCTGCCCGCTTCTCTCCCCCTGCCTTTCCTGGGGTCTAGAGCGCTGCTGTCGGCCCTTCTCACCCCCTGGCTATCGGCGCCGCTGCCCCTTCTGTCCCCCTGACTATCGACAGCCAGGGGGAGAGAAGGGGCAGCGGCACCCATTGCCGGCGCCGCTGCCCCGTTGCCTCCCCCCATCCCCGGTGGCATAATTACCTGAGTCAGGTCCGCGCTGCTGCAGGCCTCCGGCGTGCGTCCCCTGCGTCGTTGCTATGCACGGCGCGGCGCACTGACGTCATGCGCTGCGCCGTTCAGCGCATAGCAATGACACCGGGGACGCACGCCGGAGGCCTGCAGCAGCGCGGACCCAACTCAGGTAATTATGCCACCGGGGATGGGGGGAGGCAACGGGGCAGCTGCGCCGGCAATGGGTGCCGCTGCCCCTTCTCTCCCCCTGGCTGTCGGCGCCGCTTCTCTGCCCCTGGCTATCGGCGCCGGCACCGATAGTCAGGGGGACAGAACGGGCAGCGGCGCCGATAGCCAGGGGGAGAGAAGGGCCGACAGCAGTGCTCTAGACCCCAGGGAAGGCAGGGGGAGAGAAGCGGGCAGCGACGGCCTCTCTCCCCCTGCCTTTCCTGGGGGTGTATCAGCGTATAACACGCACACAGACTTTAGGCTAAAAATTTTAGCCTAAAAAGTGCGTGTTATACGCCGATAAATACGGTAACTATGACACCTTTTCCTGTACTCCTGTCTGTTTCGGTAAGAAGAACACTGCAGGGAAAGGATCTGTACAGAACAGAACGTTAAGAGAGTAATGTTAAGAAAAACCTCTAAAACCTTCGTTGAATATAGAAGCGACATTGGCTGTTTTTCTTCATTTCCCGGCAAGTCTGGTTCTGTGGAGAATAACTTTTTGGTCTATGGTTATAAACAACGTCTGCTTATTGTGTTACAGTATGCAAATGTTTTTAGTTTAAACCAGTTTCAGAGGCCATAACACAGCCATATTTTAGCATCCATATTATGACCATAGTACCTCCCCAGCGTATTATGCTACTGAATCACATATAGGGGGAGATTTATCAAAACCTGTGCAGAGCAAACGATGACCAGTCTCCCAAAGCAAACAATCAGGTCACTTCTTTTTCAGAGGCCTTTTCAAAAATGAAATAAGCGACCTGATTGGTTGCTATGGGCAACTGGGCAACTTTTCCTCTGCACAGATTTGATAAATCTCCCCATAGAGTTTTAAGGTGATCTAAATTGGTTGCAGTTAAAGTATTGAGACCATAATACATTTTATAAAATGTGGAGAAATTGCAGTCGTCTGAGACTACCCTGCATGATTTTTTATAGCTTTATATTTTTGACTTAGAAAATATATACATAAGAGACACTGGCCCACATTTCCTGTTGTCCTTAAGCCAAAATTTGCACCTTTCTCACCAGATTCAGTCGATTTATACATCCCTTTTAAGTACTCTTTTACAAGTGTATGTTTAAAATTGAAACAAGTGAGAAGAGAGAGCGTGACTGGACCAGTGTCAAGGAGCCACATTTATTATTGAAATTGGAGCAGTATAAGCCTACTATAAGCAACATAAGTTATTACAATCTTTAACGATTCTGCTTTTTCAAGTAATACATGTTAAATATATTACTAAAGCCTAATGGCATCAGCTAGAGTAATGTTATTATATATTATTTTATCTTAGAATTTATGATGTATTCAAATATTATGAAATTGGTTTCGAAATTTCTTGTTAGCATTAAATCACAATACATTAAATATATGTATTGAAACATTATATATTAAAATTCTTATCTAGAAAATATAATAATAATAATAATAATATATCTAAACATATTTCTAATTTTTATTAACATCAGATGGAGCAATATTATTATATATTATAATATATGTTGTAAAAAATATTATTAGACTTTCTGAACTTCTTGTTATCATAAAATTATATTAAATTAATAATATTTATTGAAACATTTTCTATCAGTTTTATTTAAAAAATTGAATCATTATTATATTATATATAAAGTCATGGCCGTAAATGTAAGCACCCCTGAAATTTTTCAAGAAAATTAAGTATTTCTCACAGAAAAGGATTGCAGCAACACATGTTTTGCTATACACATGTTTATTCCCTTTGTGTGTATTGTAACTAACCAAAAAAGGAGGAAAAAAAGCAAATTGGACACAATGTCACACCAAACTCCAAAAATGGGCTGGACAAAATAATTGGCACCCTTTCAAAATTGTGGAAAAATAAGATTGTTTCAAGCATGTGATGCTCCTTTAAACTCACCTGGGGCAAGAAACAGGTGTGGGAAACATAAAAATCACACCTGAAAGCAGATAAAAATGAGAGAAGTTCACTTAGTCTTTGCATTGTGTGTCTGTGTGTGCCACAGTAAGCATGGACAACAGAAATAGGAGAAGAGAACCATCTGAGGACTTGAGAACCAAAGTTGGGGAAAAATATCAACAATCTCAAGGTTACAAGTCCATCTCCTGAGATCTAGATTTGCCTATGTCCACAATGCGCAACATTATCAAGAAGTTTGCAACCCATAGCACTGTAGCTAATCTCCCTGGGCGTGGACAGAAGAGAAAAATTCATGAAAGGTGTCAACACAGGATAGTCCGGATGGTGGATAAGCAGCCCCAAACAAGTTCTAAAGATATTCAAGCTGTCCTGCAGGCTCAGGGAGCATCAATGTCAGCGTAAACTATCCGTCGACATTTAAATGAAATGAAATGCTATGGCAGGATACCCAGGAGGACCCCACTGCTGACAGAGACATAAAAAGGAAGACTGCATTTTGCCAAAATGAACTTGAGTAAGCCAAAATCCTTCTGGGAAAACATCTTGTGGACAGATGAGACCAAGATAGAGCTTTTTGGTAAAGCACATAATTCTACTGTTTACCGAAAATGGAATGAGGCCTACAAAGAAAAGAACACAGTACCAGATTTTGGGTCGCACTGTAGAGTCCAGTGTCAGAAAGCTGGGTTTGCGTCCAAGAATTTGGGTCTTCCAACAGGACAATGACCCCAAACATATGTCAAAAAGCACCCAGAAATGGATGGCAACAAAGAGCTGGTTTGAGTTCTGAAGTGGCCAGCAATGAGTCCAGATCTAAATCCCATTGAACACATGTGGAGAGATCTTAAAATAGCTGTTGGGAAAAGGCACCCTTCCAATAAAAGAGACCCGGAGAGGGGCGTGGCTTGGCACACTGGCGACCGGACATGCACGCTAAGAGCTCCTGCAGGGACCGGCTCTAATAAGGCTTCTTTTATGGACTATGGGAGGCAGATCCAAGACTAAAAAGAAAGCTGAGTCCGCCAAGAACACACAGACTCGCCCTGGCAAGATTGAGACTTTTTTCCGGCTTATTGCGCTCACCGCGGCCCCCTCCCCGCCAAGCACGCAAACTTCTCCTGTGGCTGTACCGAAACCTCAGCGAGACACAGCAGTGCCTGTACCCGCTGCCTCTGCTCTCTCATCTGGCCCCGGGAATCCACCGTGTTCTCAGCTGACTCTGCGGCCATCCACCTCTGGCCTCCTCGCCTCGGGACTGCACGCTGGTGTCGGGTACCACTGGTGCACTGAGGAGCGTGAACTTCTGAGGCCTTAACCTCGCAGCCGCAAGTTCCCGGGAAGCATCCTCGTCAGCAGCAGCTCTATGACTCTGCATGCACAATCGGAGCGGAACACGCAGTGAGTACAGGGACAGTGCCGACCCACGTTACAGAGCCAGCTACTCATATGGCGGCCCCCATCTCCCCTACAGGGCTTGCTGGCTCACAGCAACTGACAGGCCCGCCTCACCTGCCGCAGTGCGGCCCTTAACACACCAACAGGCCTCGCCCAGCGGTCATGTCTTACCCTCATCTGACTTGCCACGTGTGACCTATACTTCTACCCCTGACCTGTCAAGACAACATAGTGGAGGGGTCATCATGGACTACCTTACAGGGAGAAATGCAACACCATCTCAGCCTGCACTACCCACCCCTGTCCCAGGCCCTCCAGCCCAGGATGTGACTGACTGGACTAACACTAATGATTCTGATGATACTTATATTGGCCAGGACTCTCATGACTCTTCTGACTGCAGTGACCCCCCTGAATTTTGGGGTGACAGTCCCCCTGCAAAAAAAAAAAGCTGTTCAGAACGCCCATGAAGCACGCTCCTCTAATGAGACGGGACCGTGATTGTTCTTCCTCTGATGATACTTATACCCCTAAGTCACGTACCACTCTTCGCATGACTCCTTTAAAACAAAGAGGGACCCCTGACTCAGCTCATAACGATGTTTCTGCTGTGCCTGTTTCACACTTACCATCTCCTGAAATGGCTGCTAACACCTTAAAGAACTTTCCGGAATTGCAAGCGCTGCTTGCTCTATTGCCAACTAAACAAGATATGATATCGCTGGCCACAGACCTCAAGGCCTCATGGAAGCAGGACTTAAAACCAGTTAAGGCGGAAGTAACTAAATTACATAACCGTGTTACAGACCTGGAAAGCTTCAAGGAGTCCATCACTTCAAAAGTGGACGCCCTGCAAGAAACCACAAAAAATCTAACCCTACACCGCTCAGCCACAATTGACCACCTGGATGACATTGATAACCAAAACCGTAGGAATAACATCCGCATCAAGGGTCTCCCGGAATCAGTCCCCCCTCAGGACCTGGAAGGTACCTTACAAACACTCATTAACCAAGTGATACAGAAACCACCTGACAACCCAATTGAGTTAGACAGAGCCCACTGAGCTTTACCCTAAAAGGCCGCGTGATGTGATTTGTCGCGTCCATCACTATTTACAGAAGGAAGACATCATGCGGAAAGCACGCACACTCAAGACACTTACATATAATGGGACTGAAATCTATCTCTACCCTGATCTCTCTCTCAGAATACTCAAACTGAGAGCTGCCCTCAGACCCCTACTGCAACTCTTACAAAACACCCAAATAACCTACAGGTGGGGCTTTCCCTTCTCGCTGTAAGCGAAACATGGTACCACTTCTGCGATTCTACGTAGACCTTAGGATCTACAGCAATTCTTAACAACCTTCAGATCGCCTCCGGTTGCTCTACCTGACTGGGACCGCATGTTCCAACTGCCTTATTTGCCTCCTGGACTCACTTCTCACCGTCGCTCTGATGTTCGGGCACAAAAGATGGCAACTGACCCTCTCCCCCAGAGACAGAAAAGAAAGACCTGATTTGAGACCTTATTCTGTTGCTCAGTTTTCTTCCATTGGTCCCTCGAGTGGAGAACCTCATTGGAACCTGGGCCCCTGGTTCTCTATACGGGACGCTTTCACACTTCTTGGACTGACGTTTACATAATGTGACCTAAAGATTACCTTAGATGTTATATGCCTTACCTGTTTCCTGCTCGCTCCATCTTCTCCCGCCTCCCACGATAACCCCCCACAATTTATTGCACCACTACCCTCACCTCCTCCCAGCCCCTGACTCTCTGCCTCCCTTGTATTCCTGCCATAGGGTCTCCTACCCGACACCAATGCCATATAGCCTTACATATAGATTTAATGCTATTGCGAACTCGCATTAGCTTCTCTACAAGCTTTATGCCGGTCCACAACATATGCTGACACCTTATTTTGCTCCTACTACCACACATATTTAGACCACTTCTACCTACCCCTCAGTGTGCCTTCCATGTTACCCTCAATAGGTCGATGATCGGACTGGTTCTGATCCTTGCAATGGCCCTTACGGCCCTCTCCTTTAGTCCCTCGGCAGCTGTGTCTGTGCAGCTGCTCTTTTTTTTTTTTTTTTCTCCTCCCTCACTTAACCTCTCTCTCTTTCCCTCTTTTCCTAGACCAATATGGATAGCCTTGTCCTTGTCTTGTGGAGTGGGCAACACTCGGACCTCCGGACTTAATGGTGAGTACTGCAACCCTTGTAGTTTAGATGATGGCAGCTGACATTAAATTAGCAACTCTCAATGTGAGAGGCTTTAACACCCCTGAAAAAAGAGCCCAAATTCTACATACCTCACATAGACAAAGAGTCCATATCTTAGCTCTCCAAGAGACCCACTTTAAAAAGGATCATCTACCTAAATTCTCCTCCAGATACTACCCCCCTTTGGCTGCATAGTGTCAATCCAGAAGCCAGGACGAAGGGGGTCTCCTTGGCCTTCCATAGATCCTTCCCTGCGACCATTCTCTCCTCCTCCATTGACCCCAACGGACGATTTGTCTTCGCCAACTGTGAACTAGCTGGTACTAAAATGACTATTGCCACTATCTATGCCCCAAACCACAATCAAACCTCCTTCATCCTAAAAACCCTGGACTCATTATCTACATTTGCTACTGGCCCTATATTCCTATGTGGAGACCTGAATGTTCCCTTGTTCCTCAATGTTGACACCTCATCAGGAAACTCCTACATCTCTCACCGTAAACTCCGAGCCATCCAACTAAAACTTCACAAGCTACAACTTAGTGAGGTTTGGAGAGCCCTACACCCACAATCTCATGATTATACTTTTTACTCCTCCCCTAGGCAGGTGTACAGTAGTCTTGACTATGTCTTTGGCCCCCATCATCTCCTGCCCTCTATATCCTCGGCCTCTATCGGAATTATGTCCCTCTCTGACCATGCCCCGGTCTACTGTACTTTTTCGCTCCCCTCTTTTGCTAAGCCCCATGCCTCCTGGAGACTGAATGAAAGCCCCCTGATGGATGCTCTTTGCCTTGCAAACCTTAAGGAGACCATTTTGCACTTTGTACGTGATCACCTCTCAGATCCTACTCCTCCCCTCACCAAGTGGGAGACCCTAAAATGTGTATTGAGAGGAGTGTTAATTTCTCATGGGGCTGGGCTGAAGAGGGAAGCGACGACCAAACTACTTTCTTCTAGCACACCTACAGACCCTAGAGACCCAACATAAGCAGACAGGACAGGACGCCACCTACAGGGAACTGATAAAGACACGACATGACCTACTAGACCTATTAAACAGTTACCGCTATTACAAGCAAGTTACGGGTAGACGGTACTATGAGTGGAGTAGCAAGTCTGGCCGCCTACTTGCAAATGCACTAAGGGAGAAGAAGGCAAATCTTTTTATCCCTCAAATTAAGATTGGGGCAGATACTGTTTCTCATTTGACACCAGAAATTCTCAAAGCGTTCCAGAACTACTACTTCGACTTATATAACCTACCTGATGCGGAGACTGGATCTCCACGTTCTTCCCCCCCTCCCTCCCTCCCTCCATCAATACATATCTGACACCGCCCTCCCCACGCTTGACGGCTTAGACGTGGAGGCCCTTGAGAACCCTTTTTCTCCAGAGGAGCTGAGCGCGGCCATTTCCTCAATGCCTTCTGGTAAATCTCCAGGACCGGACGGCTTTACAGCCAAATTTTATAAATCACTACAAACGGATATCTCTCCCCTCCTTCTCCCCGCTTTCAATTCCATCTCAAGCGACTCTCCTCCCCCTCCTGACTTCTTGCGCTCTTTCATCACAGTGATCCCGAAAGAGGGGAAGAATCCCCAATTATGCTCCAGCTATCGACCAATATCATTGTTGAACAACGATACGAAGCTTTTTGCGAAACTCATTGCCAATCGACTGGCCGTTCATATGAATACTCTGGTCCACCCGGATCAGGTGGGCTTTGTCCGCGGCAGGGAGACGAGGCACAATACCCTCCGAGTTTTCTCCTCTATATATTTGGCCAAACGCAACAAGGTCCTGTTGTTCTTGCATTCCCTGGACGCGGAGAAGGCCTTCGATCGGGTGGACTGGAGGTTTTTGGCGGCTACTCTCTCTCAAATTGGTGTGGGTGCTGTAATGAGATCGCGCATAATGGCCCTTTACTCTTGTCCCCAGGCACAAATTAGATTAAATGGCCAACTTTCTTCCCCTTTCGCAATCAAAAATGGTATGAGGCAAGGATGTCCCCTCTCCCCTCTTCTTTATGTGCTCTGTATGGAACACCTGTTAGTTGATATACGTCAAAATCCGGATATCAGAGGGCTCATCCTGCCCTCGTCCCATTCCAAGTGCTCGGCTTGCTCCCCTCGCTAATGGCTCCGCTCTGCTCCTTCTCACTCCACAGAAATTATAAACTAAACAAGACTAAGTCAGAGGCACTCAACATAACCCTCCCTTCACATCTTGTACATACCCTGCGGGCCTCTTATCCTTTTAAGTGGCAGACTACATCCCTGAAATATCTGGGCATACAGGTCCCAGCTGATCTAGCTGACTCTTACAGGGTCAACTTCCCGCCTCTGCTTAGAACACTGAAAGCCAACATGTCCAGGTGGGAGTGTGGAGACATCTCGTGGCTAGGCAGGATCAATGCCTACAAAATGAATATACTCCCTCGCCTCCTCTACTTGTTTGCGGGGATCCCGACACATCTCCCCCGCACCTTCTTTAGGGAGGTCTCCACTCTCCAAACTGGATTTGTATGGGCACATAAGCACCGAGATTGACCAGAAGGGTTCTTATTAGAAGGAGGAGGGAGGGGGGACTGGCTCTCCCTGACCCCTTTCTATACTATCAAGCTGTTATTCTCTCTAGGGTCCTTGACTGTTTTCACCATGTCAAAGATAAGCAGTGGGTCTCTCTAGAGGAAAGGGAATCCAGCTTAGACCCAAAGACCTTGCTATGGCTTCCGAGACCCCCACCTTGCACGCACACTGGGGATCCCTTGCCACCTATACTGGACTCTATAAACAGAGCGAGTCGCACGTACCTGAACTCTCGATATTTGTTTTCTAGGGACGGTCCTATGGTTCCTCTTTTTGGAAACGAGAGCTTCCCCCCCGTTCAGAGAGCCCCCTCCTTTCTTACATTCCTCCGTACGGATGGCACGACCTTTCACACCCTGCTCTCTCCTGACAGTTTACTTCCCCTAGAGGAGATGATTGGAAGTCACAGTCCTTCTTTGCTACAGACGTTCCAATATGCGCAACTTCGCCACTTTTACAATAAACTTAAACACACCCTGGCCCTACATCGCTCCCCCACACACTTTGAGAATCTCTGTCTTTCATCCTCGCCAGTAACACATAAAATTAGTGCCCTCTATGCCCTCCTCTTGGACGAGGTCTCAACGGAACCCCTTTCCTTTCGTTCTTCCTGGGAGAAAGAGCTGAACAGATCATTCTCGGAGGAAGACTGGAATAGGGCGCTGAGCGTGTGCCATCGTATGTCGATTTCGTGTAAGGCGCAGGAAACAAATTATAAAGTTCTCACGAGATGGTACCGAGTGCCTGCATTGCTGTCCAAAATCTACCCCTCGGTTCCAGATATTTGCTGGCGGTGTGGTGGTAGTGGCAGCACGATGTCACACGTTTGGCTGACATGTCCTACACTCGACACTTTTTGGTCGAACGCCCTGAGTGTCTTGTCCCGCTTCCCCCCCAGCCCCCTTCCCAAGACGCCTGAATTAATCCTTTTCTCCATACTGCCAAACTCAGTCCCTTACTACACTGCTCGCTTGTCACGATGCCTCCTTCTGTCTGCCAGAATGTTGATACCCAGATTGTGGAAATCGACCTCACCGCCATCAATTTCATCCTGGTTTCTGTAAATATCACATATCTGTAGAATGGAGGAAATTACAGCTGATAATCATAAACAGATTGACAATTTCCACGCTATATGGGGTCCCTGGCTTAGTTATATGGCCTCTCCGGAATATGTTAGCTCCCACCTAGCTAGTTAAATGCTGAACACTTCTAACACTCTGTAACCTGAGTCCGGAGGTCCCTGGCTGCCCACCGTCTACAGGGTAAGTTGACGAGCTTCAGTCCGCAATATGCTATCCTCTCCCTTACATTTTTGGGATTTTTCCTCTTTCCTATTCTTTCCTCTTTCCTTTTCTTCTTTCCTCTTCCAGCTCTACCTCCCACATTGCCTGACTTGGGCCTGTTGATGTCTGGTTAACTACATCTTGTGTATGCCATGAGAGATTGTAGACCGTTTATGTGTGTTGTGTGTTGTATTTCTTGAACCTGAAACACCACATTGTGATGCACTACCATGCTTATACTCTTTACCATTTTTTTTTCTTACCCCATGTTCTTCATTTGGATGTATGTGGAACCCACGAATTGTACTGCATTGTCAAGTAGTGGGCGTTTTCAGCTGGAAGTCATTTGACTTTGATATTTGGTTACTTTTGTTATTTGTGCTTTAAAACAAATAAAAAACTTATTTTGAAAAAAAAAAAGAGACCTGGAGCAGTTTGCAAAGGAAGAGTGGTCCAACATTCCTGCTGAGAGGTGTAAGAAGCTTATTGATGTTTATAGGAAGCGACTGATTTCAGTTATTTTTTCCAAAGGGTGTGCAACCAAATATTAAGTTAAGGGGGCCAATAATTTTGTCCAGCCCATTTTTGGAGTTTGGTGTGACATTATGTCCAATTTGCTTTTTTTCCTCCAGTTTTTGGTTTAGTTCCAATACACACAAAGGGAATAAACATGTGTACAGCAATTCTTTTCTGTGAGAAATACCATATTTATTGGCGTACAACACGCACTGGCGTATAACACGCACCCCCATTTTAAAAGGGAAATGTAAGTAAAAAAAATAATATGTAAAATAAATGACTTGGACTAAATGCCACATCATCCCCCCAACTTTGTTTTCTTCTGCACTTCAGTTTGGTCCCATCCCCTCCAGTGTCACATCATTCCTTCCCTTTTATCAGTCCCTGTGCCACATTTACCCCTCTCATTGCCACCCCCCCATGTCTCATCATACCCCCATGTCGCATTTTTTCCCCCTGTCATAGACCACCACTAGCCATACAGACATTAAGCCTTTAGTGCCTCCCCCACCATAATTTCCCCCTGTCTCATCATCCCCCACCCTTTCTCATCATGCCCCCTCATCATTTCCCCCTGTCTAATCATGTCCCCCATCATTCCCCCCCTCATCCCCCACCCTGTATCATCATCCCCCACCCTGTCTCATCATGCACCCCATCATTCCCTCCTCATCATTTCCCCCTGTCTCATCATCTCCCCCACCCTGTCTCATCCCCCCATCATGCTCCTCCTATGCTATTCTTCCCCTCCCTCATAATTCCCCCTTTCCCCTGCTTTTCATAGTTTTTTTTTATTTTCCTTACCTGGCTGCGCTTTGGCAGGCCAGGTCAGGCGGGGGGTCTTGTAGGCTATAATCAGTGAAGCAGATGAATGACATCCTCAGTTGGCTTCTCTGCGTGGCATCAGTGACGTCACTCTTCATTTCCTGCAGTTGCCCCGAGTCAGAGTTCAGAGTGCGGCGACTACAGGAAATGAAAAGTGATGTCACTGATGCCGCGCAGAGATGCCGGGAGAGGATGTCATTCATCTGCTTCACTGACCGCAGCCCGCAAGACCCGTCGCCTGACCTGGCCTGCCGAAGCGCAGCCAGGTAAGGAAAATAAAAAAAAATATGAAAAGCAGGGAAAGGGGGGGGGGATGAAGAGGGAGAGGGGAGGTAAGGAAAATTTAAAGCAGAGCAGAGAGGAGTCGCTGCTGGTATCTGATTTAAAGTTGCCACGGCCGTGCTGCTAATACTTAACAAGCAGCCGCTGCTGTGGCCGCTTTAAATCAGTGACCAGAAGGTTTATCGCCGTATAACACACAGGCAGGCTTTTTGCCTTAAATTTAAGTTTTAAAAGTGTGTGTTATACGCCAATAAATACAGTACTTCATTTTCTTGAAAAATTTCAGGGATGCCAACATTTACAGCCATGACTGTGTATGTATATATATATATATATATATATATATATATACATTTGGCTAAAATGTGGCAAAATATCTGTCAAAATTCACGATTTGCATGACATTTTTTGTGATACAAATTTTGGGGTAAGTTTCACAAAAGCTTTACTAAAAAAATGCATAGAAAATGTAGATGTTTATCGTGTCAATATTGATAAATGTGGGTCAGTCTGTACAATTTAGTGATATTGCATATATCTTAGTGTTGAATTACAGCCTGTACTATAACTGTATTTGAAAACAGCATTCACAATTCTACAGGCTTACTATCGAACATTTCATTCTACCAGGTATAGTACACTTATGTTATGTAGGAAGGTTGAACTGTCCCACTGTGTTATGTTAGATCAAGCTTCTCAATCTCATGTAGATCAGTGGTCTCCAACCCAGACCTCAAGGCCACCGAAAGTCTGGGATTTCAATGTTTCCATGTGCTATTTCAATGGAGTAACAGAAAATTAAAAAAGCATAATGTTGGTGGGCCTTGAGTACTGGGTTGAGAACCACTGATGTAGATTACAATAATATAAAAACTAAACATTTTGCACAAAGGTGGACTTATCTATTAGGGTAGAGTCATATGTAGCACAATCGAAGCAGGTTTCAAGAGCTGAAATTCCTTAAGCGGAAAATCTGCAATCGGATAATGTTGCTACTCATTGAAGTCAATGAGTTCTGGTTGCCGATTTTCAGCTACGGGACACCTACTGTGGATGTGCTACCCTTGCATTGAATACATTTAGTATCAGTATGTTCTTCAGATGTTCATAAAGTAATGACTAAACATAAAACATTTTATTTTTAATTCTCAAAATTAGTACAGAGGAAAAGAAGAGGAGTCATTCTTTTGTTCCTATAATAGTTGTCTTCTGCAGGATTTGTCCCAACTACCTTTCAAAAGATAAACTCCCCATTTTCATTCTAATTCGTGGAAAGAAGCAAATGTTAGTATAATTACATTATCTTGAAGATACGGACCATCCAATAACAGGGATGGTCTACAAAGTCTTTGAATACCCTCCACATTATTTTCTTCTCCCCGAGAAAAACAATGAGAACTACAGTATATAAAGTGAGGCTCCACCTTATTTATAGATCATACCCTTTGCTCCTATATAGATTGTGCAATACACAATGAAACATGCTGTACAAAGCATGTTCTCTAATATTCCCTGAGCTTCAAGTCTAATTCCGTGTAAAGAACAGTTTCATCAATACACTACAGTAGGTGCCTACAAGAAATAACTTACAATATTTTTTACCATCTTTCTTCAATGCGGTCAAAAGGATTATTTTGCATAGTCTAGCAAATGAAGGTATTTATATGGATATATATTTATACTGATAGTAACTATGGATTTTAAAAAAAAAACATAAATTCCAAGACAGTCTCCATTAGCAAACTGTTCATTGGCAAATCACACAATCCCTACTGGCATTCTAATCCCTATAGATGATCATATCTGTATAAACTGTCATCATACCCCAAAGTGACAATGCTTAAATCAGTCATGTAAGGAATTATTAAACATTCCAAATGCACTTAAAATATGTGTATGTACAGATGGTTATCACAGTCTTGTTATGGTATCTTGTTCTTCTGTGGAGGGTTCCTCTTGTGTGCTCTTTGTCTGTAGCTCTTTGCTTGGCATGTATTTGACATCATCTAGATGACTCTCCTCTACTAAACTGGGGCCACTGGCAGAAGGCTCTAATGGTAGACATTCCAAGGTTTCCCTATTACCTTGACTGCATTGTTCATTCAGTTTGTTAACATTTAATTCAGAGGTAAGTTCTTGACTTTTTACAGAATTCAATGTTTTTTCTGTCGGACTAGATATTTCTGGCTCTGGGACTTCCTCGGAAACTGAGTAGATTTTAGAAGAGCTCTGGTCTATGTTAGCATTTTTTACATGTCTGTGAAAAAGCCCAAAGCTTTTTATGTCTTTGGCAAATTGAATTTTCTTCGGCTTTTCCTTAGTCTCTGAAGCTAGCAGAGCAGAGCCGTTGCTCACATTGTTATGCTTATCGGTTGTTATCTCTGCCGTTCTAGGATGAATCATCGTGGTTATGTCAAAAAAGCTGAAGTTGCTCTTCTGTGTTCTACTTTTCTTCTCCTTGGGTTTAGATTTCTCTTCCCCTTCCTCTGATACATTGTTCATTTTAGTGTTGTGAAGATTTAATTTGTTTCCCTTTAACAATCCCAAGACTTCAAACCTGAAGCTGGAAATATCTTGCTTTAGTTCCTATAAAAAAATGAAAAAAAAATAAAAATGTGTGATTACCATGATAATACTTGTGCAGCTCTTTATCATTATTATTATTATAAACACGTCCAGGACACAGGGCGTACAGGTACACCCTCGTGTCCTGGGACTTAAGGACCTGAGTTAAACTGTTCTCACGATGTGGAGAATGGGTTAATCCCAGTGGGTCCCGGTTGCTTCGGGCAGCCAGGAATCACGGCTAATGCCGGGCACCGCCAATCGGGCCAATGCCCGGCATTTGCCCTTTAGACGCTGCGATCAAAGTTGATTGCAGCGTCTAAAATGAAACTAACACTATCCCGGCAGCTCAGCAGAGCTGATCGAGACTATCATGACAAAATCGTAGTGTCCCGATCAGCTTACTTGATGACGATAGGGTCCTCACCTGCCTCATCCTCTTCCATTCGGTGATCTGCTGCTCCATGCCTGCTCAGCAGGCTAGAGCAGCAGAGCGTCGAGAACACTGATCAATGCTATGCTATGGCATAGCATTGATCAGTGTAAGAAATCAAAAGATTGCATGTTATAGCCCCCTTTAGGGGCTAAAAAAGAAATTATAAAGTGTAAAAATAAAAGTTAATAAAAGTGAATGAATCCCATCCCTATTAAAAGTTTAAACCACCCCCCTTTTCCCATTTTTTAATAAATAAATTATAATTTTTAATTATAAACTAATGTTATAAAAATAAACATATGTGGTACCGCCGCATGCATAAATGTCCGAACTATTAAAATACAAGGTTAGCTAAACCGCACGGCCGATGGTGTACATGTAAAAAATACCAAAGTCCAAAATTGTGCATTTTTGATCACTTCATATACCATGAAAAACTAATAAAAAGCAATCAAAAAGTCCCATCAAAACAAAAATGGTACCAATAAAAAAAACTAAAGACCACGGCACAAAACTGAGCTCACATATAGCCCTGTATGCGGAAAAATAAAAAAGTTGTAGGGGTCAGAAGATGACAATTTTAAACAAACTTATTCTGGTGCATGTAGTTAGGATTTTTTTTAGTAGTAAAATAAAATAAAACATGAATTGGGTATCCTTGTAACCATATGGACCTACAGAATAAAGATTAGGTATCATTTTTAATGAAAAGTGCACTTTGTAGAAACTAAAGGCCCCAAAGTTACAAAATGGTGTTTTTTTTTTTTATTTCACCCAAAAATAAATTGTTTTTGGTTTTGCAGTAGATTTTGTTATTAAATGATTGATGTAATTACAAAGTAAAATTGGTGGCGCAAAAAACAAGCCCTTATATGGGTCTGTAGGTAAAAAATGTAATGCAGTATGATTTTTAGAAGGAGAGGAGGAAAAAACAAATGACTTTATTTCTTTTTTAATTTCTTTTTTGTCTTGTCCACAGTGCTCTCTGCTGACACCTTTGTCCGTGTCAGGAACTGTCCAGAGCAGCATAGGTTTGCAATGGGGATTTTCTCCTGCTCTGGACAGTTCCTGACACAGCAGAGAGCACATCCTGTGAACACAGCAGATTCAGTGTGTGAAGTTGTCGGGTGTGTCTCCTTTGAGCTCCAGACTTCCACACAGAGAGAAGCAGCGTTTTTCATCTACCTTCCCAGGGATGTAGCAGGCCCCTGGGGAGAGCTTTCCTGCATGGAGCCAAGGGAGTCTCGGGCTTCTACCTCTCGTTCCCGGCTGGCGAGAGGGGGGAAGATAGTATCTACAGCCGGTTTCAAGGTCGGGGTGAGGCGTTCCAGCAGGGCTCACAGAAATGCGGAGCCTGCTCCCCCGTCCAAACCCGAAGAACGCAAGGCTACAGACAAGAACAGCGGACCTTGTGCTACCCCTGAACCCCAGCAATGGGGGGTACAGGGTCCAAGGGAGTCTCTGGAGATGTATGGGTCACGGATCCAATCCAAGATGGCGGAGTATGAAGAGTTGGGAAGAAAACTTAGGAGCCTGAGGGAAGACCTGAAGTTTTCACGCTACCAGGCTGACAATGTCTCAGCAGGTAAGAGGCAGAAGTTTACTGTTCAGGTGCGGGCTCTGAAGGCAAAGGTGGCTGAGGTGGTGGAGGCCAGAAGGAACATTGCTGAGGATGCAGGGTTCGTTAAAGAAAAACTTTCTAACAATGAAAGATTTAAAGACCTGCGTGCATGTGCAGACAACCATGAGGACAGCAGTAAGGAGGAAGATGGAGAGGATGAAGGTGATGGAGAGTCAGGTGAAGCTGTGGAGAGTGAGGGGGATGCTGCCCCTAGTGCATGTGACCCCCAGCCCCCCAAGATAGCTACCCTGACCTCTATCAGGTGGCGTTACCTTCCAATGATGGGGAGATGGAGGATAGCTGTGAAGAGGACCCAGCTAGTGGGGGTTTGCTGAGAGCTATTGTGCAGCAGGAGTCACCTACCCGCTTTGAGGATTTTGCCTTTTGTGAAGATCTTGGCAAGAATGATGTAGTGAAGAAAAGGAAGAAGCAGAAAGTTCAGGAAATGGTATCTTTTGTTTTTCATTCATTCAAGCAGTCTGGGCCAGGCTGCTGGGCCCCCCAAACTGCCAGACCCTGTTCCTGTCGTGGACCGGGGCCAGCCAGGGGGGGTACAGCATGGCGTCTGAAAGGGCTGTAGGAGCAATAGATGTGAAGCCCACCCATCCTGCCGTAGGGAGGGGCAGGATGGGCTCATGGTGGGAAGTGGCGAGGCAAGCTATGCCGCCGCGTGCTCGGGGGGCGGTTCCCCGAGTGCTGTGGGCACTACTGGCGCTGCGGGGCACTCCCCTGTGAGGGGGGGAGTGTCTGGGCACCGTTGGCAGAGAATGGTGGGTCCAGGTGTTCGGGGTACTATATGTTCTGTGGGCGCTGCGGGGCACTCCTCTGTGAGGGAGGGGAGTGTCCGAGCGTCAGAAACCGCTGCAGAGCCCGTGTGGACAGGCACAGCTGGCACGGTGGGGATTCCCTACGTGTCAGAGAGTGTGGGCGGAGCTGGGGTGTGCCTGGGGGGGCAGCTCCAGACTCCAAAAGGGACATCGCCCATGGAGGAGGAGCCATTAGCATCAACCCCAGCAGCAGCTAAGACAGCAAAGAACATTATTAAACCAGCTATACTACAAGTCCCAGCCAGCCCAGAATCTGTTAGGCAGGTAATGAGTGGATGATGTGAGAATGCTGAGTGTAGTAGTGTTGTGGATGAGAGGAATGCATGTGGGAGTGTAAGTGGAGTGAATGATGGTGGGAGTAGTAGTGGTAAGAGTGGAAATCGGATATGAATGGGAATAAAGATGGGAGTAGTTGTGTGAGTGGCTGTACTGACGGTTCTGGGTCTGGGTCTGGTCCGGCTGTAGTGACTGCTCCTAGGAGCTATGCCAATGTCACTGCCGGGGGTTCAGGGGGGTCCCCGTCTCTATCCGGCTCTGGAGGCCACTTGCAACAGCGCCTCCTGGAGGCTCTACGCAGGAGCGACAGGTCGATCCAGGTAGAGGGAAGGGGTGAGGTCGACCTGTCTTTCGGGATAGAGAGGCACGGTTTGGGGTCTTTCCGAGAGCGGAATGGGGAGGTGGTCTGGTCCCTTCCGACAACCGGGCAGGACAGTAACCGTAGGAATGTGGTCCGTCTGATTTGGAGGGGCGAGGATGCTTGCCCACCTCGCTCTAAAGTGGTTGAGCTCCTCCTTCAGATGGAATTCAGGGCAAGTGACATCTTTGCCCTCATTTACCCCTACAGTTCATCCGAGTTTGATGTCAGTTTCGTACGCCCAGAGGGTCTCGAACTCTTCTGGTCAAACTACGAAGTGGCAAAGAACGAGCCCGGCTGGCGGGATTTTGCCGTCGGGAGACCAGGTTGTCAGATCTGGAGGCGCGGTCCCTCCCACTGGTCTCTTGCGGCTGAGCCGTATAGTGGGGTGGCGTTCCTTTTAACTGCTCCTGTTGAATGCCGACGGGTTATTGAATTAGAAATGGGGAGGTGCCTGATCTTAGATGTCTTCATGAAGGGACAAGAGCTCCGGCTTATTAACATCTACGCCCCGCAAACTAAGCGGGGCCGTAAAGATTTCTTTATGAGGATTAAGCCCTTTCTTTTTACGAGTCGGCAGGTGATCTTTGGAGGGGACTTCAATAATGTCACAAGGTCCCAAGATCGGAGAGGCTCCAATGGTCCGCTGACTTGCGATAGTGTGGCGCTGATTAGCATAGCTAGAGAAGCTCGCCTAGAGGACGCCCAAATCCGGAGCCCCTCGGGCCACGCGGGTTTCACCTATCAAGGTAGTCGCAGATCTAGGATAGATAGGTTTTATTTAAAGGGGGAAGCAGTCTCTTCCGCAGTGTCCGTGGTTGAGGTGGAGTTCTCCGATCACTGTGTGATGAATGTTTCAGAGACCCCCCGGATGGGAAAAGGTTATTGGAAGCTGAATTCCTCCCTCCTGGAGGAAGCGGAGATAAGACAGTCCTTTGAGGATTTTCTTCAGAGCCAGGTACCTTTACTGGGCCTATGTAGTAGTAAGTCAGAGTGGTGGGAGATATTCAAGAAGCGGGTTGCGGGGTTCTTCCGCCAGCTCTCGAGCCTCAGGTCCCTGAACAGGTATCGCTTGTATCAGGGTCTGAGGAGGAAACTCGAGCTTCTCGTTTCGACTGGAGGTAGCCGAGAGGATATCTCCAGAGTGAAATCCTTGCTGATGAGGTGTCAGCACGCATCTTTGGTTTTTGAGAGGGATTTCGGGAAGTACCGCTCGCCCGACCCTTACAGAAACTGGAAGATGTCAGTGAGTACTAAAATCATTTCAGGACAGATTGATTGTACAGGATCACTGAATCTGTCCAGATCAGGGATCTTGGAGGTCGTCAGATCCTTCTACTCGCACCTCTTGGGGAGGAAGGATCTAGATCGAGACAAGATGTCGGTTTTCCTGGCTGAAACCATTCCTGAGCCAGGGGTAGACCCCTCTCTCTTGGCGTTTTGGCAGAAGAAATCAGGGAAGAGGAAGTGAGACTGGCGATCGAGGGGCTTGCCCCCAAGAAGTCGCCAGGTCCGGATGGCTTAACATCCGAGTGGTACAGGACCTTTAAGGAGTCTTTAGCTCCCCTCTTGACTGAAGTATTCAATGAGTGTCTCTCCTCGGGCACTCTGCAGAAGTCAATGAGGAGGTCAGCCCTGATTCTGCTGTCAAAGGGTAAAGATCCTAGCCGTATTGAGAATTGGAGGCCCATAGCTCTTCTCAATGCAGACAGGAAGCTTCTGGCCAAGATACTGTTTAATCGGCTGGTGAAGTTTGCACCCCGGCTCCTTTCAGGGGCTCAGCACTGCTCTGTTCCAGGCCGGAGCACCTTAAGTGCTACCCTTAGTGTCAGGAAGGCAGTGGAGTGGAGTAGTGCAGGTTTCTGGAAGGGGTACTTGCTGTCCCTGGATCAGGCCAAGGCGTTTGATCGGGTGAACCATGAATACCTCTGGTCCGTCCTCCTGCGATATGGCTTACCGAGTACTTTTGTTAATTGGCTTAAGATCCTGTAAGCAGGGGCAGAGAGTTTCCCGCTGGTGAACGGTTGGTCTGGCCGCTCTTTTGAGGTGGGGTCCGGAGCCTGTCAGGGTTGTAATTTGAGCCCGCTTTTATACGTGTTCGCAATCAATCCCTTCATCAGGAGGGTAGATAGTGGGCCGTTGGCGGGAGTCGGGATGAGTCTGGCGGAGCTGGATGTCACCCAGAGAGTGGTGGCGTACGCTGACGATGTCACTATTTTTGTCTCCTCAAGAGAGGGGTTCAATGTGGTGCTGTCGGAGGTGGACCGCTACTTGGAGGCATCCGGGTCTAAGATCAACCAGGATAAGTGTGAGAGTCTATGGCTGGGAGGGGGGGATCCCACGTTTGATCTCCCGGACACCCTTCCAGGGCCCCAAGAATCAGCAAAAGTCTTAGGCATCACTTTTGGCCAGGATGCTTATCCCACCAAAAACTGGGATGGTAAGCTCCAGGATGCCGCTCAGAAGGGGGACCAGTGGAAGGTCTGGTCTATGACCCTCAGGAAAAGGGTACACCTGATCAAATCGTACCTGCTCCACTTGTTTATCTATCTGAGCAGCGTGTGTATCTTGCCAGAGGCTTACTATACTAGAATCTACAGTCTGTTTTTCCAACTGTTATGGGCGAACAGGATGAAGCTAGTCAAGAGGGAGGTTACGTACCTCACGAGGAGACTAGGGGGTTTATCTATGGTAAACCCTGTGGTGTTCTTTACAAACACCTTCTTGAAAGCTAACATTGTAAACATCTGGAAAGAGAGGGCTCCTCCATGGGTAATCTCCTGCAGGGAATGGTTTTGGCCTTTCTTCCAGGAATGGGAGAGAGGAGGGCAAGTGAAGGACCTCCGTATGCCCCACGGATATCTTCCGGCTTATGCTACCCCGACTCTGAAGGCGATACGTCGTTGGGGTCTGGGAGTGTGGGAGATCAGGACCCAGTCAAGGCAGTTCCTTGACAAACGGGTTCTGTTGACCCACTTCCAGAAGCCTCTGGCACTCAGGGACTGCCCAGGTCGGGATCTGAGGGTGGGGTTGTAGCTTTTAAACATGAAAAGGATCCCCCAGAAGTTTTGGGACTATGTGTAAGGGACAATTTGAAGTGTAGGAACTCTGATGATCGGGGATGTCCCCGAGAAGAATGTGGGGACACGCTGGAAAGCATGGACCACTTCTTGCTTCACTGTCCCTTTAATATAGGGGTCTACAACCGGGTGGGCGCTTCCATCGGCTGGAGTCAACTTGCCGGCCTTACCTACCCGGAGTGGGCTTATGGGGCATTTAGGAACCTGGGTGGCCGAGACTTAGTGGTTAGGTACTACACGTGGAAGGCACAGTGTTTAGTGTCGACCCAACAAAAAATCCTCTCCGAGGTGGAGGTCTGTAAGAATATCACCAGTGACCTCGGGAAGATCAGATCTTTGGAGTATGGCAGTCTTGGTACCAGTAGGGCTTCTCTCCTATGAAGAGGGTTTTCTTTTGATGTGCCCTAGGTACTAGACCTTTTAGGTAGAGTACCTTTATTTTGGTTAGGGGCAGTGTTATAGGGATAGTGATAGGGTGAGACCAGGGTCAGTTTTAATGGAGGGATAGAACTAGAGAAAATTGTAGGGGGGAGTTAGGGAAAGAGTTAAAAAATTATTTGATGTATCAAGTCTGCCATCCTTCTTCCCGGTGGTGGGCTAATGCATGTGCACGCTAACTTTTTGTTTTGTTTTAAGCTGATATGGTAAGAAGGGCTTACAGGCGACCAAACTTGGGCCTAAGGTGGTTTTGGTTCAGTGTGTATATGTTAGTATGTATAAGTTTGTGTGTAAGTTGGTTGGGAGGAGTACTAGGTGGGGAGGATATATTTGTGGGTGGAGGTGTTTTGCTTTTTTGGGGGGGACCTGACATGGGTCAGTTAGGGACAGGACTTTGTGTACGAACGGTATGGACTCTGATCTATGTACAGGAGGGGTGGTGTGGGAGAGGGTACAGTTTTAGTGTAGGGATTTTGGTAGGGTTTTCTACTGTTTTTGTAGGTTTTCTCTAGTGTATATTTATTTTTAGTTAAATACTATATTATTATGTTCATGTGATTTTGTATGTATATTGTTTATATATTGTTTTTTATATTATAGCATTACAGTAGTTATGGCAGTCGGACCAGTTATTATGTTGTTACGTGGTTTATTTTGTTTATTTCAGTTTATTTGGTCTAGTATTTTTTTTTATTTGTTTTGTTTTGTTTTGTAGCCAGGTAGTGCAAAATTTTATGTTTATGTTTGCTAAGCCAAGTTGTGCTTTTTATTTTTTATTTTTTGTAGTGGTGTGCTTGTTATATTTTCTGTTTTGTTTTCTCGTTGTGTTTCCCGAGTATGGATGGTTTTGAGTTGTAGCGAGGTAGTGCTAAATTTTATTTTCATATTTTGATAAGCCAAGTTGTGCTATTTTTATGTTCATTTATGGTATGCATGTGAGTGTGTTGTTTGGTTCGGTTAGGTGGGTTAACATATTTTAGGTTTTTGTAAAGCTGGGCTGGCCAGTTAGGCAGGGTTTTGCTTTTGTGTTTTGGTACCAGTGTATTTCTTATTTATGTTATAGCTGGTTAAGCTTGTTTTGTGTTTTTGTATAAGTTTTGTATTTTTATAATAAAAAAAAGAGTGTCAGCAGAGAGCACTATGGACAAGACAAAAAAGAAATTCAAAAAGAAAAGAATTTCCTCTGTAACATACAGCTGCTAAAAAGTACTGGAAGGGTAAAGATGTTTTAATAGAAGTAATTTACAAATCTGTTTAACTGTCTGGCGGCAGTGGATTTAAAAAAATATATATGTTTTTCACCGGAGTACTCCTATAATAATAATAATATATTCATCATCCCCTAATGGATTTAAAATACAAAAATATTTTACTCTTTTTTGCTGTGTGAACCGGATACATTAGAGCTAGCCTGGGCCATCAGGATGCTGATAAATTCCCCCAGCGGACCCTGAACAACTAGAGATGCAGACACATTTTTTTCTTTTGCCATGATTTGGTCAAAATTTCAGCATTTTGCTGCATTTTGTAGCAATGATAGCAAACTACAAAGAGGCAATCAATACCTAAAACTTAAGAAGATCTAGCTCCTGGGGAGTAGGAGGAGGTAATAGCAGTTGTCATTGAGGCGAATTTGTGTGTGTGGGAAGCAGTGGGAAGCAGTTTGTGGATGAGGGTCTTTTTAGTCTGATTTACAAAAAAGTAGTAAAATATGAAGTAAGCTACTGTATACATATATAGTATTGTCACAATTGAAATAACCTGTAGCATACAGCTATAATTACATCTCATGGCACTCCTTTGTGTTTGGTACGAGCTTGAAATGCGATGAGAAGTGCCATAAGATGTAATGTTATGAACTTTTATGAATAAAGCCTATTAAAAGTGAGAGAAGTGCCAGGTTTGGATCCTTTTTTTTACTCATTCTGTTTACTTGTTGGCCCAATACACTCCAGTGTGACACTGGGTACATTCACTGTCAGTCAATCTAACCACTGTTAGACAAGACATTGATGTGCATGGTTCTCAGTCAGCTTTCTAGTATGTCTGATTTTCTGCTGAGATTGTTAAATCTTTCTCCAGTTTGTCAGTACACATTTTAAATAGTATATAACTTTATTTACTATAGTTAATAATACTAAGTCTATGGGACTTCTGGTAAATCCATATCCTGATCGCTTATAAAGTGGCAGGAGTACCTCCAACTATGTAACTATGTACTGTAGTACAAAGCCATACAGGCTCTGCCGTGTTTATGAGTTCTCATAACTATGAGTTTGCTATATTCTTTGTTAGATTGCATTAGAAATATTGCACTACAGATTACAAAATATTGTAAATTATAAGGAAGAAAAAACTGTATGCATATAGGGAGGCATGTATACTCCCCTCTTCTCTCATATAATGAATGCATTTAGCTAAATGTAATCCATCAGTCCATTATTCACAGAAGAATGGTAAGGTCAAATTGTAGAATCTAAAGAACGCATAATTTTAACTGTAAATAAACAGTTGAAACCGTAACATAGAAAATTATACCTTAAAGTTTTCTTCTGTTAACCCTTCTTCAGTCTTAGCGTCCCTGATCATTGCAGCAACATATCTCTTAACAAGATTCCTCATAACCTCCTGACACAAGAAGATACAATGTATCAAAGATTTTCATATTCCAGTGTAATAACCAATAAATGGAAGACAATAATGAAGTCACAAAACAGGTAAAATAGCAATGAAAATGTAACATGCTTTTCATCCTCAGAATGCTAGTGTAATTTAGAGTATCTGGTGTTTCTGAATCTAAAGAAGGCTTTCATTTACATAGAGATAGTGGCACTACGCTAGGGCAAGAGGGTATGGTGCCACAATAATAGAGAAATTTGAGTGCTTTCTACTATATTTTAGTATGGATTATTGGAAACATATTAAAGGGTTAATTCCAGTTTCAGCAAATAAATGTTATTCTATGTCTGTTGAAAAGTTCTACAAGTTTTTTTTTTATGTTGGGAGTTTAATGGGACTGTACCCTTACAGAACAGACATCAGAGTTTGGCAGTCCTCATTCCAAGGACATCCATACAATTGACAGGGGCTCAAGGGTGCAGTTAAAATGGTGAAACTGCCCCTTGTGTATGCCCCTGCCGTAGTCTAAAAACCACCTCCTGGCACATGAGACATTTAAGCATCTGCTCTGTTTCTCAAACCCACCAGAATGTCAATATATACTAAACAGGTTTATGTAAATCTAAGAGTGATTATAAACTGCTGCCACCTATAGGAACAAATGAGAAAAAAAATATCCATAGATTGCTCATATACACTTTCTACCACACAAAATACTAGTAGTCATCATAAATAGGTATTCTACAGATGTAAAAATATTTTAGTTAACTTAATTTGTGAGACTGTTTAGGAAAAAGTCACCTGATATTGGTTGTGTCTTCTGAGATTGTCTGCAGCTCTTCTCTGTAAAGAAAAAAAAGAAAAACATTTATACCACCTGTACAAGTCAATTGTCTATGGTGAATTGTCTATTGTATATCTATAAGCTGTGAGCCTTCTTCAATGTTTTTAGTTGAATGTCCTTGTGTTGGCCACCTGCCATTACAGGAGACCAGGGGTGGAATATCAAGAACACAGTAGTACATTAGGCTATTGATGCTTTCTTCTACGACACAAGATTACGGCACTCTAATTGCATATATTTGAAAGCAAAATGTTTGCCCGCTCTACTGCCTTCATATTATGATTTTAAGTACTCACCCCTAATGCCCCAAAACTTTCAGGCTTTTTTTTTGTGTACTTTTTGCATATTTGCTTCCGAACCCATTTACATAGGTACCACAGAGATTTTGGACTTGGAATGATATTAAAGGGAGTAGGAAGTGTCGCTCCTTCTTCAAAGTAACTCATCCAGAGCTTTGTTCTTGCAAACTTCCATTCAATGTCTGCATGATCCTAGGAAAAATTTAAAATAAGAATGAAAAATAGAATGTGTGCATCAAAATACATTCATCCCGATGGCTTCCATGTAATACCAAATGTAACCTGAAGTAGGCACCTAACCTCTCATGTAAAAGTTGTAGTATGTGGTTAAATTTCTTATTTGGTATTAGCAAATTTGATCAGAAAGGGAAGGAAGTATTAAAATATCCCATTGCACATTATGTATATAGCTTTAATGTAAATAACTAAATTATAGAGACAACCTGCTTGTACAGAATATGTTATAAATGAAAGGTTCTCCAAGAATGTGTCCATCCCCAAAAACCCTTCTTTTTTGATGAGCCTATGGTTGGGGCCTGTTATGTGGAATGGGGTTTTCTAAACAACTATTATTATCTAGTGAAGGAAAACTTAGTAGCATTAAATTAAATCAATGGTCCATTCATGTAATCCACAGATGTTTCCGCCAAAAAGAAACCTAGTAATCTTTTATCTTCCAGGGTTTTGCAGGGTCCAAACATGGCTCGTGATTTTACAGTATCAGCAGAGGTGCCATTTCCCATCATTCCTGGTAGAATATGAGACATAACTTCCTAATCAGCCACCACAGCCTCATGGTTAAACATAGCTTGAGATCATACAAACTCCATTGAAAGGTCAACAATTCACAGCTGTTCCATCCTACTTTAGTGGAACTTTTCCATGACAATAAAAAAATAATAATAAAAACTTAAAAAAAGAATCTAGAATAGAAAGTATATCTTACAGCAATGAGCTGGTAGGAGTTGTTCATCATGGCAATAAGCATGTTAAGAAGAACGACCAGCGAGATGACATTGTAGGTTCCAAACATAGTTGCACCAACAAATTCTGTGAAGGTGTGGTTAGCTTGGACTTTTGTAACATAAAGATTGATGAGTCCAAAAATTGACCAAAACAGGGACTGCAATGTTTCAAACAACCTAGAATAATGAATAAATAAAGAAATAAGCAAATAAAGTTTATAATCACAATGATATTGTCTAAAAGGGGTATTTATCCCCTATCGAAAAAAAAGGGGATAAGATGCCTGATCATGGGGTGTCCTCCACCAGGACCCCCCGCGAGCTCCCTGCAGGCTTGGAAAATGGAAGTTTTTTGGACTGGAGCCCCCTCCCATAGACATGAATGGAGGCGGTGTGACGTTACGTCACGCCTCCAGTCCAGAACACTTTCGGACATAATGTGGGTGCTGCAGGGAGATTGTGGGGGGTCCCAGTGGTGGGCCCCCCAGGATCAGGCATCAAAGGATAGGGGATAAAATGTCTAAAGCCAGAATACCCCTTTAACATAACTAATATAAAACATAAATGAAGGGCATTTCCAAGGACATTATAATTCTAAAATATGGACAAGTGTTAGTCAGTTGTCTCCCAAACAATGATGAGGAACTAAGCACTTCAGTCTATAAATATATTGACTAACCAGGCCAAGGAAATCCTGCTTCTTATACGCTGCTCAAAAAAATAAAGGGAACACTAAGATAACACATCCTAGATCTGAAAGAAATACTTTCGTCTTTACATAGTTGAATGTGCTGACAACAAAAAGCACACAAAAATTATCAATGGAAATCAAATTTATTAACCCATGGAGGTAGAGATATGGAGTCACACTCAAAATCAAAGTGAAAAACCCCACTACAGGCTGATCCAACTTTGAGGTAATGTCCTTAAAACAGGTAGAAATGAGGTTCAGTAGTGTGTGTGGACTCCGTGTGCCCATATGACCTCCCTACAATGCCTGGGCATGCTCCTGATGAGGTGGTGGATGGTCTCCTGAGGGATGTCCTCCCAGACCTGGACTAAAGCATCCGCCAACTCCTGACCAATCTGTGGTGCAATGTGGCGTTGTTGGATAGATTGAGACATGATGTCCCAGATGTGCTCAATCGGATTCAGGTCTGGGGAACGGGCGGGCCAGTCCATAGCATCAATGCCTTCCTCTTGCAGGAACTGCTGACACACTCCATCCACATGAGGTCTAGCACTGTCTTTAATTAGGAGGAACCCAGGGCCAACCGCACCAGCATATGGTCTCACAAGGAGTCTGAGGATCTCATCTTGGTACCTAATGGCAGTCAGGCTACCTCTGGCAAGCACATGGAGAGCTGTGCGGCCCCCAAAGAAATGCCACCCCACACCATTACTGACCCATTGCAAAACCGGTCATGCTGGAGGATATTAGAGGCAGCAGAACGTTTTCCAAAGCGTCTCCAGACTCTGTCACGTCTGTCACATGTGCTCAGTGTGGACCTGCTTTCACCTGTGAATTTGCTAATCTTGGTGTCCTCTGGCAAATGCTAAACATCCTGCACGGTGTTGGGCTGTAAGTACAACCCACCGTCTGTGGATATCAGGCTCTCATACCACCCTCATGGAGTCTGTTTCTGACCGTTTGAGTGGACACATGCACATTTTTGGCCTGCTGGAGGTAATTTTGCAGGGCTCTGGCAGTGCTCCTCCTGCTCCTCCTTGTACAAATGTGGAGGTAGCGGTCCTGCTGCTGGGTTGTTGCCCTCATATGGCCTCTTCCACATCTCCTAATGTACTGGCCTGTCTCCAGGTAGCACCCCCATGTTCTGGACACTATGCGGACAGACACAGCAAACCTTCTTGCCACAGCTCGCTTTGATGTGCCATCCTGGATGCGCTGCACTACCTGAGCCACTTGTGTGGGTTGTAGACTCCGTCTTATGCTACCACCAGAGTGAAAGCACCGCCAGCATTCAAAAGTGACCCTATATATTTTTGGTTAGATTTACCAAACTTTTTTATCCACTTCTTCGCACAGAGCTTTTGGGTACAAATACAGTAAAATCTATCACAGCATTCATTTTGATTTATCTTCAAAGATAAGTCAGATGTGTCATCGAAATGTATTGTAAATGAGAGCCAACAACCCAAAGAGATGAGAAAACGTATACAATTGTTAATATGAAGAATTGAGAATCACCACTTATAGATTCTATCTCTTGTCAGACAGGAGCCTCCTGATATCTACATCTTTTCTCAAAATGCCTTATTTTAATGATAGGGTCTCTGCGTGTTGGGGAGGTCCAATGCATGTCTTTGAATTGTAGTTTTTCTAATGTAATACAATGGTATTTTATCAATGTAGTCCAATATACAGAATAAAGAGTTTTCAACTGAGTTTAATTTCCAGTAGTATACATAACGTCCAGATGATCAATTTTTTCAAAGAACATTAGGAAATATTTATCAAAACCTGTGTAGAGGAAAAGTTGCTGAGTTGCCCATAGCAACCAATCAGATTGCGTCTTTCATTTTTGAAAAGGCCTCTGAGAAATGAAAGAAGCAATCTGATTGGTTGCTATGGGCCACTCAGCAACAATTCCTCTGGTCAGATTTTGTTAAATCTTCCCCATAATATTTTATAGGCAGTTGGAACCTCCATTGATTCCAAATCTGAAAGGAACCTAAGGTGGGAGAGTTGGCAAACTGAGAAGGGAAAGCACAGAGATAGATTCCAGTATACAGTACTAGTCCATCTATCCTCTGCTATGAAACCATATATCTAATTTGTCTGCTATATACAGTATATAAAATTCATGACTAATTGTTTCACTTATCTATCTATCTATCTATCTATCTTCTATTTATTTATCTATCTATCATCTACTTATCTATCTATCTCTCTATCTATCTATTTATTTATTTATCTATCTATCTAGCAAGAAGAAAAAAAAACACTGCTGCACCCACAAGTAGCGGTGAAGGGCGAAAATCTGGCTTTATTCCATCAGATACAGGCAACGTTTTGGCTGCGCAATTACAGCCTTTCTCAAGCCCTATCAATCTATCTATCGATCTCATATCTATCTATCTCATATCTATATATCTATCTATCTATCTATCTCATATCTATCTATCTTATATCTATCTATCTATCTTATATCTATCTATCTCATATCTATCTATCTCATATCTATCTATCTATCTATATATCTATCCATTATCGATCTATCTCATATCTCATTTATCTATCTATCTCATATCTATCTCATATCTATCTATCTATCTATCTATCTAATATCTATCTATTTATCAATCCATTATCTATCTATCCTTCTATCAATAGATTCAGGAGATTGGCTCCCAGGTGTTTCTTCTTGGTCACTTCACCATTAGTTCCATAATCAGTTTAGACAACGTTTGCACATTAGATGCTTTTCTTTCTATCCCACAGAAATTCTAAACACCAGTTAGTCTGTCTAAAATTTAAAAAATATAAACCAATAATGGGTAATATTGACAATGTCTAGTCATACCAGCTGCTTGCCAGTTATTGGACCCCCATTAGTCTATGCTTACACAATAGAATCTGCCATTTTTTAAACCTAAAACAGCCGTAAATCAGCTATTTATACAGTTCTGTTTTTGTCTAATAATGTTTTACATTAAAGTGTATGGTAAAAATGGTATAATCCGAATGATCATGAAGTTAAATTAAATACATTTTTGAACAGGGACCGATTATTATTATTTCTATTATTTTTAGTTTCCATGTAAAATTTAAATCATCTATGTAGCTATTTTAACCCCTTAAGGACTCAGCATTTTTCCGTTTTTGCATTATCATTTTTTCCTCATCACCTTCTAAAAATCATAGCACTTTCAATTTTGCATCTAAAAATCCATATTATGGCTTATTTTTGCGCCACCAATTCTACTTTGCAGTGACATTAGTCATTTTTACCAAAAAAATCCACGGCGAAACGGGAAAAAAAAATCATTGTGTGACAAAATTGAAGAAAGAATGTCATTTTGTAACTTTTGGGGGCTTCCGTTTCTACGCAGTGCATTTTTCGGTAAAAAATAACACCTTATCTTTATTCTGTAGGTCCATACAGTTAAAATGATACCCTACTTATATAGGTTGCATATTGTCGTAGTTCGGAAAAAAATCATAACTACATGCAGGAAAATTTATATGTTAAAAATTCTCATCTTCTAACCCCTATAACTTTTCTTTTTTCCACGTACGAGCCGGTATGAGGACTCATTTTTTGCGCCATGTTCTGAAGTTTTTATCGGTACTATTTTTGTATTGATCGGACTTTTTGATCGCTTTTTTTCATGATATAAAAAGTGACCACGCCATTGACCATGCAATTTAATTAACAATATATTTTTAAAGTTCGGACATTTTCGCACGCAGCGATACCACATATGTTTATTTTTATTTTTATTTACACAGTTTTTTTTATGGGAAAAGGGGGGTGATTCAAACTTTTAATAGGGAAGGGGTTAAATGACCTTTGTTAACTTTTTTTTTCACTTTTCTTTTGCAGTGTTATAGGTCCCATATAACACTGCACACACTGATCTCCTATGCTGATCCCTGCAAAGCCATAGCTTTGCAGGGATCAGTCAGATAGGTGGTCGATTGCTCAAGCCTGTAGCTCAGGCTTGGAGCAATCAATCGACGATCGGACGCCGCGGAGAGAGGTAAGGAGACCTCCGCCTGCATCTTAGCTGATCGGAACTTCGCGATTTTATCGCGATGTCCCGATCAGCCCGACTGAGCTGCCGGGAACGGTTTACTTTCGTTTTCAGATGCGGCAATCAACTTTGATTGCCGCGTCTAAAGGGTTAATAGCGCGCTGCACTGCGATCAGTGCCGAGCGCTTTTAGCCACGGGTCCCGGCTGTTGTTAGAGGCCGACCCGCTATGACGCGGGGCCACGTAGCGGTACGTCATGAGTCCTTAAGGGGTTAATTAGAGAAAAATAAGGAGTAATTTCATTACCAAGATCCTTCCCAACTATTTATATTCACAGTATTTATATTCAGTAGAATTCATCGGACTTGCCTAAGGCCGGATGGAAACCTGCTAATCGGTTTACAGCTGGTAATTGTCTGTGCCGGGGTCTCCTTTATCTTGTAGTAGATTAATTGTATGCTATTATTTTGCTAAATTATTTATCCTAAGTGTTTGATTTTGATTATGAGAACGGTTCTGACATTGCTTTGTGTGATAAGCTTGATCTCTGTCCTTTGTGTCCTTGTTGAAGAAATTCCTCATTCAGACTAATTTAAGGAACAGAATATATTCAAGAGTAAAGTCAGTAAAGCAAATGTCAGATAATAGAAAAACATATATGTTGCTGTTTTCCCTAGTAAAAACCAGTTTTGAATGAATGCCTTTGTTCAAACTAGAATGTTACTGGCAATACAAAAACGGAATGTTATATGTTATACCGAATTGACACTTTTAATTGCTTTTAACTGATTTGTTTCACTCAAACAGGTTTTCCTAGTTAAAACTAATTTTAAAACAGATTTAATGATAAATACCAGGCTAATACCGCCTCTAAATCATCTAATACCTCTGCATCATCAGGTGCCCGACTTTTTTCATATTTTACTGTAATTTAGTTCAAACTGGTCATTGAGTCATTTCAATAAAGCTAGTTTTCTCCAGTTAAAACCAGTATTTGGTCACCTACAAACAAGCAAGATTTCTGGCTCTCACAGACCTGTAACTTCTTCTTTAAGAGTCTCCTCTGTCCTCCACTCCTTACCTATATTAATGGCCCCTGTTTGAAATTGTTATCAGTATAAAAGACACCTGTCCACAACCTCAAACAGTCACACTCCAAATTCCACTATGGCCAAGACCAAAGAGCTGTCGAAGGACACCAGAAACAAAGTTGTAGACCTGCACCAGGCTGGGAAGACTGAATCTGCAATAGACAATCAGCTTGGTGTGAAGAAATCAACTGTGAGAGCAATTATTAGAAAATAGAAGACATTCAAGACCACTAATAATTTCCCTCAATCTGGGGCTCCACGTAAGACCTCCCCCCGTGGTGTCAAAATGATCACAAGAAAAATGAGCAAAAATCCCAGAACCTCACGGTGGGGACCTAGTGAATGATCTGCAGAGAGCTGGGACCAAAGTAATAAAAGGCTACCATCAGTAACACACTATGCTGCCAGGGATTCAAATCATGCAGTGCCAGACGTGTTCCCTGCATAAGCCAGTACATGCCTGGGCCCGTCTGAAGTTTGCTAGAGAGCATTTGGGTGATCCAGAAGAGTATTGGGAAAATGTCATATGGTCAGAAGAAACCAAAGTAGAACTTTTTGGTAAGAACTCAACTCGTTGTGTTTGGAGGAGAAAGAATGCTGAGTTGCATCCAAAGAACACCATACTTACTGTGAGGCATGAGAGTGGACACATCATGCTTTGGGGCTTTGTTTTTCTGCTAAGGGACCAGGACGACTGATCCGTGTAAAGGAATAAATGAATGGCGCATTGTATCTTGAGTGAAAACCTCCTTCCATCAACAAGGGCATTGAAGATGAAACGTGGCTGGGTCTTGCAGCATGACAATGTGAATTTATGGATTTTTTTCTCATTATGTCTCTCATAGTTGAGGTATACCTATGATGAAAATTACAGGCCTCTCATCTTTTTAAGTGGGAGAACTCGCACAGTTGGTGGCTGACTAAATACTTTTTTTGCCCCACTGTATATATCTATTATCTATCTATCACATTTCTATCATCTATCTATCTATCTATCTATCTATCTAATATATCTATTCAAATAGTACACAATAGCATAGTAGCTTAGTTTCAATAGAATACAACTCAGAGCCATGCACATGACTGTATAATGGATCTGTATAGAATGGACCCCTAATATGGTGTCCATATGGTATAGAGCCATACAGTAGTTCTGTTTGCCTCCAAGACACATTGAAATTCTGTATATGGTTATGTTCACACAGATATGCCATTTGGAGCCGTACAGAGTGCCTATGGGTCTACCCTATAGATCCATAGAAATGATGTGCCAATTTTAAACTGAACTTTATCAAAGAGAGATGCACCAAATGGATTAAGTAGCACACTTCACTTAATAGATTTGATGTATTGTTGGCTATCTACACCAGTAATGAGTTGGCATAACTCTCAGCTATAAACAATGCCAATTTTGGTATAAAATATAGTAAAACCATAGAGAAATTTTGGGCTCTGTCCCTCCAACAAAATGAAAATAAAAAAACACAATGTTTTGATCAAAACAGACATGCCAATTTTTCTTACATTTTCCCCAACATATTTTCCTGGCTTTGGTCTCTGCATGAGCTTTTCGCACAATACATACAGTTACTTAACAGCCATGACTTTTCTTTAACAGAATAAAAAACACATAATATGTCAATGGCATAGCATTTTGTATAACTTACGTGGAGAAGGCATTGTTTTGCTTTTCACATCGAATTCCGGTGCAGTTCAGTTTGTTATCGTCAGTCGTGTCATAGTTGAAATACAATTGGTTCAATCCATTGGCAAATGCCAGTAACACAAGACAGTAAATAAAGAGAAATTTTAAAATGTCCAATAGCATTCTTCCTAAAGAGATCTGTAGAGGACCCAGGTGAGAATTGGCTGTGAACAATGAGATCAATCTCAATGAGCTAAAAATATTTGCTATAGCAAATAATGCTTCTGCCACTAAGGTCGGATGCCACATGTCCCAGTCATTACGTTCACATTCTTTATCATTGTACTGAAACAACAAGAAAAAGTTAAGTTATGTTCTAACAATTCCACTGATTCTTGTTATATTCTTGTACAGTATATAAAACACCCCTTCACTTTCAAGTACTACTACTTCAGAATAACCATACATTAGTAAATCGAAAGTTAGAGTGTTAGCAACAGATTGGTATTTATGCGTTGTTTATTTATTGCAGAAGCCTTTCTCCAAAAATTACAAGAAGTGCAGTCTTAGGCTGGAATTCCACTGAGGATTTTTTTTGCAAATACGCCGTAAAAAATGCCAATTTTCCTGTACGGTGTTTTTTCAACGTAAAAACGCAGAGTCCAGATGTTAGCTGCAAGTCAATAGTAAACTGCAAAATGCCAGATTCAATTGGCGTTTTTCAGTTTGAAGTTTTTTTTATCCTTTTGGCGTTTTTCAGCAATTTGGGCTCAGAGGCTGGTTTTTCAAAACGCCCAACAAAACCTAGTTTGGCTTTTTTTGCACAGAAATGGTGGCGGTTTCCTCCCATAGAAGTCTATGGGAGAGCAAAAACGCCATGTTGGTTTTAACTTTGACGTTTTTGCCAGAGATTTTTTATTCTTTTTTGGACTTTAGCGATCAAAAGAAGTCATGGAGATACCTTTTTTAGTAAAATTTTGTAGGGTACCATAAAAAAATACTAAAAAAGATACAGTAGCAATGGAAAAATTGTATTTAACGAAATGTATCTTTTTATAACAATTTTTTTAAACATTTTTAAACAGGGGTCAATTTATGTGGGCGGGCAGGGCAATAAAAATGTAGCCGACAATAATAAAAATGTAGTGTGTGGGTGTTTTTTCCTTATTTTAATTTTTTTTTAGGTGGGACTACTACTCCCAGTATGGAACACACTGTTCCATGATGGGAGTAGTAGTACCTGTACTAATTGACAGATTGCCCCAGGTTCTTTGCGATCCTCCTGTATAATGTATGGATGCGGCGGCCGCTCTTCTATGGTCCCTTGCACTGCCGTATATACACTCATTCATATTTCCCACAGAGAGTTGTGATTGGCCAGATGGTTCCAGCCAATCACAACTCTGTGGGAAATATTAATTGGTGTATATATACGTCAGTGCAGGGGACCATAGAAGAGCAGCCGGCCGCATCTATACATTATACAGGAGGATCGCAGTGGGTGTCAGGAGTGACATCCGCTGTGATCTTTCCTTAACTGCAAGTACTATTGCTCCCAACACGGAGCACACTCTGGGAGCTGTACTACCTGCATTAATAGACAGATCGCAACAGGTGTCAGAAGTTACACTTGCTGCGATCTGTCTATTAATGAAGGTACTACAGCTCCCAGCATGGAGCAGAGTGTGCTCCATGTTGGGAGTAATAGTACTTGCAGTTAAGGACAGATCGCAGCGTGTGTCACTCCTGACACCCACTGCGATCGTGCTATTTATTGCAGAGATTTGGAGCTGCTCTATACAGTGCCCCCATTTCTGCACTTTACTCCGGCCAGTGATGTGAATAGAACATCACTTATTCATATTTCCCGCTGAGAGCGGTAATTGGCTGCAACCATCCGGCCAATCCCCACTCTGGGCGGGAAATATGAATGAGCGATGTTCTATTCACATCACTGGCCAGCCGGAGTATAGTGCAGAGATGCGGGCGCTGTATAGAGCCGATCTGCATCTCTGCAATATTATGGACGATTGCATCGGGTGTCACGACTGACACACGGGGCGATATGCCTACTAGTACAGGTACTACTACTCCCATCATGGAACAGTCTGTTCCTTGCTTGGAGTAGTAGTACTAACTAAAAAATGTAAAAAAAAAAAAAAAGAGAAAAAATAAGTGAAACACACACTTTATTAAAAAACTAAATTTGAAACAACATTTTGTTAAATACATTTTTCTCCATCCCTACTGAATGCTTTTTTTTTTAACCAAAAAATTTTGAAGGAAAAAAAAAAACGCCAAAAGGGCCAAAAAGGGCAAATTTCACAGAAAGGTAAAATAACGTAAAAAAAAAAAAATAGGGAAAACGCAGTTTTTCTGGTGGTTTTTCTGGAGTTTTCAAGCCTAAAAAACGTAGTGCAAAAACCTCAGTGGAATTCTAGCCTTAGACCGGGTTCACATATGTCCGGCATCCGGCCTAGATCGCAACGCAACTGATGCCACAACGGATGACAAGTTATCATTAGTTGCATGGCATCCTGCATCCATTGTTTCTGCACGGCAGACTGGGGAACGCAGCAAGCTGCGTTCCCCAGTCTGCCGTGCAGAAACAATGGATGACGGATGCCATAAAACTGATGACAACTTGTCCGGTGCCCTCCGGCGTGTCCAATTGAGACGCTGGGTGATTGTGAACTGTCCCATTCAAATGAATGGGATCAGTTCTAGCATCAGTTTCCTTCCGGTGAACGCTGGAGGGAAACTATGCCGGATGCCTGATATATGATATATGTAAACCCAGCATTATTCATTGTCACTTTTCAAGTAATTTTTCAAAAATGAACAGCAATCTGTTGTTTTTGTTTAAACAATAAAGTAAAAAAAATAGTAAAATGTTACTACTATTGACTGAAAATGTTGTATAAATAGCTACAACCTATATGGCTACACCTCCTGTTGTCACTTTTGCAAAAAAAACCCTGCCACAACAATACAGCATATGTCAGAGGACAGATTCTCATCCTCTAGAAACAAATAAATTCCAAGACATCACGAGCAGAAATCTTGATGGAAAAGTGGTGAACACTATTATAGGGCTTTTTTGCTTTTAGCAAATGAAGCTTTTTTTTTATTTATAAGTACTTTTGTAGTACAGTGAAGCTGCTTCACCAAGTTCACAGGGCACAGTGGGCACATGTACTAATCATATCTCAGGGTCTATTCACACATCCAAATCTGCAGGTTTCCTTCTGTGGGTTTAAGCCGTAATGAATTTTCAGCAGTCTATGTAATCTGCTGTGGATTTTTTGCTGTGGAAAATCCACGGGGGAAAACCTGCCGTGGCTTAAACCGACAACAGTATACTTGAGGAAGTCACTGTTGGACTAAGTTTGGTCCAATAAATGGAATGGCATGCCATGAGTACACCGCTGCTGACATATACTGTACACATTGTGCAATAAAGCATACCTGTCATTTCAGGTGACTTTTCCGGACAAGCTTTTCTGTGTGTGTACATGAGAAGCATCCTCCTATCTCCCTCCTCCTTCTATCTCCCTTCTCCTCCCTCCATAGACTTTTATTACTTGTAATTTGATCCCTGAGTCAGTCACAAGACAAACACTAAGCAGACTGGGACACCAAGCAATGAGGACGACAGTCGATTGGGGGAAGGGAGGGGGGGGGGTGATGTTAGGAGAAAAAAGTATTTTTATCTAATAAGATATGTTAAAAAGATTCTTGTCTTTTACTATTTAAACTATGAAAACTGACAGTGCTACTTGAAGGGGTATTCCGCCTATAGACATCTTACTGTATACCCTATCCAAAGGGACCCCTGTAACCTCCGTGCAGCACCCGGCATTCTGTGCCGGGCTGCTGCTCTAGACTCGGAAACCTCTGAATTTCCAGAACTAGAGACGTGACGTCACGTCATGCCCCCTCCATTCATGTCTATGGGAGGGGTTACAGAAAGTTGGCTGCTGCACGAAGACCGCGGAGGGTCCTAGCTGCAGGCCCCCCACGATCAGACATCTTATCCCCTATCCTTTGGATAGGGGATAAGAGGTCTATGGGCGGAATACCCCTTTAAGGGTATGCTCACACTGTTCAGTCTTAGCCATTTATGAGTTATAGTTTGCCTCAAAAAATGGTGTCTGAACATAGCCAATTAGCCATACTAATATAAATACACCCCACTATATAGAAAGCATACACTGACAATGACAGTCTGAATATTCATCACAGTGACTTGTGATGTAAGGTAAATTTGGCGCTTACTTTAGACCCTGTTGTCTAATATTATACCACCTATTGTTTGGCTTTTGTTATATTAATATTTTGTGCCAAAAGTCATGCACTTTTATGATAAGCCAACCCTCTTAAGAAGAAATCTATGCCCACTTGATAGACAAGGTGTAAAAAATGCCTCAGTGATTTGCAGTTTTTATTAAAGGGGAACTTCGGTGGAAACAAATGGAAAACAAATGTCTTCAAATCAACTGGTGACAGAAAGTTAAACTGATTTGTAAATTACTTCTAATTCAAAATCTTAACCCTTCCAGTACATATCAGCTACTGTAAACTACAGATAAAATTCAGAGAAATTTGTGAAGTTCTTTCCAGTCTGACCACAGTGCTCTCTGCTGACACCTCTGCCCATGTCAGGAACTGTCCAGATTAGAAGCATATCCCCATGGAAAACCTATCCTGCTCTGGACAGTTACTGTCCTTTGGCTGATAAAGCTGCTTAGGCAGTGAAACGCGTTGCATTCTGGGAAAATAAAGTACCTTGGCTTTTACTTACCTGCTTGATCTGTCTCCAGCGCCGGCGTCTCTCCTGAAGCTGTCCATTCCTTACTGGACAGTCACTGACATGGACAGAGGTGTCAGCAGAGAGCACTGTGGTCAGACTGGAAAGAACTTCACAAATGTCTCTGTATCATATCTGTACTATACAGCAGCTGATATGTACTGGAAGGGTTAAGATTTTGAAATAAAGTTAATTTACAAATCTGTTTCTGGCACCAGTTGATTTGAAAACATTTGTTTTCCACCGGAGTTAAAGTCCCCTTTAATGCCATAACTGGATCCTACAGGAATGTTAAGAAATTGTTGCTTTGTCTTATGATTAACTTTAATTCAGCCTTAGCCAAAAGATACACCAAAACTGTACTGTGAGAACAAGGTCCAAGGCTTAATTCTCTCATTTCAGTTTGAAGCAGTCTTACAAGCAGCATTCTGTACATGGTGTGAAGAGCTTTTATTAACACGTTTCTGCCATTTAGGCCTCTATTGATTTTTAATTTTTTTTTTAAAGAATAAAGTTCTATAGGAGAAAAACATCATCAATTTAAAAAGTGTGAGTTTGGCTTAAAGGGTACTCCAGTGGAAAATGATTATTTCCAATCAACTGGTGCTATAAGTTGAACAGATTTGTAAATTACTTCTATTAAAACATTTTGATCCTTCCAGTACTTATCAGCTGCTGTTTACTACAGAGGAAGTTATTTTCTTTTCCACAGTGCTCTCTGCTGTCCATGTCAGGGAATGTCCAGAGCAGGAGAGCTTTGCTATGGGGATTTGCTCCTACTCTTGACAGTTCCTGACATGGACGACAGAGGTGTCAGCAGAGAGCACTGTGGTCAGTCTGGAAAGAGCTACACAACTTTCTCTGTAGTATACAGCAGCTGCCAAGTACTGGAAGGTTTAAGAAGTTTAAAAATAAATAATTTATAAATCTATATAACTTTCTGACACCAATTGATTTGAAAATATTTATTTTTCCTCTGGAGTACCCCTTTAAAGAGATTGTTAGGGCTATTGCCCACTACTGTACTATATATCTATATAACCTTTGAGTTCTATGTAGCTGTAATAACACCCATCAAGATCTAGAAAGCCAGAAAAGGAAAAGAACTATACAACTTCCTCTGTAGCATACAGCAACTGATAGTGCTGGAAGGATTAAGATGTTTTAACCCCTTAAGGACTCAGGCTTTTTCCGTTTTTGCACTTTTGTTTTTTCCTCCTTACCTGTTAAAAATCATAACCCTTTCAATTTTCCACCTAAAAATCCATATTATGGCTTATTTTTTGCGTCACCAATTCTACTTTGCAGTGACATTAGTAATTTTACCCAAAAATTCACGACGAAACAGAAAAAAAAATCATTGTGCGACAAAATCGAAGAAAAAACGCCATTTTGTAAATTTTGGGGGCTTCCGTTTCTACGCAGTGCATATTTCGGTAAAAATGACACCTTATGATTATTCTGTAGGTCCATACGGTTAAAATGATCCCCTACTTATATAGGTTTGATTTTGTCGTACTTCTGGAAAAAATCTAAAATGTATACGTTTAAAAATGTCCTCTTCTGACCCCAATAACTTTTTTATTTTTCCACGAACAGGGCGGTCTGAGGGCTCATTTTTTGCGCCGTGATCTGAAGTTTTTATCGGTATGATGTTTGTTTTGATCGGAGTTTTTGATCACGTTTTATTCATTTTTTAATGGTATAAAAAGTGAACAAAATACGCTTTTTTGGACTTTGGAATTTTTTTGCGCGTACGCCATTGACTGTGCGGTTTAATTAACATAATATTTTTATAGTTCAGACATTTATGCACGCGGCGATACCACATATGTTTATTTTTATTTTTATTTACACTGTTTTATTTTTTTTATGGGAAAAAGGGGGTGATTCAAACTTTTATTAGGGAAGGGGTTAAATGACCTTTATTAACACTTTTTTAAACTTTTTTTTTACAGTGTTATTGTTCCCATAGGGACCTATAACACTGCACACACTGATGTCCTATGCTGATCACTGGCGTGTATTAACACGCCTGTGATCAGTGTTATCGGTGCTTGACTGCTCCTGCCTGGATCTCAGGCACGGAGCAGTCATTTGTCCATCGGCAGGTAAGGGCCCTCCCGGTGTCCTGTAAGCTGTTCGGGACGCCGCGGTTTCACCGCGGCGGTCCCGAACAGCCCGACTGACTAGCCGGGATACTTTCACTTTCACTTTAGAAGCGGCGGTCAGCTTTGACCGCCGCTTCTAAAGGGTTAATACACACATCGCCGCGATCGGCGATGTGTGGTATTAGCCATGGGTCCCGGCTGTTGAAGAGCGCCGGGACCGGCGCAGGACGTAAATATACGTCCTGCGTCATTAAAGTGTTAATAGAAGTAATTTACAAATCTTTTTAACTTTCTGGCACCAGTTGATTTAAAAAAAAAAAAAATTCCACCAGAGTATCCCTTTAACCCCTTAATAACTCAAGACATAAATGTGGTGTTGTGCAGTGGTACTTATCACACCATGATGTACATTTACATCCTGTACTTGACCGTGAGCATCAGACCGATGCTCTTGTCATGCCAGGTCCCGGCTGCTATTAGCAGCCAGGGGCCCGCCGGTGTTGGCACACATAAGCAAACCCGCTTATATGTTCCATTAACCCCTCAGATGTGCCGTGATCAATACAATACGCTGCCGCGGGGATCCGATCATCTAGCATGGCGGCCGGAGGTCCCCTCCCCTCACCTGCCTCAAGTACCGTATATACTCGAGTATAAGCCGAGTTTTTCAGCACGATTTTTCGTGCTGAAACACCCCCCTCGGCTTATACTCGAGTGAACTCCCCCACCCGCAGTGGTCTTCAACCTGCGGACCTCCAGAGGTTTCAAAACTACATCTCCCAGCAAGCCCGGGCAGCCATCGGCTGTCCGGGCTTGCTGGGAGTTGTAGTTTTGAAACCTCCGGAGGTCCGCAGGTTGAAGACCACTGCGGCCTTCAACATCATCCAGCCCCCTCTCACCCCCTTTAGTTTTGAGTACTCACCTCCGCTCGCCGCTGGTCCGGTCCTGCAGGACTGTCCGGTGAGGAGGTGGTCCGGTGAGGAGGTGGTCCGGGCTGCTATCTTCACCGGGGAGGCCTCTTCTAAGCGCTTCGGGCCCGGCCTCAGAATAGTCACGTTGCCGTGACAACGACGCAGAGGTGCGTTCATTGCCAACGTACTTCTGCGTCATTGTCAAGGCAACGCCTCTATTCCGGGCCGGAAGCGCGGAGAAGAGGCGCCCCCGGTGAAGATAGCAGCCCGGACCACCTCCTCACCGGACCACCTCCTCTCCGGACAGCCCTGCAGGACCGGACCAGCGCCGAGCGGAGGTGAGTACTCAGAACTAATGGGGGTGAGAGGGGGCTGGATGATGTTGAAGGCCGCAGTGGTCTTCAACCTGCGGACCTCCGGAGGTTTCAAAACTACAACTCCCAGCAAGCCCGGACAGCCGATGGCTGCCCGGGCTTGCTGGGAGTTGTAGTTTTGAAACCTCTGGAGGTCCGCAGGTTGAAGCCCACTGAGGGCGAATGATGAGAAGAGGATGATGAAGCGGGGGTGTGGGGATGATGAAGGGGGGGGGTGTGGGATGATTACAAGGGGATGATGAAGGGGGGATGTGTGGGATGATAAGGGGATGATGAAGGGGGGATGTGCGGGATGATAAGGGGATGATGAAGGGGGGATGTGTGGGATGATGACAAGGGGGGATGTGTGGGATGATGACAAGGGGATGATGAAGGGGGGATGTGTGGGATGATAAGGGGATGATGAAGGGGGGATGTGTGGGATGATAAGGGGATGATGAAGGGGGGATGTGTGGGATGATGACAAGGGGATGATGATGAGGATGCTAATGACGGGTCTGGATGATGACAGGGGGGGATGAGGTATTTCCCACCCTAGGCTTATAATCGAGTCAATAACTTTTCCTGGGATTTTGGGTTGAAATTAGGGGTCTCGGCTTATACTCGGTTCGGCTTATACTCGAGTATATACGGTATTAAAAAAATAATAAAAATGTAAATTGTCCCTTTTTCAATTGTACCCCAAAAAATGTAAAAAAAATAAGTAAATTATGAATAAATATTTGGTATCGCCACGTGCGTAAATTGCTAAACTATTAAAATATAATGTTAATGGTCCCGTACGGTGAATGGCGTGAACGTAAAAATAAAAAATTGCTGCTTTTTTTCACATTTTATTAAAAAAATGATAAGAAATGTATTAAAAGTTTTATACTGTATATGTAAATGTGGTACCAATAAAAAGTAAAGATCACAGCACAACAAATGAGCCCTCATACCGCCGCTTATACGGAAAATTTAAAAAATTTAAGGTAATCAAAATAGAGGGATTTTAAATGTACTAATTTGGTTAAAAACGTTTCCTTTTTTAAGTGTTACAATAATAGAAATGTACGTAATCATGGGTATAAATGTAATCATATTGACCCACAGTATAAAGAGAACATGTCATTTTTACCGTAAATTGTACAGCGCGAAAACGAAACCTTCCAAAATTAGAAAAATTGCGGTGTTCTTTTCAATTTTCCCACACAAATAGAAATTATTTGGTTGCACCATACATTTTAAGGCCAAAATTGTCTGAGTCCTTAAGGGGTTAAAGGGGTAGTCCGGTAGAAAACATTTTTTTTTTAAATCAACTGGTGCCAAAAAGTTAAACAGATTTGTAAATTACTTCTATTAAAAAACGTAAACCTTTTAGTACTTTTTAGCTGCTGTATACTAAAGAGGAAATTCCTTTCTTTTTGGATTCCTTTTCTGTCTATCCACAGTGCTCTCTGCTGATACCTCTATCCATTTTATGTATTCTATGGGGATTTTCTCCTGATCTGGACAGTTCCTGACATGGACAGAGGTGTCAGCAGAGAGCACTGTGGACAGACAGAAAAAAAATCCAAAAAGAAAAGAATTTCCTCTGTAGCATACAGTCGCTAATAAGTACTGGATGGATTAGGATTTTTTTTACCCGTACAGGACCTAGGGCGTACGCATACGCCTTCTGTACCTGGGTCTTAAGGACCCAGGGCGTACAGGTACGCCCGTGGGAATGCCGGTCCCTGCCGCGCACCGGGCGGGGATCGGACTGGAGTGACTGCTGATATCGTTCAGCAGGCACCCCACGCAAATGCCCAGGGGGGTCATCAAATGCCCCCATGTCGGTGATCGGAGCAAATCGCAAGTGAATTCAAACTTGTGATTTGCACCGATTCCGGGTCATAAGGTTGCCACCCCTCCTATCCCTGCTATTGATCGTCAGACGCGAAGACCAATAGCAGATCGGGGGTGGCGGGGTTAACTTTCATTTTCCCCGTTCAGCCCACCCACAATAGGCGGGGCAGAACAGGGAACCAAAGGGGACCGGGCGCCGAAGATCCACTTACCTGTCGGTGGAGGCTGCTGGACGTGATCGGCTGCGGTGATCGGTGTGGGCGGCATGTCATGCGGCAGAAGAGGACGGCTCCCTGGATCCGACGGAAGCCAGTAAGTTGCCTAGCAACATCTAGAGGGCTACAGTCTGAGACTGTAGCCCTCCAGATGTTGCTAAACTACAACTCCCAGCATGCCCAGACAGCTGGAGGTCTACAGTTTAGAGACCACTGTACAGTGATCTCTATACTGCCCTCTAGATCTTGCAAAACTACAACTCCTAGCATGCCCACATAGCAGTTTGCTGTCTGTGCATGCTGGGATTTGTAATTTTGCAACAACTGGAGGTCTACAGTTTGGAGATCACAGTGCAGTGGTCTCTAACTGTAGCCCTCCAGATGTTGCAAAACTGCCAATCCCAGCATGTCGTAACAGCTGTCTTGGCATGCTGGGAGTTGTAGTTGCGTACCTCTAGCTGTTGCATAACTACATCTCACAGCATGCACTTCAGCGATCAGTACATGCTGGGAGTTGTAGTTTTGCAACAGCTATAGGCACACTGGTTGGAAAATACTGAGTTAGGTAACAGAACCTAACTGAAGGTTTTCCAACCAGTGTGCCTCCAGCTGTTGCATAAATACAACTCCCAGCATGCACGGTCTGTCAGTACATGCTGGGAGTTGTAGTTTTGAAACAGCTGGAGGTTTGCCCCGCATGTGAACGTACAGGGTACATTCACGCAGGCAGGTTTACAGTAAGTTTAACAAAAAGTGGTCAAACACCTGTGAGGTGTTAAGGCTCACTGTACCCCTTGTTGCATTCCTTGAGGGGTGTAGTTTCCAAAATAGTATGCCATGTGGTTTTTCTTTTGCTGTTCTGGCAGCATAGGGGCTTCCTAAATGCGAAATGCCCGCAAAAACCATTTCAGCAAAATTTGCTTTTCAAAAGCCAAATGTGACTCCTTCTCTTCTGAGCATTGTAGTGCGCCAGCAGAGCACTTGACGTCCACACATGGGGTATTTCCATACTCAGAAGAGATGGGGTTACACATTTTGGGGGACATTTTGTCCTATTTTGTCCTATGAGTATGGAAATACCCCATGTATGGACACCAAGTGCTCTGCTGGCGCACTACAATGCTCAGAAGAGTCACATTTGGCTTTTGAAAAGCGAATTTTGCTGAAATGGTTTTTGTGGGCATGTCGCATTTTGGAAGCCCCTATGCTGCCAGAACAGCAAAAAAAATTGGGGGGAAAACTAGCATTTTAGTGAAAAAAAAAATTATTTACACATCCAACTTTGACAAAAAGTCGTGAAACACCTGTGGGGTGTTAAGGCTCACTGGACCCCTTGTTACGTGCCTTGAGGGGTGTAGTTTCCAAAATAGTATGCCATGTGGTTTTTTTTTATGTTCTTTGCTGTTCTGGCACCATAGGGGCTTCCTAAATGCGACATGCCCCACAAAAACCATTTCAGAAAAACTCACTCTCCAAAATCCCATTGTCGCTCCTTCCCTTCTGAGCCCTCTACTGCGCCCGCCGAACACTTTACATACACATACCAGGTATTTCCTTACTCGAGAGAAATTGGGTTACACATTTTAGGAAGATTTATCTCCTTTTACCCCTTGTAAAAATTCAAAAACTGGGTCTACAAGAACATGCCAGTGTAAAAAATGAAGATTTTGAATTTTCTCCATCAATTTGCTGCTATTCCTGTGAAACACCTAAAGGGTTAACAAACCTTTTGAATGTCATTTTGAATACTTTGAGGGGTGCAGTTTTTATAATGGGGTCATTTGTGGGGTATTTCTAATAAGAAGGCCCTTCAAATCCACTTCAAAGCAAAATTGCTGCTGAACTTTGAAGCCCTCTGATGTCTTCCAAAAGTAAAAACATGTCAACTTTATGATGCAAACATAAAGTAGACATATTGGCCCTCATTTACTTAGAAAATCGGGTTGTAAGTCTATCTTGCTTTCTTACCCGACTGCTTTTTTCCCCTGGTATTTATTATTATGTCGCATCCTGTTTGTCGCACATGTTTTTTGTTGGTTTTGGTTTCCAACTCCTCTGAGTTGTCGGGAAAAAATCCACAACAATTCAACATATTCGGGTTGGAAACCTTTATAAATATGTGGGAAAGCTCAGAAATGTCGGGTTAAGCCCCTTTTTTGGGTTTGGGAGAATCCACATCGGGTCCGTCGGGAAAAAAATGTTGCATCATGTCGCAGACTGGCGCACGATGTCTGCGACATGTCGCAGACAAAGATGCGCAAAAAAAAACAGACAAAACAAGTCGGGTTTAGAATAGTAAATGAGGGCCATTGTATATGTGAATCAATATATAATGTATTTGGCATATTCATTTCCCTTATAAGCAGAGAGCTTCAAAATAAAAATAAAAAAGTCATTTTTTCATAAAATTTGGGAATTTTTCACCAAGAAACGATGCAAGTATCGACAAAAGTAGAATATGTCACGAAAAAACTGTCTCGGAATCAGAATGAAAAGTTTAAGCATTCCAGAGTTATTAATGCTTAAAGTGAGAGTGGTCAGATGTTCAAAAACTGGCCGTGTCCTACAGTGAAAATTGGGTGGGTCCTTAAGGGGTTAATAGAAGTAATTTACAAATCTGTTTAACTTTTTGGCACTAGTTGATTTAGAAAAAAATAAAGAGTTTTCCACCGGAGTACCCCTTTAAGGCTATAGAAGCACTGTTAATACCAGCTAAATATAATGTTAAGTACAGATATAGCATGCATCATTGGCATTCAAAATTTCTGTCTATATGAGTAGTTCATGCATTATATTATCGTTTTAATTTATGATAATGTTATACATACAAATGCATAGATGTTAGTGCGAAAAATCCTTCCCTAGAGGAACACCTCATAAACTTTGTTTCGACATATGAGAAGCCAGTGTAGAGTTATGTTTTAGATTTAGCCCTTGTGCACATTCAGTAAGTAATAGTTAATGTAAATGAAAACTTTCATTTTAAACATGCAATACCACAATTAGCCACATGGGGTGCTGTTGGTGTTGAGGTAGGTAAACACATGTTTGAAATAATAGCATTAGTTATTTCAGTAATAATAACAATATCAATATCTCAAAGCATTACCTTAATTATTATTCAAAATATAGGTATTAAACATTATTTAAGTAAATGGATTCAAATTATTTTTTTAAAACTGTACCTGAAAATATGCAACAAGTTTTAATGAAATAGTGGCCAAATATAATGAATTCATCACAAAATCCATTAGGTTCCACCAGTCATGGATGTAATCCTGAAATCCTCCATCCCACATCTGTTTAATTTCAGCCCATATGATACCTGTTTATTGTAAAACACAACATATAAAGAATTTAATGGACAAACACCGTATATTATTCCATAAAAAAAAAAATATTAGTAGAACATGTGTCAAATAAAATCTATATAATACAGAGAATTGTCTTTTCTTTCCTTTAAATCCTGCCTGTACTAACATATAAAAGGTATATGATAGAGAAAAAAAACATAATGTTTGCCTTTTCTCCAGAAATCGCGCCACTCTCATCCATGACAACAAAATTCCCCAGGGATTCCAGGGCAAATTATATGTGACAACAACCTTTAGGGGTCGCCCCCCAAGGGGTTAACCCTAAACTAGAAACCCCCCTTAAAACTAAATTTTATTAAGTCATTTAAAATATATGAGCTCCGGTATAGTGATCTAAAAGCACAGCTAGTAGTTGCTTGAATCGTATGTTGGCACCCTGTAACTTCTTGGGTAATGGTATTGTACTTTTATAGCACTAATCTGCGGATGCCACTGTATAGATAGAGAAGCACTGTAAGCTGCTAGTTAAAATATGAATAGCCCTCCGCTGCCCGACGTTTCGTTGGATGAACCAACTTTATCAAGGTACAGAGGCTAATCCATTAACCTCTGTACCTTGATAAAGTTGGTTCATCCAACGAAACGTCGGGCAGCGGAGGGCTATTCATATTTTAACTAGCAGCTTACAGTGCTTCTCTATCTATACAGTGGCATCCGCAGATTAGTGCTATAAAAGCACAATACCATTACCCAAGAAGTTACAGGGTGCCAACATACGATTCAAGCAACTACTAGCTGTGCATTTAGATCACTATACCGGAGCTCATATATTTTAAATGACTTAATAAAATTTAGTTTTAAGGGGGGTTTCTAGTTTAGGGTTAACCCCTTGGGGGGCGACCCCTAAAGGTTGTTGTCACTCTCATCCATGGACTGTTTCTGGTATTATCGTAATCTTATACAAACCATTTTTAATCCAGATAAATAGATATTTCGTTCAGACTGATTATAGTAGAAGTCACCATGCAGAGTATATGAATTATAGATGATAGAAAGTTAGGGGGTCATTTATTAACATATTTTACTGTAGTTTTTTTATGCATGTGATTGCACTAGTGTGTGCCAGGAGTGTGTGCCAAAAAAAGCTGTTATTCATGCAACCAAAAGTGGCTTAAAGGGGTACTCCAGTGGAAAAAAAAATTAAATTTTGATTTTTTTTTTCAAATCAACTGGTGCCATAAAGTTAAACAGATTGGTAAATTACTTCTATTACAAAATCTTATTCCTTTCAGTACTTATCAGCTGCTGTATACTAAAGAGGAAGTTCTTTTCTTTTTGGATTTCTTTTCAGTCTCTCTGTTTACACCTCTGTCCATGTCAGGAACTGCCCAGAGTAGGAGAAAATCCCCATAGCAAACCTCTCCTTTTCTGGACAGTTTCTGACACAGACAGAGGTGTAAGCAGAGAGCACAGAGGTCAGACAGAAAATAACTTCCATACAGCAGCTGTACTGGGAGGATTTAGAAGTAATATACAAATCTGTTTAACTTTCTAGGACCAGTTGATTTGAAAAAAATTGCTTTCCACCGGAGTATCCCTTTAAATATTTTGGCAATTCTCCAAACAAAATTACCATTAGTGGACACATCCTTTATTTAAACAGTCAGAAAATTAAGTTTAGCAGTTTTTGTGGTCAGCTATGAAAAATAGCTTTAAAAATATATGCATTTGTTTCTGCATGAAAAACTGCCATTTAGCTTAAAATATGGACAAAAAAATGAGTGACAATGGTACCCTGGTACAACTAATAGTGTCCTAATGGGTAGATGTTAAAGTGTACCTCCAATGATGGTCCCAGCAGCAGGATATCTGTTGAAAGGGGTTATTCAGGAATAAAAAAAAATGTATTTCTTCCAAAAACAGCATGATACCTGTCCTCAGGTTGTGTGTGGTATTGCAGCTCAGTTCCATTGAAGTAAATGGATCCAGGAGACAGGTGTGGTGCTGTTTTAGAAGAAATTAGCTCATTTTTTTCATACTTCTGGTAAACCCCTTTACATTTCAATAAACGTTGTCAGAAATTCCATAGACTTGCATGGGACCTCCAGCAAATACGTTCTATGATAATGATAGTCGCAGGGCAACTTTCGGGCTCTGAAGTTAACTCTTGGGCTCTGAATTTAAACAGATATCTTGGCATGAGACCATCATTGGAGGTACACTTTAAAATGTTAAAGCTGTGGCTATAGTGGTCTGTAACAAATCCTGCAGTTATAGTGTTAATCCATAGGCAAATTTTATAGAAACACAGAAGATAATATCTATCCATTAACAAAACTTGCATATTCAAAAATTCTGCATATGTAATGATATACAGTATTAACACAGTACTAGTACAGTATTAATAATTAGAATCCATAGACAGACCATGAGCAGTGTATGCAGAGAGGGTATGTAAGTTCAATAAGTACTGATAAATACCCCAAATTCTCAATAAACGCACTGCTCAGAGCAAAGGCTGGTGTCAGTGGTATCCCATGGCAGAGGTCCCTAACCCAGTCTTTAAAGGGGTACTCTACCCCTAGACATCTTATCCTCTATCTAAAGTATAGGGGATAAGATGTCGGAATGCTGGGACCCCCACGATCTCTGTGCAGCGCGCGGTGTTAGTTTAGAACACTGGGTGAGGGCGGTGGGGGGTTGTGATGTGCGGCCACGCCCCTCATTACATCACACCACGCCCCCTCTATGCAAGTCTATGGGAGGGGGTGTGGTGACCGCCACACCCCCTCCCATAGACTTGCATTGAGGGGGCATGGTGGGACGTCACAAGGGGCATGGCCATGACATCATGACCCCCGACACCCGCACCCAGCGTTCGGAGCAAAATGTTCCAAACACTGGGGCAGCGGAGTACCCCTTTAAGCCCCACCAGAAGTGGTATCCCATTGCATAGGTCCCTTACCCATTCCTTAAGCCCCATCAACAGTCCATGATTCAAATTTTTTCCTGTCTTATTCCAATGGAGTATCTATAAAAAATGGAATGTTGGTGGACCTTGAGGACTGAGTTGAGGACCACTCTCCTTTGGTGACAATCAGCATCTTTTTCCCCATGGGATGCCACTGAAAATAGAAAAATCATGCCTATGTTGTAGAATGTGCATTACAAGGTATAAACACTTTTGACCTACATATTAAAAGTCATTTCAGGTATAAAGCCCTTTATTTTGCCCAAAATCTAATCAGTGTTTATGGATAACTTTGCTGCCTTTTGTTTGCTGTAGTTTTATACATAAGTCTTATGTAATATCTAAGTAGCTTTGAGATACATGTGTAAAATCAAAAACATCTGTAAAATCCTTTATTCTGGATTACTACAGTGTGACTCTCAGAACAGATCACACCAGACGTAACTGTATTTTTAGAATTGTGGGAAAGAGAAAAAACAAGTTAAAGAACCCAGAGAAATGTTTTCCAAGTCTTCAAAACAACTGTCTCACAATAAGTTACTTCATTTATATTTACAGACCAAATAAAAACAGCCATAAATAAGAGGATAAAAGACCAACGCTGTACATTATTTATAATCTAAATATTATTCATTGTCAATGCCATGTATGCCATTCTCATATTTCTAATCTATTCTGCAGAACTGCATGATAAAGGAAAATGTACACATAAAAGCATGATCTGTGGGTAGCCTTTAATAGCTATTGAGCATTATTTTATTATTGTTGGCAGGGGAGTCATAGGTTGCATTTAAAAGGTTTTCTACTTTGGAGATGCCAAATACCCTGCCAAGCCATATTAAATTAATACAGAGGATAACGTTTCAATTTTATCATTACATATTTGCCAACAGTTGTGACATTCCCCGGGGTAAAATTTAAATAGAATGCATTATCAGAAAATGCCCTGTTGTTTAAATCATGTCCTCTTGTTAACCATATTTTTTAATAATTTTCTAAGATTTTTTTCCCCCATTTTATTATTTATATTTTATAATAATCCTGAAATCTTGCAGTTTCTATTCCGGCCACTAGACTAAAAACTAAACTGAGACTTCCTGTTCTGTAAAGATAATTTCCCAGCAAACCATTTCTTCTCAGCACAGACAAAAGTACAGTGAAAGGTGAAAACAGTATATAGATGACACTGGATCCACCACCATTCACAGCAGACATCTGTCTCCCCTTGTCTCTGTAGAATGACCACTGAAAAGGTCACATAGTAGCATAGTGTCTTCAATTCATCTTAATGGGACAGGCTCTATCTATTGTTGTTTATGGTTCATGGGTCCTGCTGTAAAGCATGTCAATAAATGCTGTTAAACACAGCTCAGGAAAGTTTGACTAACCCCGAAATGATGTACAAATAAAAAAAAATGCAATCAGAAAATAGAAACATTATAACATGTTTCAGTGTTTTTCTCTAATCAGGGAAAAAATGTAGGTGATATATCCCCCATAAATTTTCCAGTTTAGCTGTTTTATGTTAGTAAGTAGTATGCAGTTAACTCAACTGGTTGTCATTTTTTAAGTAGCTACTCAGAAATTGTTAATGGACATTTAGTCAGAATGCTCCATTAATAATGATAATGTATCAGTTTTACTGTGATGACTTTCTAGCATAATGGGATAAATGTAAGTAGCTATCAAGACCAAAAACACTTTGGGCTACCCATAGCGTTTTCATTAGAGCCTGCTGCTAGGCAGGATTAACTTGAATGCTAAGGACACAGATTGCCTCTGCAGAGTCAGAAGACAGACAAAGTCTGCACGGAGAATCTCCGTGCAGACATTGCGGAGAGTGTGGGCATTATCTGCCGGCACTAGGACCGCACAAGAATGTGCCGTTTCAAAGACGGCTATGCATTCCGTGCGGACTCCGCACAAAGAATGTGGCACGGAAATTCCACCATGTGCTTAGAGCAGCAGAATCCCGCTGAGTTCAATGGGAATCTCAATGCTGGATTTCAATGCGGAATCCAGCAAGAAAATTCTGCATCTGAACATGGGCTAACTGTGTCAGAGGAAAAGGTTATAACCAAACCAAGAAACCCATGACAGGAAAGAGAGAAGTGGATTATCTGGGCTGAGAACCAGGAGAGCACAGATAAACCTGAAACAGCAGCCATAACTTCCAACAGTCAGAAACAGTCCAAGTTCTACTAGCCAAAATAACAAGGATAATCCTAAAATCAATAGACAAGGGTACTTATAGGTTTTAGCCAAGGATAAGGAGCCAGAATATCTAGTAAAGGCAAACTCAGAAGTTATAGCAATAGATACATGATAGAAACCTAAGAGGAATCACAGGAACTCACCATGGGAAAGGGCCCATTTGAAGGAGAGCAACTGAGCTTGTGATTGGACACAGACCCAGGGAACTTATTGGCTTAGCTCCCCAGAAAAATAATACTTTGCATAAATATTTACCCCACTGGACTTTTCTACATTTTAACATATATTCGACCACAGATTCAAATTTATTGCATTGCAATTTTACGTAATGTGCCAACACAAAATAGTCCATCATTAAGAAGAGAGGGGAAATATTCCATTGGATTTCAAAATGATTTACAAAAAGAAAAATTTTGAAAAGTGTTTATTGCCTGCGTATTTACCCCCCTACTACTATAAAACCCCTAACAGAGATCTGGTGTGGCATATTGCTTTAACAAGTCACATTTGCAAGTCACATCATTAGTAAATAAGGTCTGTCTGTCTCCAATTTAAACTCAGTACAAACAGACCTGTTCTGTGAAGGCCTCAGAGTTTGTTTAAGAGTATTACTGAACAAACAGCAGCATGAAGACCAAGGAGCTCATCAAACAATTCACGGATAAAGTTGTGGTGGAGTACAAAACAGGGTTACCGTAGGTTATATAAAATCAGAAAATGGAAATGGAGAGTGAGCCACAGGGAATCCCATTTAGATATTTCCAAACAGCCATGCAGGAGACACAGCAAACATGTGGAAGAAGGTGCTCTGGTCAGATGAGACCAAAATTGTCGAGAACCCAACACTTCCTATCACCCTCAGCACACCATTCCTGAAACATGGTGGTGGTTGAATCAGGCTGTGGGGATGCTTCTGTTTAACTGATAGAGTGGAACTGGTCAGAATTCATAGAAAGGGGGAAGGATCCAAATACAGGGCAATCCTTTAAGAAAATTTGATGGAGTCTGCAAAAGACTTGAGATAGGAACGGAGATTCATTTTTCAGAAGGACAATGGGGGAGATTTATTAAAACCTGTGCAGAGGAAAAATTGACCAGTAGCCCAGAACAACCAATCAGATTTTCCTCTGCACAGGTTTTTATAAATCTCCCTTAATGACCCTAAACATTCAGTCAGAGCTACAATGAAATGGCTTATATCAAAGCATGTTAATGTCCAAAGATGGCCCAGCCAAAACCTAGACTTAAATCTAATTTAGAATCTATGGCAAGACTTGAAAATTGCTGATCACAGACGTCTCCATCCAATGTGACTCAGCTTTAGCTTTTTTTTGCCAAGAAGTACGGACAAACATTTCCATCTCTAGATATGCAAAGCTGGTACAGACAGACCCTAAAAGACTTGCAGCTGTACTTGTAGCAAAAGTTGATAATCCCAAGTATTGACTGAAGGGGCTGAATACTAATGTATTCAACAGATGTAAACTTTTTTTTTCAATATTGTTTGTGTCATAATCAAAGGTATATAAAATTGTTACCATCTTTATAGATAAAAGAGCAAGAGCTAAAGTTTTATTGCTCTGTTTCTAAATTCTCATTTACATATATAGGGCCATTTTTATATTTTGAATGGTAACAATCCTAAACGTACGTGAATTAAAAATGTAGCGGCCATCGGTACTGTCGTCAGTGCACTATTCTGTTTCCGTGATACCCTATGCTATTAGAGTAGTGAGTCACAGAATGTATGTACAGGACTAGAGACTCCTGTGTATCACTGGAATCCCTGCATACCTTAAGTAGCTATGCATATGGTATTGTGATGCACGCGGACAGGGTAATGTAGTGAACAGTGATGTATATAGTATGGCATTCATGCTGCTAATTTCCCATTGGCCAGTCGGTTGCATGGCACCTGCCTGTACAAGTGTGTAGCACCACCGCTATACATTGGAATATGTCCACAATTAGTTGTGTTATTCCTGGGAAGCTGACATACTGCATATGACTTGGAATTTTATGAGTAAAACAAATTATTGGTTGGAGGAGTTGGTATGGAACTTGCGAAAATTGACTATTAATTCCCTTCCGATCCTAGCATTTGCTTTGTTGGGTTATGTCTTGTTTTGTTACTTTTCTGGGCTATAAAAATAGTCTGATGGCAAAAATTCTATTTGTACAAGATTTGTGCCCTGCATAAAAATCTGACTCTGTATCTTCTTAAATAAATAAATAAATAATAATAAAAAAAGCGATTCTTCCAAAATGCCATCTGTGTTGCTAGGGCAATGAATGAACTATTAAACATTTTATAAGGGGAGATACAAATTTAGCTAGCATTAAATATTCATACCCTGTATATTTTGTTCTTGTCATCACTCGAGCTTTAAATTTGAGTGTTATAAATCAAATAAATAATTAAGTCTTTAAAGTTGATCATTTTCTTTGTAGATGACACAAAATAAAAATAATGTCAGTTTCATTACTTAGTAAAATATAAGAGTTCCCAGTCCTCAAGTACCTCAGCCAAAAATGGGTGTACAATGGATAGTTGGAAAATACATACATTATAATATATCATATACATAAAATTTCTCACAGGACCCATGTGATATATCATAAAATATACATACTAGTAAATATATCATAAAATATACATACTAGTAAATAAACAATCTGTATAAAAGTGGAGACCTGTAACATAAAATCTAATGTCCTATATGTATGGAAGGATACTCCTAAATAGATATATATGACCACAATAATAGTGAATGACCGCAGTTCACATTCCATAGCAGTTCACATTTAATAGTCCGGTATGTAAAAATAACTAGTAGTACCAAGTACCGTTCACCACTCCTAGTGTAATCACCATCCAGAAGCTCCGCTAATACATGGAGAGGCTGCCGGTGTACAGTAGATGTTAATACGTCTCCGCAGGAACAGTATCCAGCCACGATGCTTCAAACCGGGCACATGTAGGTGGTATACAGAAACGGCATCTGACGTCACCCAGTCAGCTGTTTCAGCGGTGGCCAGCAGCCACAAAGCGCTGGAGGTACACAGTGGTATGTGCAATAGTACCTGACAGGGTACACAGATAGAGATGGCTGGAATGGCAAGGTAACTGGAGCGGCAGAATGATCAGAGCGGCAGGATGTTTGATCCAATAGTGGCAGCCTCTCCATGTATTAGCGAAGCTTCTGGATGGTGATTACACTAGGAGTGGTGAGCTGTACTTGGTACCACTAGTTCTTTTTACATACCGGACTATTAAATGTTCTTTTTTGGCTGAGGTACTTGAGGACTGGGAATTCTATTATTTTACTTTCTATTGTTATCTCCCCTGAGGGTAACCAGTTAACCTCGTACATTTTTTTTTGTTGTGAGCTGTTCCTTCTTCTTGTTATCTCCAGCTTCATTTCCTAACCTATTTTCTTTATTTAATTGGTTGTTGGGAATTAGTAAAAAGAATCAGCTTATTTTTCAGAAACAGAGCCACATTGGTGATCACAGCTCATCCCCCTTTAAATGAATGGGGCTGAGCTGCAGTACCAAACAGAGGTCATGGACAGACATGGCACTGTTTTTAAAAGAAAAAAAAAAAAAAGCTAATGCTATTTACAACCTTAATAACTCCATCCACTTTATTTTATTTTTTTTTCTTATGATTACATTTGTAGATGGCATCTGGACGTGCTGGACAACAGCTTCTAGTGATGCTGTCTATGGTGACTAAAGGCCGGGAAAATTTCTTCCTCCGGGACTCGAGATATTCTCTTCTTTGGCATATGAGCCTCTACTTAAGCTATGCTCATAGTTTAGCATGCTTTGGCACAGTTATAGATCACCAATGACAGATTTGGTGGTGGCTACATCTGAAGGTCACAGATTTCACCATAATACATTTTCTCTCATGTAACAATCACATACCAGAAGAATGTGACTGCATTTCCCTTTAAATTGTTAAAATACTGTACAATTATTTTGTCATCTGAAACAATAACTCATCTGATTGAAATTATACATACACTTTTCTGATTAGAATTACAATTTATGGAAAAATATAACAACCATCATTCAAAATTTACAAGTAACATGCTCAACTTTCAATTCACTCGCCACTCTGACACAGACAGTCTCACGGTCACTGAATGATTGGTTGCTGCAGTCACATATAGGGATGAGCTAATCGAATCTAACAAATTCAAATTCGTTACAAATTTCAGGAAAAATTCGATTTGCAACGAATCCGAATATCGCTGTGATTTGATTCAACAAATCACTTCATTAAGCTCCATTTAGTGCGGTCCAGGCTCCAGGGCATCTAAAATGGCAGATCCAAATGTGAGGACATGGGGCAAGGAACTCTGGGAAGGCGGGAAGGTGGGTAGGCGGGATGACCCTGAATCACATGCAGGATGCAGCCTATCAGCAGCCAGCCCTGTGATGTCACAGCCCCATATAATCGGCAGCCATCTTGCGGCCAGCCATTGTAGCATTTTATGTCATAGAGAGTGTTTTATGAGGAGACCTTATGACCATGTGATAGAGAAGTGTGTGTGTTGCACAGAAAAACAGCTTCACAGCAGCGATTCCCCACAAGCCCAAATCACTGCAGAAAAGCACTGACAGGGAAGGGGGAGAGAGAGAGAGAAAGTACACTTTTGGGTGTACTACACAGTGACTCTGCACTGCTGCAGTAGGGTGTACAACAACTCTAAAGCTTATAGGGGCCAGTGAGGCTGAGCCCTAAAAGCCATTGTCACCTGCTATTAGTGCATAATAATACTGTACTGGGCTGTACTACACAGCGACTCTGTACTGCTGCAGTGGTGTGTACTGCAACTCTAAAGCTAACAGGGGCCAGTTAGGGTGAGCACGAAAAGCCATAGTCACCTGATTTCAGTGCCTAATACAGGTTGCATAGCAGAGCGTATTGTCCTCTCAAAAGTGTATCCTGTGCGTACATAGGTGGTGTAAGTTTTTTTTTCCTATTAAACTAAATTGGGCCTACTTACTGTGAAAGACAACCCAAAGCTACACACTTGTTTCTGTAGTCTAATACAGTTTTAAGCGTAGTGGAGCGCTTAGTCCTCCTCTCATAAGTGTAAACTGTACATACACCTATGTGGTGTCCTTTATATTTTTCCTGTTAAAGTAATTGGGGCCTAGTTACTGTGAAAGGCCAGCCAAAGCTACACACTTGTTTTTGAAGCCTTATAGAGTTTGTAACGGCGCGTTTAGTCCTCCCCTCATAAATGTAAACTGTGTTTACACCTACATGGTGTATGATTTTGTTCCTGTTAAAGTCATAAGGGCCTAGTTGCTGTGAAAGGCCAGACAAAGCTACACACTTGTTTCTGTAGTCTAATACAGTTTGTGACGGAGCGTATTGTCCTCCCCTCATAAGTGTAAACTGTACGTACACCTACGTGGTGTACAATTTTGTTCCCGTTAAAGTCATAAGGGCCTAGTTGCTATGAAAGGGCAGCTAAAGCCACACTCTTGTTTTTGAAGTCTAATACCGTTTTAAGCGTAGTGGAGCATATTGTCCTCCTCTCATAAGTGTAACATACGCACTCATCTGGTGTATGTCAGGCAGAGTGGCAGAGGCTGCAGCAGAGTAGGGGCATGTGGCAGCAGGAGTTGCAGTGAGAGGTCTGATCTCCCGGAGTCAGCTATCAATCATGTCTCGACCAGCAACCCAGGAGCCGTGATTGATTGGTTCACTCGGTCATCCACTTCATCCCAAGTGACATCCAACACCCCCAGTCAACAATCGGTGGGCTCCTCAGACTTAACCCTCAGTTGGCATGGCCCTCATGCTGCTGCTGCCTCCTCAAGGCTCTGTCATTGTGCTGCCATATGGTCTCCTCATACTGATGCTGCCACCTCCAGGCTCTCTCATTGTGCTGCCATATGGTCTCCTCATGCTGATGCTGCCACCTCCAGGCTTTCTCATTGTGCGGCCATATGGTCTCCTCATGCTGATGCTGCTACCTCCAGGCTGTGTCAGTGTGCAAAAAACACCATGTGCCACCTACACCACCAAGTATTAATTCCCTTCTTTGTAAGTATTACTCGCCCTAAAAATGGCAGCCCCACACAGGAACCTCTCCCTATGTCAACCTAAAAAAAACACTTCCATTTCCCAGGGTTTTTAGGTTGAAATAGGGAGAGGTTCCTGTGTGGGGCTGCCCTTTTTAGGGCGAGTAACACTTGCCAAAAAGGGAATTAATGGGCAAAAGTAGGGCCTTTCAGGGGAAGTTTTTACCCCCACCTGTTACAATGGATCATACGTTGTTCCTTTCCACCTTTTAGAGGTCTTTACATCGTATCAATACTTGGTGGTGTAAGTGGCACATTTTTTGCACACCTTTCCTTTTGTTAGATTTAAAAAAACAAATTTGGGTCCATATATTTTATCCTAAGAATAATATTAAAAGTTACATTTTACCTAATGCATATCCTCAATACTTACTTGTGATACCAACATTTTGACAAAAGAGACTGTTTTCTACTGCCTACCTGCCTCAGCTACTATTCTAATCCTGCCACCTGCCTCATGCCACACATCTGATGCCAAGTTCTCCTTCTTTCACCCACCTTCGTCACTGGGTATTGGTATTAACACCCACCACCCCACTCTGTCACCGAGTCACTTTCAGGACTCTTGATGCTGCTGATGCCACCTTCAGGCTGTGTCATTCTGCCACCATATGTTCCCCTCATGCTGATGCCACCTCCAGGCTGTGTCATTTTGCTGCCATATGGTCTCTTCATACTGCTGCCACATCCAGGCGCTATCATAGTGCCGCCCCATGGTCTCGTTATGCTGCTGTCCCCTCTAGGCTCTGTCATTGTACCACCATGTGATATCCTTGTTCTATTGATCTTGTAGTTTGACAGTATTTTTCCAAAGTAAATGCTTTGGGCACCCAGGACACTCAGTCATCAGCATGGGGGGGGGGTTAAAATCAGGGGCTGAGAGAGGCGGAAGCTGGTCTTGAGGCGGACCACCATCTTGATTTGATGATACAAGTACGAGCTTTTTCACTGTTGCAACTTATAGCAATATGCGCCCACTCATCCAATGGCACAGAAGCTGAATGTGCTCCTGTCCAAGTTGCTGGTGCTGCAGTCCCTACCTTTTCAAGTGGTGGGCTCTGCACCTTTTAGAGAAATGATGGCTTGCGCCAAGCCGAGGTGGTGAGTGCCAAGCCGTAATTTCTTTGCGAAAAAGGCAGTACCAGCCTTGAACGATTTTGTGGAACAGAAGGTGGTCCAGTCCTGGAGCCCGTAGGTGTGTACCGACAAGTGGAGCTGTAATTATGGTCAGGAACAATGCACGTCCTTTACGGCCCACTGGGTGAATGTGGTTCCTGCACAGCCACAGCAGCAACTTAGAGAGGTCAAGCTGCTTCCGCCTCCACGGTCTCAGGCCATTGGTCCTGCAAAAGTGTGCCACTCTGCCTCCTCATCCTTCACCGTGTCCTCAGCCTCCACTGCAATGACAAGTCTCAGTGCCCCTCCAGCATAACATGTGTGCAGGGCACGGCAGTGTCAAGCTGTTCTTCACATGGTTTGCCTTGGCAAACGGAGTCACACATAGGAGGAACTGTTAAAAGTGATTCATCAAGAAATCCATTCATGGCTTACTCCACAAAAACTTGAAATGGGAACCATGGGGACCGACAACGGGAAGAACATCTTGTCTGTGCTGTGACAAGGAAGCCTGAGATATGCGCCCTGCATGGCACACGTGTTCAATCTGGTTGTTAAGCGAACCCCCCCATATGCAAGACATCCTAACAATAAGAAGGAAACTTTGCATGCACTTCAGCTACTCGTTCACCGCAAAGCACACCCTCCTTGAGCTACAGCTTCAGAACAGCCTCCGCCAACATAGTCTGATTTGAAATATTTCCACACGTTGGAATTCCACCCTCCATATGTTGGACTGATACGAACAGGATTATGGGATGAATGACGTCATTCTACTGCTTAATTTCTTACAACAGATGGTGGAAATGATGGCTGGTCAGGGAACTGGAGACGTGGCGCCTACATCTCATGGCCACATGAGCCCTATGGGGGCTGAACTGGTAGAGGAGGAGGGGGAGGGAAACAGTGGAGCACAGGCAAGGTTTTGTGAACTGCTGGCACATTAAATAAAACTTTTTATGTTAATCTATTTGAAATCTTCAATTTAAATTTAAAAAAATATCTTTAATCTTTTTAATTGTGAGGCCCTATGCTCTTGTCAGGCTGCTGCCAAATCCAGGCTGGGTCATTCTGCCACTATATGGTCTCCTCATGCTACTGCTACCTCCAGGCGGTGTCATTCTGCCACCATATGGTCTTCTCATGTTGTTGGCACATTAAATTAAACTTTTAAAATTGTAATCTCTTAAGGACTCAGGGCGTAGCTGCACACCCTGCGCCCGATCCCGATATATAATGCGGAGTCACGCCGTGACGTACCGGGTTGGCTAATGAAAGCTGGGACCCTGGGCCAATAGCGTGCAGCACCAATCGTTGTGCCGCGTGCTATTAACCCTTTAGACACGGCGTTCAAAGTTCATTGCTGCATCTAAAATGAAAGTGAAAGCTTCCTGGCAGCTCAGTCGGGCTGATCGGGACCATCGCAGTGAAATTGGGATGTCCCGATCAGCTAGAACGCGAGCGGAGGTCCCCTTACCTGCCTCCATCACATCCGATCAGCTATTGATTGCTCCAAGCCTGAAATCCTGGTTTGAGCAATGGACCGCCGATAACACCTATCTTTGCCGTGTCAATGCACGGCAATGATCTGTGTAGCAGATCAGTGTGTGCAGTGTAATAGCCACTGGGGGCTCTATAACACTGCAAAAAAAAAAAGTGTGAAAAAAAAGTTAACAATGATCATTTAATCCCTTCCCTTATAAAAGTAAGAATTAACCCCCTTTTCCCATTTAAAAAAAAACCTGTGTGAATAAAAATAAACATATGTGGTATCACCAAATTTGGAAATGTCCAAATTGTAAAAATATATACTTAATTAAACCGCACGGTCCATGGCGTACGAGCAAAAAAATTCCAAAGTCCAAAATGGCGTGTTTTTGGTCACTTTTTATATCATGAAATTAATAAAAAGCGATCAAAAGTCCAATCAATATAAAAATGTTACCGATAAAAACTTCTGATTACAGCACAAAAAATTAGCCCTCATACCGGCCCGTACGTGGAAAAATAGAAAAGTTATAGGGGTCAGAAGATGACAATTTTAAACGTATACATTTCCCTGCATGTAGTAAAATCAAACCTTTATAAGTAGGGTATCATTTTAACTGTATGCACATACAGAATAAAGATAAGATGTCAATTTTACCGAAAAATGTACGGTGTAGAAACGGAATCCCCCTAAAAAAGATTTTTTTTTTCCGCTTCGTTGTGAATATTTTGGTAAAATGACTAATGTCACGGAAAAGTAGGATTGGTGGCGCAAAAAATAAGCCATAACATGGAATTTAAGGTGCAAAATTGAAAGCGTTATGATTTTTAGAAGGTGATGAGGAAAAATGAAAATGCAAAAGGCGTTAAAATGTTCAATTTAAATTTAAAAAAATGTCTTTAATCTGTTGAATTGTGAGGCTCTATGGTCTCATTGGGCTGCTGCCACCTCTAGGCTCTGTCATTGTGCCGCCATTTCACTCCTTGTTATATTGGGTTTTGTGGTCATACAGTATTGGTTCAAAGTAAACGCTTCAGGCACCCGGGACATTAAACTTGTGAATCAAATCAAAATCTTTAATTTAAATAAAAAAAATCTCTTCAATTTTTTTCAATTGTGAGGCCCTATGGTCGTCGTCATATATTACCGGGAGAATTATCACAAGAATCCATTGAAACAGGTTGGAGCGATAATGAACCATAACTGATTAACCCCTTGCCCCAAATGGATGTTCATTAATGTCCATTTGCAGCTCCCGAGGTATGAAGCACTCAGCAGGTGAGAGTGCATCATATCCTGTGGGTCCCAGTTGCTATAGGACCCCTGGATCGGGCTGATATCCTACATTAACCCTTTAGATGTGGTGATCAAACTTGATCGCCGCATCTAAAAAGAAAGTATACATTGTCGGTTAGCTCAGTGGTGCTGTTCGGGACCGCCGCAGTGAAATCGCAGCGTCCCGAACAGCTTGCAGGACACAAGGAAGATCCTGTGTAAATAAAAATAAACATATGTGGTATCACCGCAGGCATAAATGTCCGAACTATAAAAATATATCATTAATTAAACCACACGGTCAATGGCGTACACATAAAAAAAAATCCAAAATCCAAAATCGCGTATTTTTGGTCACTTTTTATACCATTAAAAAATTTATAAAAATTGATCAAAAAGTCAGATCAAAACAAAAATGGTACTGACAAAAACTTCAGATCACGGCGCAAAAAATGAGCCCTCCTCTTTGATGGAAAAATAAAAAAGTTATTGGGGTGAGAAAAGGACATTTTCCAACATATTAATTTTGGTGAATGTAGTTATTATTTTTTTTTGTAGTAAAATAAAATTAAACCTATATAATTTGGGTATCCTTGCGAATGTATGCACCTACAAAATAAATATGAGGTGCAATTTTTACAAAAAAAAACTGCGTAGAACAGAAGCCACTAAAAATTACAAAGTGGCTTTTTTTTTTTCAATTTCGCCCTACAAATAATTTTTTTCTGGTTTTGCCGTAGATTTTGTAGTGAAATGATTAATGCTACTACAAAGTAAAATTGTTGGTGCAAAGAACAAGCCCTTATTTGGATTTTTAGGTGGAAAATTGAAAGTGTTATGATTTTTAGAAGGTGAGGAGGAAAAAACAAAAGTGCAAAAATGAAAAATCGCCAAAGAGGGAAGGGGTTAAAGGAAACATTTGCAGTTTCACAGTCGGGGGGGGGGGGGGGTGCGCTGAGAGGTAGGGTCTGGGACAGGTAGCTGGAACAAGTATGAACTTTTTCACTGCTTCTAGCAGTATGCACCCACTTATCCAATGGCACAGAAGTTGAATATGCTCCTTTCCAAGTTGCTGGTACTGCAGTCCCTCCCTTTTCAAGTGGACACTCAGAGCATGGGGGTGCGCTGAGAGGCAGGGGCTGGGACAGGTGGCAGCTGGCCTCACGGTGGACTGCCAGCTCGATATTAAGTTACAACTAGGACTACAACTAGTTACAACTTTGTCATAGTTTACACTGCAGCAATTATACACTATTGGAGTTGGAATTATCATGGCTGCTGGCACCAGACTTGCTTTCCAATGAGTCTTCAATAAAGGATTTAAAGTTTGCTCATTCCAGTTACCAGACTCTGTCCTTGTGCCACCCTGTGATCACCTCATGCTGCTGGCACAGTAAATTTGTGAATCTACTCAAAATCTATGTAATCTTTTGAAGACTAAGGCCCTATGGTCTTCGTCATATAACCTCTGGAATTACCACAAGAATCCAATGAAACAGGTTGGAGCAATACAAATGATCCATAACTAATTAAATGAAACATTTGCAGTTCCACACGTGCTGAGAGGCAGGGGCTGGAACAGGTGGTAGTTCGCCTTGCGGCTGACCGCCAGCTTGATGCTCACCAGAATGAGTCCTCAAAAGAGGATTTTAAATAATTAAAATAAATTCAAATTAAATTAAATAAAAATGTAATTAAAAAATCTCTTTAATCTCTTCAATTGTGACGCCATATGGTCTCCCAACCCTGCTGCCACATCCAGATGCTCTGCGTCAGTGATTCAAATAGCGATGCCTGTAATCTGCATGTCATACTGAATAAAAGAACTATTTCACTAACACAGCACACTCTCTATGCGTGTTACGTCAAGGCAAAGTGTTCTAAACCCCTATTGAGGCTCTCTATAGCCCAGAAATAGCCATTTTTAATAGTGATTTGCCGCAAATAAATTTGGACCGAACCAATTTTTTTGGTTGATTTTTTTAAAATTCACTCACCCCTAGTCACATACATCATACCACCATGCACGCAGTACTGGAGACCGTATCTCCAGAAGGATTTAGATACTTTGGCTAGAGTTCAGAGAAAATACTAAACTAGTACATGGACTGCAGGATTAACCAGGAAAGGTTAAAGGGGTACTCCGGAAGAAAACTATTCTTTTCATATCAACTTGTGCTAGAAAGTTAAACAGATTTGTAAATTTCTTCTATATAAAAAATCTTAACCCTTCCAGTACTTATCAGCTGCTGCTTGCTCCACGGGAACTTGAGTAGTTCTTTTCAGTCTGACCACAGTGCTGTCTGCTGACACCTCTGCCATGACAGGAACTATACAGAGCAGAAGAGGTTTGATATGGGGATTTTTTCCTACTCTGGACAGTTCCTGACACAGACAGAGGTGTCAGCAGAGATCACTGTGGTCAGACAAAAAAGAACAACACAATGTCCTCTGGAGCATACAGCAGCTGATAAGTACTGAAAGGGTTAAGATTTTTTAATAGAAGTAATTTACAAATCGGTTTAACTTTCTGGCACCAATTGATAAGAAAAAAAAAGACAAAAACAGAGGGGATATGATAGAAACTTTTAAATACATAAAGAGATTCAATACAGTAAAGAAGACAAGGATATGTAAAATAAGTAAAACTACTACAAGAAAACATAGTTTTATATTAGAGGGGCAAAGGTTTCTGCAGTAATATGAGTAATTATTACTTTACTGATAGTGTAATGGATGCATGGAATAGTCTTCCTGCACAAGTGGTCGCTGCAAGTACAGTGAGGATTTAAAGCATGCATGAGATAGGCATAAGGCTATTCTTTATATAAGATAGAGATATGCATAAGGCTATCCTTCATATTTGAAGGGACAGGGACTATTGATAGTATTCAGGATATTGGAGATACTATGGGCTAAATGGTTATCTGCCGAACCATTATGGTCCAGCTGTGTGAGAGAAAAAGTAGAGTCACTTTCCCACAGCAACCAATCCCAGCTTAGCTAACAAGCTGAGGTAAAGTGAAAGCTGAGCTGTGATTGGTTGCTATGGAAAAATCTCTCCACTTTTTCTCTCACACAGTTTGATAAATCTTGGCCTATATCTTTATAAAACCAACTGGGTCCACTGGACCATTGGAGCAGCGGGGGATTAAATATTAACTATGCTCTTATTTGACGACATAAAAGACAAAATCCTAAAATAAAAAAAACAGAACTCTAAAAGACAACACCAAGATGTTGGTCAAACAGAAAGAGTTACAAAGAAAACGCTAAATATAGAAATTCAGATAAAAATGCAACTTAGTGCTTCGCTATTTAGTAATAAAAATAGATTTTCATTGCTTGGATTTTGTGACATGTTCATCTAGAAATGCTCGCAGTATGTAAAATGTGAAGGTGGAATGTGACACTGCTGATGTAAGCATTCTTTGTTCTCTAATCCAAATCTTTAAATTGTCAGAGATAAATTGAGTTCATGGCCGTGTAATGCTGATCTGAAGCCCAGCGTGTAACACTAAAAAACCAACTATGGGGATCTCCAGCTGAGAAGGGGGAAGCGAACTTACAGTCTGTGTTAAAATCTTTCCAGGCAACAGACATAATTGTACATTTTCCAACCCACCGAGATCACACAGAGCAATAACCACAGTCTGTATCGTAGCCGCGGAGCCCAGAACAAGGAGTTTTCTTATCATATGAATAGTTTTATGCTGCACAGTGGCATCTTGTTACATATTATGAATTACGATATTTTTCAATGCACAATAACATTATTAAAGAATAGAGTGTATAAGGTTTATTTGATATGTAATTTATTCTGTGTACAATTTACAGTGATATATATTCAGTTAGAGGAGAAGTATAATGTAAAAAAAAAAAAAACTAATCCATATAGCTCTATGGGAGGGGCCGTAAGGCAATCTTCGGCTCTCCCATGGAGCTATATAGAGGGGGCATGGTGGCCCCCTCTTTTGGCAGGATTTGTGACGCGCTGCTGTGAAGGAGAGCCCGAGGCTACAAACAGGAGATCGTGGGGGCCCCATGTCTCAGACGCCCGCAATCTAAAACTTATCCCCTATTCTTTGGATATGTTTTTTTACATGATACTTCTTCTTTAAAGGGGTATTCCGGCCAAATACATCTTATCCCCCACAGAAGTTTCCGAGGAGAAACAGCCCACATAGAATGCAGGTGCTGCACGGAGATCTATATATCTATATATATAAAACTCAACGTGTGTGTGTGTATGTATGTATGTGTGTATATATGTATGTATATATGTATGTATGTATGTATGTTCTACAAAAACGTCAAAACAGCTAAAGATATTAACATGCAACTTGGCACACATGTTACTTATATGTCAACAACAAACATAGGATAGGTAATTTAACCCTTACTCGCCCCCATTTGCCAGGGGTGGGGCTTATGTTTAAAGTCCCATGCAAGTCAATGGGAAATATATGTTACTGCATAACTTCCAAACGGCTGGAGATATTTCGATAATACTTGGTCACATGTTACTTATATGTCCACTTAAAACATAGGATAGTTAATTCAACCCTTAACTACCCCCATTTGTGAGGGTCAAGTTTTTTTTTTTAAAGTCCCATGCAAATCAATTGGAAATGTATGTTCCCATCTAATTTCCGTTAGGCTGGAGCTATTTCATTACCTGGTACACATATTATGAGTCGGGATATGAGGACGGGATGGGAGGTCGGGATAGGATGTCGGGATAGGAGGTCGGGATAGGAGGACAAGATAGGAGGACGGGATAGGAGGTCTGGATAGGAGGTTGGGATAGGAGGTCGAGATAGGAGGACGGGGTAGGAGGTGAAGATAGGAGGTCGAGATGTGGGGTCAGGATATGACAACAATATATGAGGACTGCATATGAAGTCAAAAGCTTCCTCCTTTGTTTATTATCCTCCCCAAAAAGGATTAGGAAGGAAAAACCGGGCAACGCCGGGTACTCAGCTAGTGCAACTATATATGAGAACTATATATGTATATAAGTATCCAATCAGGAAAGGATACACGCACAATCTAATGTTAGTCAGCCCACATAGGAGGATTGTAGTTGTAATGATCCATATATGTATATTTAAATAATGAGGCCCACATTTATCAAACTATGTGAGAAAAAGTGGAGTGATTTCCCAACAGCAACCAATCACAGTTAAGCTTTCACTTTACCAGAGCTCGTTAGCTGAGCTGTGATTGGTTGTTGTGGGAAAATCACTCCATTTTGTTCTCACATAGTTTGATAAATTTGGGCCTGAATGAAAATAGACACACCCTCAATTATATTAAACAGACAATCAATTATAATAAACACACTATTAATTATAATAGAAACACCATCAATTATAATAAACACACAATCAATTATAATAAACACACTATTAATTATAATAGAAACTCCCTCAATTATAATAAACACACAATCAATTATAATAAACACACTATTAGTTATAATAGAAACTCCCTCAATTATAATAAACACACAATCAATTATAATAAACACACTATTAGTTATAATAGAAACTCCCTCAATTATAATAAACACAAAATTATTCACAGGTACGTATGAAGAAGAGCAAGTTCACTCACCACAAAAATTGCTTCATCTGTATGCTTTATTGTGAAATTTTGGCATCAGGAACGGATCCAACTGTGCAGGGGGACGACAGGTTGAGGAGGTATTCTTGGGCTACGGAACTATTTTGCACCCCAGGGGCCTAATGAAGCACATGTAGCCCCAAACAGTTCCGTAGCCCAAGAATACCTCCTCCACTTGTCGTCCCCCTGCACAGTTTGATCCGTTCCTGATGCCGTGATTTCACAATAAAGCATAAAGATGAAGCAATTTTTGTGGTGTGTGCGCTTGTTCTTCTTCATACGTACCTGTGAATATTGGCCCTCATTTACCATTGCAAACCCAACATGTTTTGTCTGGTTGTGCGCCAGATTCTGTCGCAGTGCACCAGAAATTCTGTCTGCGCCAGAATTGAAATCCTGAAAAAGGGGCGTGGCCGCCAGGAAAAGGGGACATGGTCTCCAAAAAGGGGTGTGTTCCCGACTTTTTCACAAAAACCCAACATATTTACTAAGGTTTCCACATAAAGGGGGAGATTTATTAAAACCAGTGCAGAGGAAAAGCTGACCAGTTGCCCATAGCAACCAATCACATTTCTACTTTCATTTTTGAAAAGGCCTCTGCGAAATGAAAGAAGTAATCTGATTGGTTGCTATGGGCAACTCAGCAACTTTGCACAGGTTTTGATAAATCTCCCCCAAAATGTGGTGGATTTGAGCTGAGGAAAACCCGACAGATTGTCATGTGTAAAAAAAAGTAAAGTGTAGGGAAAGTGGAAAATGTAGGGAAACCTTAGTAAATATCGTGGAAAATAAATTGTAGGGAATTAAAACCCACAAAGAAACCTGCACAACACTCTTAGTAAATAATGGCCATTGTCTCTCTTCTGATGCGAGACAGCACCACCAACATTGCAATCTGAGGAGCAGCTGCCTCTATTGTCCTAAGCAGGAGTTTCCGCATTGTGCTGGGACCATACGGCAGTGCCAGGTACTTTTTCCACTATTGAACTTGACACTATTAATCATAATAATTACACCCCTAGTTATGATAAACACACCCATGCCTATAGTATATAAGTTCATACATGGGTTCATTAGGAATTAAGGAGAATGGAGGCTCAAAGAGTTCAACAGAGGCTGCCATTTTAGAAGGAGGAAGCAAGGACATCCTCTTAGAAAATGGATCCACCATTTTGGAAAAAGTAATAAGGCCCTTAACGAGGAAGATGGGGGATGCCCCAGATGGTGAGATAAGACTATGGATATTCAAGCCTCTATGACCTCCTCTCTATTGGGCTCATTTATCAATACTTCAGGGCAAACAAATGGAGTAGATTAAAAAACAGGTTGTTAGGTGGTTGTCTGCTGTAACCAATATCTTCATTACATAAGGGCAGGAGTTTTAGCGAGGCTTAATTTCCCCATGGGAAAAATTATTTTATCTGTTCTAGAACTAAATCCAAATATCATGGCTAAAGACACAATGGCCCAGATTTACAATTTCAAATGTGACCCGACTAAGGGTTTGTAATTTTGCAACCACTGGAGGCTACCCTGGTTAGGAAACATAGGTTCATACACATCGGGCACATGGTGGAATTACTGTGGCAGAAACATCCGCCACAGAAATTCGGATACCTGTGTCAGAATATAGACTTGACATGTCAATTCTTTTTGCTGAAAAGCATTGCTGTCTATGGAGACAACGCATTTCTGAGTGGTCATAGTGCCGGTGATGTGAAGAAAACTGTGTCTCCGAGCCGAATGTGACCTGAGAAGCTGCCTTAAATGCTGACTCAAAGCTACAGTGAGAGTCTGAGACACACACACACCTGCCCCCTACTATTGCTTGTTTCGGGATGTGTGCAGCATCGCTGTGGTCAGTATTTGGCAGCTCTCTGGACACATTTGTCTCCATTCCCCGCTGCTCTGCCCTGATCTCTGCGCTCTTGCAGTGGGGATGTAGCATCTGTGTCCCTGCTGTGAGAGAGTAGAGATCGGGGCAGAGTAACGGGGAGCACAATTTATAGTTTTTTTAACATCATGCAAAACTCAGCACTCAGCGGGGATCAGAGCCAGGGGAGAGCGGGGATGGATGACACTCTCCCCTGCCCTGCTCAGAGACACAGCTGGATTATCTCCCCTGCCTCTGCCCTCTCAGGGGCAGGGGAGAGCTGAGGGTCAAATTTCAATGCAAGGTATTGCAGACAGTGCTAGAAGAAATTAATTGCAATTCTAAAGTCACTCTATCACTCTTCTTTGATTCTATCTTTGATTCTATCACTCTTCTTTGATTCCTGGGGCTACCAAACATTCTCCAACCACATTTCCAAGTCCTCATTTATACCTATATTTGTCTAGTTTCCTTGAGAAGAAAAAATGTTTTAAGTATCTTTGGTGTAAAAAGAGGGGCATATGGAGTAACACTGCATAGTCACACTACAAACAGCTGGTAGTCTATGGTCATTGTTGACACCTAAGACTGAATTGGAGCTGTATAAAGATGTAACCCATGCTAATGTGATAGTTGCGAGGCACGACATGGATTTAACATCATGTGCCAGTGAATGTTTGAGCAGTGATGCATTGCTGCTCACTAAGTGTATGTTCACCATGCCCTGTCTATGGGAGGAGGTGTGATGGCTAAGTGGCGTGGCGTGACGTCATGAACCCCAAGATTGCGAGGGTCCCCAGCGGCTGGACCCCCGCAATCTAACATCTTATCCCTATCCTTTGGATAGGGGATAAGATGTTTTCCGCAGAGTACCCCTTTAAGTGGGCAGTGATGCATACAGTACTGGTCAAGGTAGTGTACAGGTGCAGGGTGTCCTGTGATAAACAGGAGTCCTTGCCTCTTTAGATACATTATGTGGTGTAATACACCAATAGTGTAGGATGCCATAGAAGTAGAGAAGTATGCTACGAAGTACGTTGGGTGCCCCTACATCTGCACACATTATAGTACGTTTCTTTAATTGTGGACTGTTTGGAAAATTGTGTACTTTTCTATTTTACATACATCAGTGCCAAAAAAAAAAAAAAATGCCCCAAATTATATAGTGGACAAATGTTTATATTAAATAAGATAGTAATATTTAATTATTGTATATTAACATAGCGAACTTTCTTCCGCTAGATCAGTGTCTCTAACCAGTGTGGCCGCATAATGCTGGGAATTGTAGTTTTGCAACAGGCACACTGCTCGAGAGTACAAACAAGTTTCTGTCGACCACCAGTATTTTTTTGGGCATTGGAATTAGCTTAGTTTTACCCTTGCACACATATTTAATGGAAATATTTTAACCTCCCACATAGGTTGTGTACCTATCGGCTGTGCAGATAGATAAATAAATGTTTTCCCATATAATCAGTTATAATATACAGGTAAGCCTATAAAATTATAGCTTTTCATTTGTTTTCATTCGTCATCTGTCTTTTCTCTGGAGTTTGACTTTTTTCCCATTACATTGTGAGGCTTTATTTTTATAACAATTAATGCTGTTCTGCTGGATCCCTCTCTCCTTTGGCCAACATGCAATAATATCTATTGAAGTATTTACAATCTATGGCACATTTGTTCTTGTAAAGTACATCCTGTGGCTCATAGTATTCTAAGATCGGTGCATATGACCAAAATTTGTTACCAAAGAGAGCCTCACTGAAATCTGCACAGACTGAAACATGCACAGAGCCTGAGGTTTTCTATTCAACACAGCACTGCAACCATGTGAGGGCGGAAGTGGTCCCTCAGCAGGCTTCAGTGATGTCATGCCTGCTAGGAAACGCCCACTTTCTCCTGCTGGGAAATTGCACTATGCGAGCAAGAAGAAAAAGGTAACATACACAGCTTTTTAAAGCTCTGAAATAGTTTTTAACCCCTTAAGGACCAGGCCATTTTATACCTTAAGGACCGGAGCGTTTTTTGCAATTCTGACCACTGTCACTTTAAACATTAATAACTCTGGGATGCTTTTAGTTATCATTCTGATTCCGAGACTGTTTTTTCGTGACATATTCTAATTTAACTTAGTGGTAAAATTTTATGGTAACTTGCATCCTTTCTTGGTGAAAAATCCCAAAATTTGATGAAAAAAATGAAAATTTAGCATTTTTCTAACTTTGAAGCTCTCTGCTTGTAAGGAAAATGGATATTCAAAATATATTTTTTGGGGGTTCACATATACAATATGTCTACTTTATGTTTGCATCATAAAATTTATGAGTTTTTACTTTTGGAAGACACCAGAGGGCTTCAAAGTTCAGTAGCAATTTTGAAATTTTTCACAAAATTTTCAAACTCACTATTTTTCAGGGACCAGTTCAGTTTTGAAGTGGATTTGAAGGGTCTTCATATTAGAAATACCCCAAAAATTCCCGTTTTGGAAACAGTGGCGTACCAGACGTTTTTCATTTTTATTGGGGAGGGGGGCTGTGTAGGGGTATGTGTATATGTAGTGTTTTTTACTTTTTATTTTTTGTTAGTGTAGTGTAGTGTTTTTAAGGTACAGTCGCACGGGCGGGGGTTCACAGTAGTTTCTCGCTGGCAGTTTGAGCTGCGGCAGAAATTTTGCCGCACCTCAAACTTGCAGCCGGATACTTACTGTAATCCTCCGCCCATGTGAGTGTACCCTGTACGTTCACATTGGGGGGGGGGGGGGGGGGGGGGACATCCAGCTGTTGCAAAACTACAACCCCCAGCATGTACGGTCTATCAGTGCATGCTGGGAGTTGTAGTTTTGCAACAGCTGGAAGCACACTGGTTGTGAAACACCGAGTTTGGTAACAAACTCAGTGTTTTGCAACCAGTGTGCCTTCAGCTGTTGCAAAAGCTACAACCCCCAGCATGTACGGACAGCGGAAGGGCATGCTGGGTGTTGTAGTTATGCAACAGCTGGAGACACACTGGTTTGCTACTTAACTCAGTGTGCCTTCAGCTGTTGCAAAACTACAACTCTCAGCAGTCACCGACAGCCAATGGGCATGCTGGGAGTTGTAGTTATGCAACCACCAGATGCACCACTACAACTCCCAGCATGCACTTTAGCTGATTGTGCAAGCTGGGAGTTGTAGTTACACAACAGCTGAAGGTACACTTTTCCATAGAAAGAATGTGCCTCCAGCTGTTGCAAAACTACAAGTCCCAGCATGCCCATAAGGGCATGCTGGGAGTTGTGGTGGTCTGCCTCCTGCTGTTGCATAACTACAGCTCCCAGCATGCCCTTTTTGCATGCTGGGAGCTGTTGCTAAGCAACAGCAGGAGGCTGTCACTCACCTCCAACGATCCTCGCTGCACCAGGTCAGTCCCTCGTCGTCTCCGCCGCCGCCGCTGCTCCTGGGGCCCGATCCCAACAGGGGCGCCGGGGATCGGGGTCCCCAGCACCCGGGGTGCACGTCCCGCACCCGCTCACGTCCTCCGGAAGAGGGGCGGAGCGGGTTGCGGGAGTGACACCCGCAGCAGGCGCCCTGATTGGTCGGCCGGTAATCCGGCCGACGAATCAGGGCGATCGTGAGGTGGCACCAGTGCCACCTCACCCCTGCTGGCTCTGGCTGTTCGGGGCCGTCTCTGACGGCCCCGATCAGCCAATAATTCCGGGTCACCGGGTCACTGGAGACCCGATTGACCCGGAATCCGCCGCAGATCGCTGCACTGAATTGTCCAGCGATCTGCGGCCATCGCCGACATGGGGGGTCATAATGACCCCCCTGGGCGATATGCCCCGATGCCTGCTGAACGATTTCAGCAGGCATCGGGCACCGGCTCCGCTCCAGATGGTTGCGGGGGGCCGGTAAAACACATGACGTTCTCATACGTCATGTGTCCTTAAGGACTCGGAAATGGAGACGTATGAGAACGTCATGTGTCCTTAAGGGGTTAAGGGCAGGAGGAGTGTTAGGAGTAGTTAGGAAACATAACCTGAGGTAGTTGAGAACAGTTTATTTTGCGAATATTCGCATTTCCAATTTTTATCGTGAATATTCCAAATTCGCAAATTCACGAATATTGCGAATATATTCGCTATATATTTGAAATTATGAATATTCACTTTTTTCCGCATATTCGCATATGTGAATATTCGCATATGCGCATATTTGAATATTCGCATATTCCTTCATTTCACTTGTGGGCCAACTAAAATGATGCAAATACACTTGTCAGAGGTTATCAGCAACATCCCTAGCAACCAATAGTAAAGTTGCCCACCCGCTCATTGTTTTTTTCCTCGAGTTAGCGAATATGCAAATATTCGCATATGCGAATATTCGAATATGCAAATATAACGAATACGCGAAATTTGCCAATATAGGACGAATATTCGTCTATATATTTGCAAAATATCGCAAATTCAAATATGGGCAATGCTGCTCATCACTATTCGTGAAAGGTACATTTTTAATAGTTCTCATGGGTTATCTTTAAAACCACAAAAAATGGTTAAGGAAATGTATAGTGCAATACATTTGTAAACACCAAAACATTACCAAAACATATAATAAACTAAATCAGAACTAAACATAGCCAGGGGTTGTGCAGAGCCACTATATAATAATGTATATGATGTATGTATATGCAGCAATATTTATTCCACTGTGAAAGGGGAGGGGGATCAACAGAGGAAGGAAATCTGAATGACTATAGGACTATAGCTCTTATAAAACACCAAGAGTAGCTATCCCTCTTATCATACATAAAGAGAAAATAAGTATTTATGAAAACTAGCAGAAGACAAACTAAAAAACTGTGGTATGCTCATAGGCACGATTTCTGGCAGCACTACATATAATACAGTTGTGCAACAGTTATTTTTTACTATAAAGGCATACTATGACTATCCTATTTTAGTTGTTGGCTTCTTTAAAAAAAAAAAAAAAAATCTTGTTTTGACTAATAGTTAACATTAAACTAATACATGCAAAATGATCTACAGATACAGAAAAAATGGCTTAAAAGTCTACCAGAATTAGGATAAATTTAAAATGAAAAATTTGAAACAAAAAAATAGAAGTTAGGAAAAGTGATAAGCGACTTTGAAGAATGTTTTTTGTAATGTATTTATCTATTTACTAATCTCAAGATAGGAATCACTTTAGTCACAGAGACATTGTGAAGATACAAATCACCAGTCAAACTCATATTCGCTCAAACACTTTTTCCATGATTTAGTGAGGAATATGTGAACATTCCCTAAATTGGGAAGCACTGCACTGAAAGTATTGCCTTAAAATTCTTGCAGACATATGGGGGGGAGATTTATCATTACTTTTAGAGCATTTTTTTTGCCTATGTTTTGGCGTAGTTCAGGCGCAAGCAGCATATTTAGAGACTTTTATGCGCCTTTTGATATAGACAGTTTCACTCTTTTTGCCTACCCGTAGAACTTTTTCTTTTTGACCATGCAGTGGTCACATAATTATCATTTGCGACTTTTGTCAAAAGTGGCTATTTTGTGTGCAAAGATACTTTTTTAGGTGCAAAGCTACATCACCTACCAGTAGGCGTGAGAATAATTTCTACCTTCCACAATTCAACCTTTAACCCTCCTTTAACCCCTTAAGGACCATAGACATCCGTGGGAATTTCGGTCCCTGCCGTGCGCCGGGCGGGGACCGGACCGGTGTGACTGCTGATATCGATCAGCAGTCACCCCGCGCAAATGCCCCATGTCGGCGATTGGCGCAAATTGAATTCACACTTGCGATTTGCACAATTACGGGTCATTACGGGTCTATGGTGAACCGGTGACCCGGAATATAAGGGGGATTGCGGTTGTCCAAGACACCCACGATCCCCCTTGAAGGGATAGGAGTGAGGTGGCAGGGGTGCCACTACTCCTATCCATGCTATTTGTCGTATTCCCCGTTCGTTTTCCCCATTCTGCCCACCCACAATTTGTCGTATGAGTTGTAGTTTTGAAACAGATGGAGGTTTGCCCCCCCCCCCCCCCCCCATGTGAACGTACAGGGTACATTCACACTGCTATTTGTCATATTCCCCGTTTCGTTTTCCCCATTCTGCCCACCCACAATAGGCGGGGCAGAACGGGGAAACGACAGAGGTCAGGCACCAACGTCCACTTACCCTGCGGGCGAGGCTGCGGGCGACAATCGGTGTCGGAGATCGGCAGGCGGCAATGTCGTGCAGCTGGCTCCCTGGATCCGACGGAAGCCGGTAAGTTGCCTAGCAACATCTGGAGGATTACAGTCTGAGAGCACTATACAGTGGTCGCTATGCTGTAGCACTCCAGATGTTGCAAAACTACAACTCCCAGCATGCCCAGACAGCTGTTTGGGCATGCTGTGATTTATAGTTTTGCAACAGCTGGAGGGCTACAGTTTGAGACCACTATACAGTAGTCTCTAAACTATAGCCCTCCAGATCTTGCAAAACTACAACTCCTAGCATGCCCACACTACTGTTTGCTGTCTGGGCATGCTGGGATTTGTAGTTTTGCAACATCTGGAGGGCCACAGTTTGCAGTGATCTCTATACTGTAGCTCTCCAGATGTTGCAAAACTGCAAATACCAGCATGCTGGGAGTTGTAGTTGCGTACCTCCAGCTGTTGCATAACTACATCTCCCAACATGCCCTTCGGCGATCAGTACATGCTGGGAGTTGTAGTTTTGAAACAGCTGGAGGCACACTGGTTGGAAAATACTGAGTTAGGTAACAGAACCTAACTGAAGGTTTTCCAACCAGTGTGCCTCCAGCTGTTGCAAAAGTACAACTCCCAGCATGTACTATCTGTCAGTACATGCTGGGAGTTGTAGTTTTGAAACAGCTGGAGGCTTGCCCCCCCATGTGAACGTACAAGGTACTTTCACACTGGCGGGTTTACAGTAAGTTCCCAGCTTCAAGTTTGGGCTGGGCAAATTTTTTGCCGCAGAGCAAACTCCTAACGGGGAACTCACTGTAAACCTCCGCCAGTGCGAATGTACCCTAAAAACGCTACCCTACACTAACACATAATAAAGGGTAAAACACTACATATACACCCCCTTACACTGCCCCCCCCCCAATAAAAATGAAAACGTATTGTAAGGCAGTGTTTCCAAAATGGAGCCGCTAGCTGTTGCAAAACAACAACTCCCAGCATTTCTGGACAACTACTGACTGTCCAGGCATGCTGGGAGTTTAGCAACAGCTGGAGGCACCCTGTTTAGGAATCACTGGCATAGAATACTCCTATGTCCACCCCTATGCAATCCCTAATTTAGTCCTCAAATGCGCATGGCGCTCTTTCACTTCAGAGCCCTGTCGTATTTCAAGGAAACAGTTTAGTGCCACATTATTTCCGTACTTGGGAACAGTTACACTACAAATTTTTCCTTTTACCCCTTATGAAATGGAAAAGTTGGGGTCTACACCAGCCTGTTAGTGTAAAAAAAAAAAAAGTTTTTACACTAACATGCTGGTGTTGCCCTTTACTTTTTATTTTCACAAGAGGTAAAAGGAAAAAAAAGGCCCCCAAAATTTGTAACGCAATTTCTCCTGAGTACGGAAATACCCCATATATGGGCGTAAAATGCTCTGCGGACGCACAACAAGGCTCAGGAGTTAGAGCGCACTATGTACATTTGAGGCCTAATTTGGTGATTTGCACAGGGGTGGCTGATTTTACAGCCGTTCATACATAAACGCAAAAAAAAAAAATACCGACATGTGACCCCATTTTGGAAACTACACCCCTCACGGAATGTAACAAGGGGTATCGTAAGCCTGAACACCCCACAGGTGTTTGAAAAATTTTCGTTAAATTTGGATGGGAAAATGGAAAAAAACAATTTTTTTTACTAAAATGCTGGTGTTAACCTAAATTTTTCATTTTCACAAGGGAAAATAGGAAAAAAGCCCCTGAAAATTTGTAACCCCATTTCTTCTGAGTAAGAACATACCCCATATGTGGATACAAAGTGCTCTACAGGTGAACTACAATGCTCAGAAGAGAGGGGGGCCATTGGAATTTTGAAGAGAAAATGTGTCCGGAATTGAAGGCCATGTGTGTTTACAAAGCCACCATAGTACCAGAACAATGGACCCCCTAACATGTGACTCCATTTTGTAAACTACACCCCTCATGTAATGTAATAAGGGGTACAGTGAGCATTTACGCCCCACAGGTGTCTGACAGATTTTTGGAACAGTGGTCCGTGAAAATGAAAAATTTAATTTTTCATTTGCTCAGCCCACTGTTCCAAAGATCTGTCAAATGTCAGTGGGGTGTAAATGCTCACTGCACCCCTTATTAAATTCTGAGAGGGGTGTAGTTTCCAAAATGGGGTCACATGTGGGGGGGGGGGGTCCACTGTTCTGGCACCACGAGGGGCTTTGTAAACACACGTAGCCTCTGACTTCCATTCCAAACAAATTCAGTCTTGAAACACTCAATGGCGCTTCTCCTCTTCTAAGCATTGTAGTTCGCCCACAGAGCACTTGATGTCCACACATGGGGTATTTCCATACTCAGAAGAAATGGGGTTACAAATTTTGTGGGAAATTTTCTCCTATTACCCCTTGTAAAAATGTAAAATTTGGGGAAAACCCAACATTTTAGTGAACATTTTTTTTATTTACACATTTACACATCCAACTTTAACAAAAAGTCGTGAAATACCTGTGAGGTGTTAAGGCTCACTGTACCCGTTGTTACATTCATTGAGGGGTGTAGCTTCCAAAATAGTATGCCATGTGGATATTTTTGCTGTTCTGGCACCATAGGGGCTTCCTAAATGTGACATGCCTCCCAAAAACCATTTCTGCACAATTTGCTTTCCAAAAGCCAAATGTGACTCTTCTGAGCATTGTAGTTCACCCACAGAGCATTTTAAGTCCTAACATGCGGTATTTCCATACTCAGAAGAGATGGGGTTACAAATTTTGGGGGGCATTTTCTCCCATTACCCTTTATAAAAATGGTAAATTTTTGAAAAAAACTGCACTTTAGTGAAACATCTTTTTTTTCATTTACCCATCCGACTTTAACGAAAAGTCGTCAAACACCTGTGGGATATTAAGGCTCACTGGACCCCTTTCTACGTGCCTTGAGGGGTGTAGTTTCCAAAATGTTATGCCATGTGGGGTTTTTCTGCTGTTCTGGCACCATAGGGGCTTCCTAAATGTGACATGCCCCCCAAAAGCCGTTTCAGAAAAACTCACTCTCCAAAATCCCATTGTCGCTCCTTCCCTTCTGAGCCTTCCACTGCGCCCGCCGAACACTTGACATACACATATGAGGTATTTCCTTACTCGAGAGAAATTGGGTTACAAATGTTGAGAGTATTTTTCTCCTTTTACCCCTTGTAAAAATTCAAAAACTGGGTCTACAAGAACATGCGAGTGTAAAAAATGAAGATTTAGAATTTTCTCCTTCACTTTGCTGCTATTCCTTTGAAACACCTAAAGGGTTAACACACTTATTGGATGTCATTTTGAATACTTTGAAGGGTGCAGTTTTTATAATGGGGTCATTTGTGGGGTATTTCTTATAATAAGGCCCTTCAAATCCACTTCAAACCTGCACTGGTCCATGAAAAATTCTGATTTAGAAAATTTGTGAAAAATTGGAAAATTGCTGCTGAACTTTGAAGCCCTCTGATGTCTTCCAAAAGTAAAAACATGCCAACTTTATGATGCAAACATAAATTAGACATATTGTATATGTGAATCAAAATATAATTTATTTGGAATGCCTATTTTCCTTACAAGCAGAGAGCTTCAAAGTTAGAAAAATTCAAAATTTTCTATTTTTCCATCAAATTTTTGAATTTTTTCACCAAGAAATGATGCAAGTATCAACAAAATTTTATCACTACCATAAAGTAGAATATGTCACGAAAAAACAATCTCTGAATCAGAATGAAAGGTAAAAGCATCCCAAAGTTATTAATGCTTAAAGTGAAAGTGGTCAGATGTGCAAAAAACGCTCTGGTCCTACAGTAAAAAATGGCCTGGTCCATAAGGGGTTAATCTGCCCCCAGGACCCATCTCTAATGCCAGACATCACCGATCATGGTGATGCCGGCTTTAACCCCTTAGACACAGCAATCCAATTTGATTGTAGAGTCAGAAAGGCAAGTAAAAATGTCCCGGCAGCTCTGTGAAAGTAAAAACACCTAACCTGCCAAATTCAGGACCCGGGAAAGTGTCTACTTCCCTCCCTCACAAGTGCCTAGAAAAAAGTGTATGTGGTAGAGCTTTTCCCACCACAGCAGAGCTGCACAAAATTCATCATCCTGCTGCACCTTCTTGATAAATAAGATGCACGCTAGTCAATCCCACCACAAATAAACATGGGAAAATAGCTCTACTGTAGACATTCTTTGATAAATTTGGGCCTTGGTATCTGATCACATATTTTTCATGTATACAGATTAGCCTTTTATGTAATTCTTTTAGTAGTTCTCTTTTCCCTATGGTTTAAAGGAGCACTCCGCCCCTAGACAGGAGATAAGATGTCTGATCGCGGAGGTCCCGCTGCTGGGGACCCCCACAATCTCTCCTGCCACACCCCTGTCATCTGGTCCACGGAGCGGGCTTTGCTCCATGCCTGATGACTAGTGATGCAGTGGCCGGAGGATTGTGACGTCACTGCTCGGCCCCTGGTGACATCACGTCCCCTCAATGCAAATCTATGGTAGGGGGCATGATGACTGCCACGCCCCCTCCCATAGACTTGTATTAAGGGGGCAGAACATGACATCCGAAGGGGGTGGGGCCGTGATGTCATGATCCTCTGGTCCCTGCATCGCCAGTCATTAGACTCGGAGCAAAGCTCGCTCCATGCACCAGATGACAGGGATGCTGCAAGAGAGATTGCGGGGGTTCCTTTGGGTAGGGGATAAGATGTCTACGGGCGGAGTACCCCTTTAAATTTTGTCTACAACTTGTTTCAGTGCCAACAGATGGCATGCTACATTAATTTTGCCACATGATATATTCAGTTGATCAATATATCATAGACATTAGCTGTTGAAATTTCATTAGTAAGAACAAATATCCGAAAACTTAATGCATGTCAATGAAAAATTCGTATTGGTATGACCTTATATTTTATTTGATGTCAGAATCTGGTAGAGAGCTATGTAGTGCTAAGTGACTGGTCATCTCTTCCTGCAGAAGCATCTTGTATCAGATTTATAGAAACCACTTATGGCCAGGAATCTCCTCTTTGCCTTTAAAATTGCTTCTGCAGCAGTTGGAATATTTATTATAAGGACTATTTTACCCCCCTGCTATAAATAAAATATGGTGAGATGAATCAAAACCTGTGTAGGTGAAGAGTGGAGCAGTTGCCCATAGCAACCAAACAGATTTTGTCTTTAATTTTTAAAATTGAAAGAAGTGATCTGATTGGTTGCTATAGGCAACTGCTCCACTCTTCCTCTACATTGGTTTTGACAAATCTCCCCCATAGTCTCTTTGGTGTTCTATACCATATACAATGCATTAACAAAGCCTTTAGACCCTTTTAGTTTTTCCACAGTTTGGTAAGTTGAGGTTTTGTGGTTTAAAAAGCAAATCAACCCCCCCCCCCCTATTATTTTGCATTCAATACCCCATAATTACAATGTGAAACACGATCTTAGAAAGTTTTGCAAAAACTTAAATTCCCCATAGACATAAATATTCAGGCATTTTGCTATGACACTTTAAATTTAGCTTCGATAGGGGATGAGATGTCTAGAGGCAGAGTACCCCTTTAAGGTCATTGTCTTATTGGAAGGTTAACCTTTGTCTCCCAGTCTGAGGTCCAGAGCAATGTCTTTGTACTTTGTTCCGTTCAGATTTCCCTCAATCCTGACCAGTTTCCTATGACTTGGTTTTTTTTCTGGCAGTTTTTGGAATACTGCCACTGCAGTTTTTGAATAGTGTTGAGCGGCATAGGCCATATTCGAATTCGCGAATATTCGCGAATATACGGACGAATATTCGTCATATATTCGCGAATATTCGCATATTCGTTATATTCTCGTTTTATTTTCACGCATGCGAAAATACGCGTATGCGAAAATTATCATATGTGAATATTCGCATATGCGAAAATTAGCATATACTAATATTGGCATATGCGAATTTTCGCGCGCCAGTCTCACACAGTAGTATTGGAGTCTTCTTTACACCACACGAGCTGGAAGCAGAGAGGGGTGATCACTGTGATGTGTACTGTGAAGAAAAAAAAAAAAAAAAAAACGAATATTCGTAATTACGAATATATAGCGCTATATTCGCGAAATTCGCGAATTCGCGAATATGCGATATTCGCGAATAATATTCGAATTGCGAATATTCGCGAGCAACACTATTTTTGAACCTAATTCAGAAGTGGATCCATAAGGGAGGAGAATTATGCATTTTTCCTTTATATGTCCTATTCCTTTTGAGTACACTTTGGGCTTTGGCTCAAATACTGCAGTGACAGTATTCCAAAAACTGCCAGAAAAAAAAAAACTTAGCCTATAGCAGCCGCTAAAAAAACACCCCCAAAGCATGATGCTTCCCCCACCATGCCTCACTGTAGGGATGGTATTGGACTGGTGGTGAGCAGTACCTGGTTTCCTCCAGACATGATTCTTAGAACTGAAGCCAAAACCTTGATTTCATCAGACCACAGATCTCACAATCAGAGACTTTTAGTTGCTTTTTTGTAAACTTTGTTTGTACCTTTCATGTGTCTTTTACTGAGGAGATACTTCGTTCTGACCTTTTGGGAGTGTCTTCTATCTGCACACAAGATCTTTGAAGCATAGCCAAAATCATACATTTTTTGTTTTTGTTTTTTGTTGTTCACCTCTTTTACCAAGGCCCTTTTCTTAATTTGGTGGGTCGGCCAGCTGTAGAAAGAATCCTGATTGGTTTTTGCTCTGATAGACAATGTCAGCTGTGAGACCTTATATAGACTAGGCTGTGTCTTTCCACATTTGTCCAATCATCTGAATTTATCACAGGTGACTCCAATTAAAGTGGAGAAACATCAATGATGATTGAGAGAAATGGGAGGAGCCAGAGCTAAGCATTAAAGGGGTATTCCAGGCAAAAACATTTTATCCCCTATCCAAAGGATAGGGGATAAAATTGTTTTTGCCCGGTATACCCCATTAAGTGCCATAGCAAATGTAGGGTGCCTGAATTCTTATATATCCATGAACATTTTTTGTGTTGTCTTTATAATTAATTTGCTAAATTTCTCAAAGTTCCGGTTTCGCACATGCATTTGAATGCAGATTGATGGGGGAAAACAAGACCATAATATAAGAAAATGGAAAAAAAAAGGGTCTGAAGAACGTATTGTATATACTACAGTATATCTGCACAGCAGCCTTGTTATTATACTGTATGCCATTGGAACACCTTAAGGACTCCTAATAATTCTCACAAAGAAGGTGATTAGTGTAAATTACAGCTTTTTAGAGCCAGAATATGACTAAACATTTTTAGTTATTGGCACACTAAACCTTCCTTAGTCTAACTAGGTAAATATACAGGATTTTCTTAGGGTTTAAAAACATACTACTACTACTAATAATAATAATATTAATGATAAAAATACCATCACTACAGAACCATACATACATTTTACAAAATAATACCTTTACACTAGGAACACTTTTAACTAATACATAGTAACTCGATTATGCTACCTACTGTTACTAAATAAAAAAGATATAGCAAAGACCAATATTATCAGCATACTGTGGCCATGGTACACACCAGTTATACATATGCATTGTGTAGACCAGTCACTCAAATTCTTCTCTGATTGGAGTTATTCCCTTTTCTTTTTCTTCTCCATGGGGCCCATAGGGAGGGTGGGGGGAAAGGGGGGATGGAGAGGAGTGGGGAGGGGGAGGCTAGGGGAACCCCCTGGGGAAATCTAAGTTTGGTTTCCCCTTTTTTTCTTCTTCTTCTTCTCATCATTGTATTTATTGTTCAGCTGGATTGTGAGGGAATGACCGCAGATGAGTGTTAAGGTGACGGTATGGAACGTACGAGGACTTGGGGATAAAATTAAAAGATCAGCGGTTATGGGAGTTATTATGAAGCATGCACCAGGTAAGGTATAGTTGGTTTAGTTGAGACACATTTAACGAAAGAAACAGTAATGGTTTTGAAACGTAATGTTTGGGGACACTATTATCACTCTTATCATACATCATACTCACAGGGGGGTTTCTGTGTTAATCCGCAGAAATTTTAATTGGGAATTAATTGGAAAAGTACGAGGAAGGGAGGTTTGTTTTTTTGCACGGGAGATGGGAAAATTTTATATGTGTATTAGCATTCATATACATACCCCCGCCATTCTCGTCCGTGGTCCTTCTTAAATTATTTGATTTTTGCGTGAGCTGTGGAGAATATACAGTATTCGCCATGGGGGATATGAACTGCGTCTCTGATGAAAAGCTAGATAGATGGAGGGCAAGTGGGATTAAAGGAGACGCGGGTCGTACTCCCTTGGCAAAGGTATGTAATGAGCTGGGACTCAGGGATATTTGGAGGATTCATAACCCTCAAAAGAAAGAATATTCATGTTGGAACAGGACCTGCCAGACCATGTCTAGAATAGATATATGCTTGGGGAATGATTCTAGTTTAAATAAAACAGTACAAATACATTATTGGGTTAGATGTTTGTCAGATCATGCGGCTCTGGAAGTGTCAATAAAAACAGAGGAGGAGGTAAGAGATGGGTTTCAGAAAATTAACCCTCATTGGTTAAATCTAATTGAGAATGTCACAATAGAGAAAAGTTTTTTGCAAACAACTGGGGCATTGCAAGTGACCCGGTCGTCTGGGAGACCTGTAAGGCTTACCTAAGAGGGGAAATAATAAGAGCCATAAAACGGGAAAAAAAAGAGTTTAAATCAAAAGAGGAAGGTTTAACCCCTTAAGGACACAGGACATCCTGTGACGTCCTGGCCCCCTGGGCTTTAAGGACCCAGGACGTCCTGTGACATCCTGGCGTATTCCGGTCCCTGCCGCTCGCCGGACAGAGATCGGAAGCGGATGCCTGCTGAAATCCTTCGCACCCCATGTCGGCGATCGTCGTAAATCGCGAGGGAAATTGCCCCTGCGAACTGCGGCGATAACGGGCTGATCGGGTCTCTGGGACCCGATCGCCCGGTAATTTTGCATGATACCGGTTGTCACAGACAGCCGCGACCATGCTGGAGGCTAGGAGCGAGGTGGCAAGCCTGCCACCTTCTCCTATCCCCTGCGATCCGTCGGTTAGCTAACCGACCAATCTCAGGGGGGGGGGGGTTACTTCCTTCCGCCCTGCCTGGCCCCTGGAAGACCGGAGAATGCGGCGGGGGACGGGGGAGTGCTGGGGCCCAGCCCCGGTACTTACCTCGTCCCTGAAGACCTGGATCCCGGCGACGAAGACGGCGGCGGCAGCGACAGGTGAGTTCCTCTTCAGCCGCGGTCGGGCCCTTTACAGCAATGCACGTCGCCGTAAAGCGACATGCATTGCTGTATTGGGACCCTGTATACTACAACTCCCAGCATGCCCAGACAGCCCTTGGCATCTGAGCATGCTGGGAGTTGCAGTTTTGGAACATCTGGAGGTCCACAGTTTTGGGAACACTGTGCCCTTCCAGAGGTTGCAAAACTACACATCCTCAGCATGCCCTTACTGTCCAGGCATGCTGGGAGTTGTAGTTCTGTAACATCTGGCCCTTCAGATGTTGCAGAACTACAACTCCCAGCATGCCTGGACAGTTTTGGCATACTGGGAGTTGTAGTTTTGCAACATCTGGAAGGGCACAGATTGGGAACCACTGTATTAGTAGTCTGCAAACTGTAGTCCTCCAGATGTTGCAAAACTACAACTCCAAGCATGCTGGGAGTTGTAGTTTGGCAACATCTGGCTCTAAAGATGTTACCGAACTACTACTTCCAGCATGCCTGAGAATGTTTGGGAGTTGTGGTTTTGCAACAACTGGGGGCACACTGGTTGGGAAACATTGTCTGTTTCCTAACTCAGTGTTTCCCAACCCGTGTGCCTCCAGCTGTTGCAAAACTATAACTACCAGCATGCACTGATAGACTGTGCATGCTGGGAGTTGTAGTTTTGGAACAGCTGGATATCCCCCCCCCCCCCCCTGTAAATGTACAGGGTACATTCACATGGGCAGGGGCTTACAGTGAGTATCAGGCTGCAAGTTTGCGATGCAGCAAATTTTGTGCGGCAGCTCAAACTCGCAGCGGGAAACTCGCTGTAATCCCCCACCCGTGTGACTGTACCCTAAAAACAGTACACTACACTAACACAAAATAAAATAAAAAGTTAAAAACACTACATATACACATACCCCTACACAGCCCCCCTCCCCAATAAAAATGAAAAACGTCTGGTACGCCACTGTTTTCAAAATGGAGCCTCCAGTTGTTGCAAAACAACAACTCCCAGTATTGCCGGACAGCCAGTGACTGTCCAAGCATGCTGGGAGTTTTGCAACAGCTGGAGGCACCCAGTTTTTATAATGGGGTCATTTGTGGGGTATTTCTAAGATGAAGACCCTTCAAATCCACTTCAAACCTGAACTGGTCCTGAAAAATTGTGATTTTTGAAATTTTGTGAAAAATTGGAAAATTGCTGCTGAACTTTGAAGCCCTCTGATGTTTTCCAAAAGTAAAAACACGTCAATTTTATGATGCAAACATAAAGTAGACATATTATATATGTGAATAAAAAAATGTATTTGGAATATCCATTTTCCTTACAAGCAGAGAGCTTCAAAGTTAGAAAAATGCAAAATTTTCAAGTTTTTCATCAAATTGTGGGATTTTTCACCAAGAAAGGATGCAAGTTACCAAAAAAATTTACCACTCTGTTAAAGTAGAATATGTCACGAAAAAACTATCTCGGAATCAGAATGATAGCTAAAAGCCTTCCAGAGTTATTAATGTTTAAAATGACAGTGGTCAGATATGCAAAAAATGGCCGGTTCCTAAGGTGTAAAATGGCTGGGTCCTTAAGGGGTTAATAAATAATCTTAGGGATATAAAGAGGGACTATATACAAAACCCATCGGAAGAGAATAAGGAAAAATTATATAAGTTACAGGGAGAATTTAATGAATATATGTTGGAAAAGAGTAAAAATAAATACATTTTCCAAGGCCCGCAAAGATTTATACAAGCAGGAAAGCCTAATAAATATCTGATGGCAATTGTCTCAAATCAATATACTAAGCAAAGGATTTCTGGAATAAGGAATGAAAAAGGAGATTGGTACACAGAAAAAAAGGAAATAATAAGGGAATTTAGAGATTATTATGAGTTATTATATAGATCTGAATATAAAAAAGAAAGAAAGGAAATGTTAACCTCTTCAGGACACAGGACGTATGGATACGCCCTGCATTCCGAGTCCTTAAGGACCGAGGGCGTATCCATACGCCCGTGGGAAATCCGGTCCTCACCGCTAGCCGGTTGGGGACCGGAGCCGGATGCCTGCTGAAATCATTCAGCAGGCACCCTGGCACATCGCCCAGGGGGGTCCTGAGACCCCCCCATGTCGGCGATCGGAGAAAATCACATGTCAATTCAGACATGCGATTTTCTCCAGACATGCTGATTGGGTCTCTGGTGACCCGATCACCCGGAAAATAGGGCTGATCGGAGCTGTCAGCAACAGCCCCAATCAGACTAAGGGATAGGAGTGAGGTCGCAAAGCTGCGATCTCCTCCTATTCCCTGCCATTACTCAGAACGGAGTTTTGACCAATGGCAGCGCAGGACAGGGGCTTCCCGCCCCTGGATGTTGAGGGGCTCTGGGAAGAAGATGGAGCAGGAGAAGATGCCTGGGGACCTGGGATCTTTGCTGGAGCCTGCTGGATCTTTGCTCAGGTAGGGAATCGACAGTGGGGGGGGGGGGGGAATTGAAAGTGAAAGTAAATCGATCTTTACTGTGGCAACCACTAGGGGGGCCAAACTGCAACACCCAGCCAAAGGCTGTCTGGGCATGCTGGGAGTTGTAGTTTTGCAACATCTGGAGGGTCACAGTTTGGAGACCACTGTTACAGTGGTGCCCAAACAGTAGCCCTCCAGATGTTGCCAAACTACAATTCTCAGCGTGCCTCGACTGCCCAGGCATGCTGGGAGTTGTAGTTCTGTAACATCTGTCCCTTCAGATTTAGCAATTTTCATGACATTTTAGAAAATTGCTGCTCTACTTTGAAGCCCTCTAATTTTTTCAAAAAGCAAAAGTATGTCCATTTTATGATGCCAGCATAAAGTGGACATATTGCATTTGTCAAGAAAAATAACATTTATTTGGAATATCCATTTTCCTTACAATTAGAGAGCTTCAAAGTTAGAAAAATGCAAATTTTTCAAAATTTTCATGAAATTTTGGGATTTTTCACCAAAAAAGGATGCAATTAACGCCGAAAATTTACCACCAAAATAAAGTAGAATATGTCACGAAAAAACAATCTCAGAATCAGAATATTCGGTAAAAGCGTTTTTGCCTTATTAATTCGTAAAGTGACGGTGGTCATAATTGCGAAAAAGGGCTCAGTCCTTAAGGTGAAAAAGGGCTGCGTCCTTAAGGGGTTAAATTATTTGGACCAAATGAAACTCTCCAGACTGCCCGAAACAGTAAAAAAAAAACTTTAGATGTCCTATTAACCAAAATAGCCCCAATTAACCAAAGGAAATAATAAGGGAATTTAGAGACTATTATGAGTTATTGTATAGATCAGAATATAAAAAAGAAAGAAAGGAAATGTTAAATTATTTGGACCAAATGAAACTCTCCAGACTGCCCGAAACGGTAAAAAAAACTTTAGCTGCCCCATTAACCAAAATAGCCCCAATTAACCAAAATTGAATAAAGCTCTAGATCACATTAAGGGTAATACAATGCCTGAAAGTGACGGACTACCTTTTGAGATATACAGAAGGTTTGGCAGAATTTTGAAATACATAGAGTGTTTGAGACTAGCATGGCGTCCGGGAAATTACTGGATTCCATGCGAGAAGCCGCTATAAAATTGATCCTGAAAGAGGGAAAAGATAAAGAGGATATGGGGTCGTATAGACCCATATGGTTAATAAATACGGATATCAAAATGTTCGCCAAAGCATTAGCCATTAGATTACAGAGTAATATTACAGAGCTAATCCAGGAAGATCAGTGCGGATTTATTCCGGGAATAATGGCCAGGCACAACATATACAGTGTTCTAACGAATATTGACATAGGAAAGCTGCGAGGGGGGTCCCACTCCATCCTGTCTTTAGATGCCGCCAAGGCATTCAACAGGGTGGAGTGGGAGTTCTTGTGGGCAGTATTAGAAATATGTGATTTTGGGAAAACATATATTGATATGATCCGACTGTTATATTCTGAACCTAGAGCAAGGGTGTCGATTAATGGGAAATTATCGGAGTAATTTACGCTTTCAAGAGGTACTAGACAGGGATGCCCTCTCTCCCCCTTGCTGTTTGCTTTGAGCATAGAACCCTTGGCTATTAAGATCAGAGAGGAGGAGGCGGTTAGCGGGTTTGGTGCAAGGGGGAGAGAGGACAAAATATCTTTATATGCAGAGGATATTTTGCTCTTCTTGGAAAAGCAGTCGGATCTGGCCAGAGTGATGGAGATCATCAAGGAGTATGGGAGTTTCTCAGGATTAGAAATAAACTGGTCCAAATCAGTACTCCTTCCATTGGGAGAGAACAATACATTTATAGAAAACAAAATAAAAAATATTTAAAAAAAGACGAGCATTTCAAATATTTAGGTATACAAATTTCAGGAAAATTAGAAGATCATTACAAACTAAATTTAGAACCCTAAATAAAGAACATGGGAAAGAAAATCCAAATATGGAGTGACTATAAAATTTCCAAAGTGGACAGATTCATATTAATCAAAACAATTATGCTGCCGAAGATACTATATGTATTTAGCAAATCACCCATCTGGTGTGACGATAAATTCTTTAAAAGAATGTTGTCAATCTTTAATGCTCTAATATGGGGTAGGAGAAGAGTGATGATCAAGATAGAATATCTATGCCTGCCCAGGAGGGAAGGTTATACGAGGATGTTTACCAGTTACTGGAGTCAGGGCAATTAGAAGAGAAAAGATGGAAACCCTGTATAACAATAGGTGCCTTGAAAAGAACGTGGAAAATGGTAAAAAGGGAGGTGGGAATAACTGGGATATTATATATAGCCCTCATATGGAATAATAAAAATATAGTAGAGGAAGCAAGATTAGAGTTTCGAACACTAGCACAATGGGGCGTTAATAAGGTTGGGGATATATATAAGAACGGGAAGATTAAAACATGGGAAGAGTTAAAAAAAAGGGTAGGATAGTAGGGGATGGGACATGGTTTGAATACATGAGATTAAGAGGTATAATAAAGGATACGGTAGATAAAGGGAAGAAAGTAGAAGCAGTAATAGGTAGCTTTTTTGACAAGATGGTGAGTATAGAGATAAGAAAAAAGGAATTGTCACAAATATATAGAGCACTTAACAAATTTTCTATATTAAAAAGAAATCACTATAGTAAAAAAATATGGCAAAAATAATTGGGTGAGATAGAAGAAGCACAGTGGGGAAAAATCTTGTCACGATTCGGCTTCCAGGTAGTGGATCCTCTGTGTCAGCGAGGGATTGGCGTGGACCGTGCTAGTGGACCGGTTCTAAGAGGCTACTGGTTTTCACCAGAGCCCGCCGCAAAGCGGGATGGTCTTGCTGCGGCAGTAGCAACCAGGTCGTATCCACTAGCAACGGCTCTACCTCGCTGACTGCTGAGAAGGCGTGGGACAGAAGGACTAGACAGAGGCAAGGTCAGACGTAGCAGAAGGTCGGGGGCAGGCGGCAAAGTTCGTAGTCAGGATGGGTAGCAGAAGTTCAGGTACACAGGCTTTGGACACACTAAACGCTTTCACTGGCACAAGGCAACAAGATCCGGCAAGGGAGTGCATGGGAGGAGGTCAGATATAGTCAGGGACCAGGTGGAAGCCAATTAAGCTAATTGGGCCAGGCACCAATCATTGGTGCACTGGCCCTTTAAGTCTCAAAGAGCTGGCGCGCGCGCGCCCTAGAGAGCGGAGCCGCGCGCGCCAGCACATGACAGCAGGGGACCGGGACGGGTAAGTGACCTGGGATGCGATTCGCGAGCGGGCGCGTCCCGCTGTGCGAATCGCATCCCCAACGGCCATGACAGTGCAGCGCTCCCGGTCAGCGGGACTGACCGGGGCGCTGCAGGGAGAAAGACGCCGTGAGCGCTCCGGGGAGGAGCGGGGACCCGGAGCGCTAGGCGTAACAGTACCCCCCCCCTTAGGTCTCCCCTTCTCTTTGTCCGGTAACTGCCTCCCCTGGGATGAGGACACCGGGAAAGAACGGAGGGTTTCCTCAACGGCAGGCAGTACAGCAGGAGTGGGAATGGGGAGGGAGGGCAGAGGGCGAGGCCTGGCACGGGGCAGTGTGACACCAGGACGGGGGCCATGGGGAGGCACCGAGGCTTGCCTGACGGGACTGGGAGGGGGGGAGAGGCACTTCCTGTGGCAGGCAGAGTCCCAGTTCCTGATCTCCCCGGTGGTCCAATCAATGGTGGGGGAATGAAGCCGGAGCCAAGGCAGACCGAGGAGGACCTCAGAGGTACAGCCGGGGAGAACGAATAGCTCAATCCTCTCGAGGTGGGGTCCAATAGACATGAGGAGGGGTTCTGTGCGGTAACGCACGGTGCAGTCCAATCTGGCTCCGTTGACCGCGGAAATGTAGAGCGGCTTGACGAGACGGGTCACCGGGATGCTGAATTTATTAACAAAGGACTCCAAAATAAAATTCCCGGAGGCACCGGAGTCCAAGCAGGCCACGGCTGAGAGGGAGGAGTTGGCTGTAGGAGAAATCCGCACGGGCACCGTGAGACGTGGAGAAGAAGACTTAGAACCAAAAGATGCCACACCCACGTGAGCTGGGTGCGTGCGTGCGTTTCCCAGGCGTGGAGGACGGATAGGGCAATCCACCAAGAAATGCTCAGTACTGGCACAGTACAGACAGAGATTTTCTTCTCTACGGCGATTCCTCTCTTCCTGGGTCAGGCGAGACCGATCCACTTGCATGGCCTCCTCGGCGGGAGGCCCAGGCGTAGACTGCAAAGGATGCTGTGGGAGAGGTGCCCAGAGATCAAAGTCTTTTTCCTGGCGGAGCTCTTGGTGTCGCTCAGAAAAACGCATGTCAATGCGGGTAGCCAAATGGATGAGTTCTTGGAGGTTGGCAGGAATCTCTCGTGCGGCCAGCACATCCTTGATGCGACTGGATAGGCCTTTTTTAAAGGTCGCGCAGAGAGCCTCGTTATTCCAGGATAGTTCAGAAGCAAGAGTACGGAATTGTATGGCGTACTCGCCAACGGAAGAATTACCCTGGACCAGGTTCAGCAAGGCAGTCTCAGCAGAAGAGGCTCGGGCAGGTTCCTCAAAGACACTTCGGACTTCAGCGAAGAAGGACTGGACTGTGGCTGTGGCTGGATCATTGCGGTCCCAGAGCGGTGTGGCCCAGGACAAGGCCTTTCCTGAAAGAAGGCTTACTACGAACGCCACCTTAGACCGTTCTGTAGGAAACAAGTCTGACAACATCTCCATATGCAGGGAACACTGAGACAAAAATCCACGGCAGAGTCTGGAGTCCCCATCAAATTTGTCCGGCAGGGACAAGCGGAGGTTAGGAGCGGCCACTCGCTGCGGAGGAGGTGCAGGAGCTGGCGGAGGAGATGGTTGCTGCTGTAGCAGAGGCAGAAGTTGCTGTAACATGACGGTCAACTGCGACAGCTGCTGTCCTTGTTGGGCAATCTGCTGCGATTGCTGAGCGACCACCGTGGGGAGATCAGCGAGACTTGGCAGCGGCACCTCAGCGGGATCCATGGCCGGATCTACTGTCACGATTCGGCTTCCAGGTAGTGGATCCTCTGTGTCAGCGAGGGATTGGCGTGGACCGTGCTAGTGGACCGGTTCTAAGAGGCTACTGGTTTTCACCAGAGCCCGCCGCAAAGCGGGATGGTCTTGCTGCGGCAGTAGCAACCAGGTCGTATCCACTAGCAACGGCTCTACCTCGCTGACTGCTGAGAAGGCGTGGGACAGAAGGACTAGACAGAGGCAAGGTCAGACGTAGCAGAAGGTCGGGGGCAGGCGGCAAGGTTCGTAGTCAGGATGGGTAGCAGAAGTTCAGGTACACAGGCTTTGGACACACTAAACGCTTTCACTGGCACAAGGCAACAAGATCCGGCAAGGGAGTGCATGGGAGGAGGTCAGATATAGTCAGGGACCAGGTGGAAGCCAATTAAGCTAATTGGGCCAGGCACCAATCATTGGTGCACTGGCCCTTTAAGTCTCAAAGAGCTGGCGCGCGCGCGCCCTAGAGAGCGGAGCCGCGCGCGCCAGCACATGACAGCAGGGGACCGGGACGGGTAAGTGACCTGGGATGCGATTCGCGAGCGGGCGCGTCCCGCTGTGCGAATCGCATCCCCAACGGCCATGACAGTGCAGCGCTCCCGGTCAGCGGGACTGACCGGGGCGCTGCAGGGAGAAAGACGCCGTGAGCGCTCCGGGGAGGAGCGGGGACCCGGAGCGCTAGGCGTAACAAATCTATTCCATCAAATGCGAATCATAAGATGATACAGTTTAATATTGTTTATAGGTTATATTATACACCTCTCTTTCTTCATAAAATAGGTAAAAAGAACTCGAACGCTTGCTCAAAATATGGACAGGAAGAGGCAGGATTATTACATATGCTTTGGGCATGTCCGGAAGTAAAGAAATTCTGGGGAGAAGTCATACAGTCTATTGAGAAAAGTTGGAAGATTAGAATAAAACTAACACCAATAAATGCGATCCTGGGAGGTGATATTGGGATAGAAATAAATAGGGAGTGGGAAAAAAAATCCAAAAGATTATTTTTTACGCCAGATTAATTATAGTAAGGCAGTGGATATCTGCAAAAGGTCCGAGTGTGTATGTATCCAATGGAGAGAGTGTGTATCCAATGGAGAGAGGGGTTGAGGAGGGAATATAGAATAGAGATATAAATAACTAATCACTGAGCCGCGAGGTCCGACTGAAGGTATTTTTTTTTTTATAGAAATTGAATAGAATGTTGTTCTATTTTTTTGTAATCTGTTATGGCAATAAAGCATTTAAAAAAAAAAAACAACGCAGAAGCTGAATGTGCTCCTGTCCAAGTTGCTGGTGCTGCTGTCCCTCCCTTTTCAAGTGGTGGACTCTGAACCTTTCAGAGAACTGATGGCTTGTGCCAAGCTGAGGTGGAGAGTCCCAAGCTGTCATTAGTTTGCGAAAAGCCCATACCAGCATTGCAGAATTTTGTGGAACAGAAGCTATGCCAGTCCTTGAGCCTGTCAGTGTGTACCAAAGTGAACGGCAGTGCCGATGTGTGGAGCTGTAACTACAGTCTGGGACAATACATGTCCTTTACGGCTCACTGGGTAAATGTTGTTCCTGCACAGCCACAACAGCCACAACTTGGACAGGTCACGCCGCTTCCGCCTTCACGCTCTCAGGCCCTTGGTCCTGTGACAGTGTGCACCTCCTCATCCTCCACCATGTCCTCAGCCTCCACTGCCCAGACAAGTCTCATTGGCCCTTCAGCATACCATGTGTGCAGGCACGGCAGTGTAACGCTGTTCTTCACATGGTTTGCCTTGGCACACATTGGAGGAACTGCTAAAAGTCATTCATAAAGAAATCGCAGCATGGCTTGGAAATTGGAATTATGGTGACCGACAACGGGAAGAACATCTTTTCTGTGCTGCGACAAGGAAGCCTGAGATATGCACCCTGCATGGCACACGTGTTCAATCTGTTTGTCAAGCGGATCCTGAAGTGTTCCCCCCATATGCAAGACATCCTAACAATGGTAAGTAAATTTTGCATGCACTTCAGCCACTCGTACACCGCAAAGCACACCCTCCTTGAGCTGCAGCGTCAGAACGGTATCCCCCAACATAGTCTTATTTGCAACGTTTCACCCTCCATATGTTGGACCGATGTGGCGACTACATCTCACGGCCACATGAGCGCTGTGGGGGCTGAACTGGAGGAGGGGCACAGTGTAGCACAGTTTAGGTTTTGCAAGATGGGCGGTTTTTCTAGTCATCTGACAGGAGAGGAGGAGCAGGAGCGGCCAGAGGAGATAGAGGGTTATGAGGAAGGCAAGACAGAGGACCCAGACACACCATGGCAGTATGCAGTGGAGATGGAGGCAGTGAGTCCCTCGGAGTCACTTGCTTGCATAGTGATCACCGAATTGTCACCATTCGGCAGTGGGATGACTTCTGGCTCTCCAGCGTATATGACCCTTGCTACTGGCACAAAATGGGGACCTTTTTACACCCACTGAGAGGGAGGACAAACTGACCTACTACAGAGAGATCCTACGTAGTCAGTTGGCCGATGCCTATCTGCGCCATCATCCATCCTCTGGCAGGTCTGACTCAGGGGGCTCTCCGCGCTCTCCTTCCATCGCTGCTGTGGGGGTGGCAGGAGCAGAACCAGCCCCATCAGCAGCAGCCTGAGTCTACAGTCACTGATGAGTAGCTTTCTTCACCTGCATAGTGAAGCAACTCATCAGCATCAGGTAGACCTGGAGCAGGACCTGAACCAGAAGGTGGTGGCATGCCTTGACATGACCATACCAACACACCTTGAAGATCCGCTGGACTTCTGGGAAGCCAAACTTGATTTGTGACCGCAACTAGCAGAGTTTGTCCTAGAAAAGCTGTCCTGCCCGGCCAGTAGTGTGCCATTAGAGCAGTTCTTAAGTGCGGCGGGGCCATAGTAACCACAAGGAGAACTCATCTGTCCACGAAAAATGTGGAGAGACTGACCTTTGTGAAGATGAATCAGGCATGAATCAGCCAGGATTTCCACCCACCAATGCAAAATGCATCAGAGTAGATTGACCATGGTGCCACACCAACACTTTACAAATATGGATAGTGCAAAACATATTTAATGTGCTGCTCCCCAGTTACAGACATTACTCTGCATCAGACCACAAGTAAGTATTGAGGATATGCATTAGCTAAAACTTAACTTTTCTTAGGATAAAATATATGTACCTAAATTTCTTTTGAAATGAAACAAAAGGAAAGGTGTGCAAAAAAACCTTGATGTGATAAAAATACCGCTAAAAGGTGGAAGGGAACAACATATGGTCCATTGTAACCAGTGGGAGTAAAAACTTCCCCTGTAAGGCCCTACTCTTGCATTATTAATTTCCTTCTTGACAAGTGTTTCTCCCCTTAAAAAAGGGCAGCCCCACACAGGAACCTCTCCCTACTTCCACCTACAAACACTGCCATTTCACAGGATTTTTAGGTGGAAATAGGGAGAGTTTCCTGTGTGGGGCTGCCCTTTTTAGGGCGAGTAACACTTGCCAAGACGGCAATTATCGGGCGAGAGTAGGGCCTTACAGGGGAATTTTTTTACCCCCACCTGCTACAATGGACAATATGTTGTTCCCTTCCACCTTTTCAAGGAAAATGTTACTCGTCTTAAAAAGGGCAGCCCCACACAGGAACCAATCCCTATTTCAACCTAAAAACACTGGGAAATGGCATTGTTTGCAGATGGAAATAGGGAGAGGTTACTGTGTGGGGCTGCCCTTTTTAGGGCAAGTAACACTTGCCAGGAAGGGAATTAATAATGTGAGAGTATGGCCTTACAGGGGAAGTTTTTGCTCCCACCAGTTAACATGAACCCTACTTTGTTCCCTTCCACCATTTAGAGGTCTTTGCATCACATCAATACTTGGTGGTGTAGGTGGCACATGGCGTTTTTTGCACACCTTTCCTGTTGTTTGATAAAAAAATTTGGGCATATATTTTATCTTAAGAATATTGTTAAAAGTTAAAATAACCACAGAGAAAAGAAAAAAAACTGTCACTGTCACTTAATTATAAACCGTGGTAATATCTTGTGGTTGCAATCAGAGTTCATCTGTCTGTGCTTCTGTGGGTGGTGTTACACGCTACAAAGGTATGCATATGAAATGTAGTCACAAAAAAGATAAGCGGAGCAACTCACCCATATATAGGAAACTTGCAGCTGCAGCTATGTCTCATCTGTGGTATGCGAAGACCGGGTCAGAACCGGAGCGGGGAGGTGGAGGGTGTTACGGGGGGAATCAGACGTCGGGCCACAGTCGTATCGCACCTTTGGTGCTTCATCAGGCCCCTGCGATAAGGCTGTGGCCTTCCCCCCGTAACACCCTCCACCTCCCCGCTCCGGTTCTGACCCGATCTTTGCATACCAGCGATGTGACATAGCTGCAGCTGCAAGTTTCCTATATATGGGTGATTTGCTCCGCTTATGTTTTTTGTGACTACATTATTAACCCCTTAAGGACTGAGCCCTTTTTCACCTTAAGGACTCGGCCATTTTTTGCAAATCTGACCACTGTCACTTTAAACATTAATAACTCTGGAATGCTTTTAGTTATCATTCTGATTCCGAGATTGTTTTTTCATGACATATTTTACTTTAACGTAGTGGTAACATTTTTTCGTAACTTGCCTCCTTTCTTGGTGAAAAATCCCAAAATTTTATGAAAAATTTGAAAATTTTGCATTTTTCTGACTTTGAAGCTCTCTGCTTGTAAGGAAAATGGATATTCCAAATAATTTTTTTTTATTCACATATACAATATGTCTAATTTATATTTGCATCCTAAAATTGATGAGTTTTTACTTTTGGAAGACACTAGAGAGCTTCAAAGTTCCGCAGCAATTTTCCAATTTTTCACAAAATTTTGAAACTCACTTTTTTTCAGGGACCAGTTCAGGTTTGAAGTGGATTTGAAGGGTCTTCATATTAGAAATACCCCATAAATGACCCCATTATAAAAACTGCACCCCCGAAAGTATTCAAAATGACATTCAGTAAGCGTTTTAACCCTTTACGGGTTTCACAGGAATAGCAGCAAAGTGAAGGAGAAAATTCACAATCTTCATTTTTTACACTCGCATGTTCTTGTAGACCCAATATTTGGATTTTTGCAAGGGGTAAAAAGGAGAAAATTTTTACTTGTATTTGAAACCCAATTTCTGTCGAGTAAGCACATACCTCATATGTCTATGTAAAGTGTTCAGCGGGTGCAGTAGAGGGCTCAGAAGGGAAGGAGCGTCAAATGGTTTTTGGGGGGCATGTCACCTTTAGGAAGCCCCTATGGTGCCAGAACAGCAAAAAACCCAACATGGCATACCATTTTGGAAACTATACCCCTCGGGGAACGTAACAAGGGGTAATGTGAACCCTAATACCCCACAGGTGATTCACGACTTTTGCATATGTAAAAAAAAAAAAAAAAATTTTACCTAAAATGCTTGGTTTCCCTAAAGTTTTACATTTTTAAAAAGGGTAATAGCAGAAAATACCCCCCAAAATTTGAAGCCCAATTTCTCCCGATTCAGAAAACACCCCATATGGGGGTGAAAAGTGCTCTGCTGGCGCACGACAGGTCTCAGAAGAGAAGGAGTCACATTTGGCTTTTTGAAAGCAAATTTTGCTCTGGGGGCATGCCGCATTTAGGAAGCCCCTATGGTGCCAGGACCGCAAAAAAAAAAAACACATGGCATACCATTTTGGAAACTAGAGCCCTCGGGGAATGTAACAAGGGGTTAAGTGAACCTTAATACCCCACAGGCGTTTCACGACTATTGCATATGTAAAAAAAATAAAAAAATTTTTACCTAAAATGCTTCTTTTTCCAAAAACTTTACATTTTTAAAAAGGGTAAAAGCAGAAAATACCCCCCAAAATTTTAAGCCCAATTTCTCCCGAGTACGGCAATACCCCATATGTGACCCTTAACTGTTGCCTTGAAATACGACAGGGCTCCAAAGTGAGAGCGCCATGCGCATTTGAGGCCTAAATTAGGGATTGCATAGGGGTGGACATAGGGGTGTTCTACGCCAGTGATTCCCAAACAGGGTGCCTCCAGCTGTTGCAAAACTCCCAGCATGCCTGGACAGTCAACGGCTGTCTGACAATACTGGGAGTTGTTGTTTTGCAACAGCTGGAGGCTCCATTTTGGAAACCGTGGCGTACCAGACGTTTTTCATTTTTATTGGGGAGGGGAGGGGGGCTGTGTAGGGATATGTGTATATGTAGTGTTTTTTACTTTTTATTTTATGTTTTGTTAGTGTAGTGTAGTGTTTTTAGGGTACAGTCGCACGGGTGGGGGTTCACAGTAGTTTCTCGCTGGCAGTTTGAGCTGTTGAAGAAAATTTGCTGCAGCTCAAACTTGCAGCCCGATACTTACTGTAAGCCTCCGCCCATGTGAGTGTACCCTGTACATTCACATTGGGGGGGACATCCAGCTGTTGCAAAACTACAACTCCCAGCATGCGCTGACAGACTGTACATGCTGAGAGTTTTAGTTTTGCAACAGCTGTAGGCACTATGGTTATGTATCACGGAGTTTGTGACCTTACTCAGTGTTTCAAAACCAGTGTGCCACCAGCTGTTGCAAAACTACAACTCCCAGCATGTACGGTGCATGGTGTAAGGTGACTGCTGGAAGTTGTAGTTTGCAACAGCTATAGGCACACCGGTCGTGAAACACTGAGTTAGGTAAAAAAAAAACCTCTAAGTTTCACAACCAGTGTGCCTTCAGCTGTTGCAAAACTACAACTCTCAGCAGTCACCGACAGCCAACGGGCATGCTGGGAGTTGTAGTTATGCAACCAGCAGATGCACCACTACAACTCCCAGCATGCACTTTAGCTGTTTGTGCAAGCTGGGAGTTGTAGTTATACAACAGCTGAAGGTACACTTTTCCATAGAAAAAATGTGCCTCCAGCTGTTGCAAAACCATAAGTCCCAGCATGCCCATAAGGGAATGCTGGGAGTTGTGGTGGTCTGCCTCCTGCTGTTGCATAACTACAGCTCCCAGCATGCCCTTTTTGCATGCTGGGAGCTGTTGCTAAGCAATAGCAGGAGGCTGTAACTCACCTCCTGCTGCTGCTCCATCGCAGGCTGTCCCTCGCCGCCGCCGTCGCTCCTGGGGCCCCGATCCCAACATGGACGCCGGGGATCGGGGTCCCCAGCACCCGGGGTCGTCTTCCCACACCCGCTCACGCCCTCCGGAAGAGAGGCGGAGCGGGTGCGGGAGTGAAACCCGCAGCAGGCGCCCTGATTGGTCGGCCGGTGATCCGGCCGACGACTCAGGGCGATCGTGAGGTGGCACCAGTGCCACCTCACCCCTGCAGGCTCTGGCTGTTCGGGGCCATCAGAGACGGCCCCGAACAGCCAGTAATTCCGGGTCACCGGGTCACTGGAGACCCGATTGACCCGGAATCGCCGCAGATCGCTGGACTGAATTGTCCAGCGATCTGCGGCGATCGCCGACATGGGGGGCATAATGACCCCCCTGGGCAATATGCCGGGATGCCTGCTGAACGATATCAGCAGGCATCCGGCTCCGGTCCCCAACCGGCTAGCGGTGGGGACCGGAATTCCCCACGGGCGTATGGATACGCCCTGCGTCCTTAAGGACTCGGAATGCAGGGCGTATCCATACACCCTGCGTCCTTAAGAGGTTAAATGTTAAGTTTTACTTAATGCATATCCTCAATACTTACTTGTGCACACTAACACTTTTACAAAAGAGACTGTTTTCTTCTGCCTACCTACCTCAGCTACTATTCTGATCCTGCCACCCACCTGATACCACACATCTGATGCCAACTTCTCCTTTTTTCACCCACCTTGGTCACTGATACTAGTATTGCTACCCACCTCCCCACTATGTCACCGGGTCACTTTCAGGACTCCTGATGCTTCTGATGCCATCTCCAGGCTGTCTCATACTGCCACAATACACAATATGTTCTCCTCATGCTGCTGCCACCTCCAGGCTGTCTCATTCTGCAACTATATGGTCTCCTCATGCTTCCGACACCTCCAGGGTGTGTCATTCAGCCACAATATGGTCTCCTCATGCAGCCTCAAACTCCAGGCTGTCATTCAGCCACTAAATGGTCTCCCTATGTTGCCACCAACTCCAGGCTGTGTCATTTAGCCACTATATGGTCTGCTCTTGCTGCCTCAAACTCCAGACTGTGTCATTTAGCCACTATATGGTCTCCTCATGTGTCCACCACCTCCAGGCTGTGCCACTGTACCGCCATGTGGTCTCCTCATGCTGCTGGCACATTAAATTAAACTTTTTAGGTTCATCTATTTGAAATCTTCAATTTAAATGTTAAAACATATCTTTAATCTTTATAATTGTGAGGCCCTATGGTTTCGTCAGGCTGTTGCCACCTCCAGCCTGGGTCATTCAGCCACTATATAGTCTCCTCATGCTAACGCCAACTACAGGCTATGTCATTCAGGCACTATATGGTCTCCCCATGCTGCCGCCACCTCCAGGCTGTGTCCTTCAGCCACTATATGGTCTTCTCATGCTGCCGCCACCTCCATGCTGTCTCATTCAGCCCCTATATGGTCTCCTCATGCTGCTGCCACCTCCTCACTGTGTCATTCAGGCACTATATGGTCAACCCATGCTGCCACAAATTCCAGGCTGTGCCATTTAGCCACTTTATGGTCTGCTCTTGCTGCTGCCAACTCCAGCCTGTGTCATTCTGCCACTATATGGTCTCCTTATGCTGCTGCCAACTGCAGGCTGTGTCAATTAGCCACTATATGGTCTCCTCATTCTTCCACCACCTCCAGGCTGTGCCACTGTACTGCCATGTGGCCTCATCATTCTGCTGGCACATTAAATTAAACTTTTTAGGTTCATCTATTTGAAATCTTCAATTTAAATGTTAAAAATATCTTTAATCTATATCATGGTGAGGCCCTATGGTTTCGTCAGGCTGTTGCCACCTCAAAGGCATGGTCATTAAGCCTCTATATGGTCTCCTCATGCTGCCGCCACCTCCACGCTGTGTCATTTAGCCACTTTAATAACTCCTCATGCTGCCGCTCCCTCCATGCTGTGTCATTCAGGTACTACATGGTCTCCTCATGCTGCCACCCCCTCCATGCTGTGTCATTCAGCCACTACATGGTCTTCTCATGCTGCCGCCCATTCCAGGCTGTGTCATTCAGCCACAATATGGTCTCCCCATGCTGCTGCCAACTCCAGGCTGTGCATTCAGCCACTATATGGTCTCCTCACTTATATTGATGCCACCTACAGATTCTGTCATTGTGCCGCTCTGTGACAGTGATTCTAATAGCGATGCCTCTGATCTGCATGTCATACTGAATAACAGTATTATTTAACTAACCCAGCACACACCCTATGCATGTTATAGCAAGGCAAAGTGTTCTACACCCCTATTGAGGCTCTCTGTAGGCCATAAATAGCTGATTCGCCATGAATAAATTTGCACCAAACCTATTTTTTTCGAAAAAATTCGGTGAATTGGCTGAATCAAATTGTTCCAAAATTTGCTCATCTCTACTCATTACTAAAAAATATTTAATAAAAATTGTGCCAAAAAGATGATACCCCAGATGATAATATTGCCCCACACAATAATAGTGCCTCTTTTTGTACCCCACACAGTATTAGTGCCTCTGTAGTGGCATCAACACAGTAATAGTGCCCTTATTGCCTCTACATAGCAACAGTGCCTTCCTTTGTGTCTGTACACAGTAATATTGCTCCAAACACAGTAAAAGTGCCTTATTAGTCCCACACATAGAGTTAAAGTGCTCACTTAGTATAGAAATTGCCAGATAAAGATGAAATATCTTAGTCTTCTTATACACAATAAGAAATATTTGACATTCTTGTGTTAAGACAATCATAATTAAATTCTATTGATTTTTGATGTACACATCATGTATTGCATTTAGTAATTCATTTACCCAAAACCCACGGTAATATCATCCATTCAATGGGGGCTGGTGCAGGGCCCGGTCTGTTATTGTTGTATCCATCTTGTGAAGCCCGTAATAAGAAGAACAGGAAAGTCAAATGTGATGCAGTGTGGCAGATAAATTTGATGAATGGTTTCCTAATAAAAAGTCCGAGGTTACTTTTCGGAGCTATCAAGTAACACGCAGAGAAGACAGGGAAAAGTAGTCCTATTATTACACATGTCGCCATCTTCACTGCCCAATGTCGTCTCCTCCAGCCTGGAAATTCATCATACCAGCGGGAAGCGAGCAGCTGCTGACAGTTAGGTTGAGCAACAAACTATAAAACACAAAGCAGAAAACACATGAATGTCAAGAGGCTGCTGTTAAAGTGAACATGCCAATAGATAGAATACTATAACAATAATAATATAACATTTTTATATTGTGCCAACAAATTCTGCAGCACTTTACAATTATGAGACATTATAAAAACATTTATTCGAGAGGAGTGAGGGCCCTGTTCTTGAGAGCTCATGGACTATGAGGAGTGGGGTAGAGACACAAAGCAGAAGTCATGTGCTAATTATAGACACTAACAAATTATATGCAGCAAAAACAAAAAACAGCGCTGGACACAGCAAGAATAAAGGCTAAAGTGGGAAAAAAAACGCCAACACATTTCAGGCTAATACTGCATAACCCTTAAAGGGGTACTCCACTGGAAAAAATTATTATTATTGCTTTTTTTTTTTTTTAAATCAATAGGTGCCAGAAAGTTACTGTATTTTCCGGTGTATAAGATGACTTTTTAACCCCGTAAAATGCTCTCAAAAGTCAGGGGTCGTATGGATGATCCATACCCCAAGTGTCCCGGCCGAGATTAACTTCCCTCGTCACATTCGGGACATCCCGGGTGGACGGAGCACTGAAGTGGGGCAGTACACAGACATACAGCCTTCAGCCATTCACTGTATATGGCTGAAGGCTGTATGTCTGTGCGGAACTATACTGCCAACTTAATATGGGGGAACTATGCTGCCAACCTAATGTGGGGTAACTATGCTGCCAACCTAATGTGGGGGAACTATGCTGCCAACCTAATGTGGGGGAACTATGTTGACAACCTAATGTGGGGGGAACTATGCTGACGACATAATGTGGGGGAACTATGCTGACAACCTAGTGTGGGGGAACAATACTGCCAACCTAATGTGGGGAAACTATGCTGACAACCTAATGTGGGGGAACTATACTACCAACCTAATGTGGGGGAACTATACTACCAACCTAATGTGGGGGAACTATGCTGCCAACCTAATGTGGGGGAACTATGCTATCAACCTAATGTGGGGGGAACTATGCTGACAACCTAATGTGGGGGAACTATGCTGACAACATAATGTGGGGGAACTATGCTGCCTACCTAGTTTGGGGGAACTATGCTGACAACCGAGTGTGGGGGGAACAATGGTATGGTACCGTATCGCGGTAGAGGGGTAGTCTTATATGGTGAGTATATCCCAAACTCTATATTTTACTGTAAAAGTTGGGGGTCGTCTTATACGCCCAGGAACTGTCCAGAGTAGGAGTAAATCCCCATAGCAAACCTCTCTTGCTCCGGACAGTTCCTGACATGGACAAAGGTGTCAGTAGAGAGCACTGTGGTCAGACAGAAAAGAACAACTCAACTTCCTCTGTAGTATACAGCAGCTGAGAACTCCTGGAATGATTAAGATTTTTAATAGAAGTAATTTACAAATCTGTATAACTTTCTGGCACCAGTTGATTAGAAAAAAATTGTTTTCCAGCTGAGTATCCCTTTAATCGTGGCATGATTCAGAGCTATATTAGCTTGAACCACATTGGAGTTTATTTTCGTTCTTAACAACATGTCAATGGGGGTTATCTTTTTAATTTTCAATGTGAATTATTAAAGTTTTGCCTTTTAATCTTGGAAGCTGGAATTACCATATGTATTTCTTCTACTAGTTCACACAGGAAATAGCCTGTTGCTCTTCCTGTGCTCCCATTCTTCACTTCTTGTCAAGTTGTAAGCTAACTTGTGATAGTTTTTGTATGATACCAGTAGTAGAACAAGTGACTGCTGAGGCCACGGATTGGCTGCAGAGGTCACATGCTGGCTGCTAGTAAAGAGAGACTGGGGTTCCAACTGGAGCATTTGCACTTGATCACTATGGGATCAGACAGGTAAGTACAGGCTTTTATTTTTCTTTTATTTTTTATGACATTTGGGCTGCTTATTAACATTTTTACAAAGTGTGTATAACCCTTTTAAAAGCATCTGCATTTATTAAGCAACCAAAGTTATCTAAGTGTCACCAAAGTTACTAATACCTTGCTAATAAATAGGCACAATCATTACAACATTATAAAATGTATCCTTTTCTTCTCATTATACATAACATTTGGCGCACCCACGGTATCGTAAAGTGCCTCCTGTCAGTTAACGTATTGAATAACACTTCTCAATCTAGTCATTTCATTTCAGTTAATCATGTGTTCGCTTATTATAAATACATTATTCAGCTCAATAATTTTTCCTATAAATTGAGTCACACACGATAACAGTGGTTTCATATGACAATGTCAGATTTAATTTGAAGCCTACATCATTTACTTTAATAGTTCTATTAAAAGTCTCGGTGAACAGCGCTATTGTTCTCAATTTGCATAGAAAGTTCCGAGGCTCACTTTCTGCTCTACAAAGCTGTCTTTTCCAATTAATGTAATAGTCACAATTAGTTTAATGAAATCTAAAAATCTATTTTGCTAGCTGCCTATTCTGACAGGTTCTCAACACCTCCATTCTTCTCTTCCTCAATATTTGCTGCAAAAAGAATTGCTCTTTCATCTAGCAGTGAAACTTTGAAGGAGGGGCTTACATTCTCAAAAAAATCATGTTTTTCAAACAGTGTTCCTCCAGCTGCTGCAAAACTACAACTCCTAGCATGCCCAGACAGCAAAATGCTGTCTGGGCATGCTGGGAGTTGTAGTTTTGCAACAGGTGGAGGCACGCTGTTTGGAAAATACTGTCTTAAAGGGGTTCTCCACCATAAGGTGATTTTAGTACTTACCTGCCAGACAGTAATGGACATGCTTAGGAAGGATCTGTGCTTGTCTTGGGGCTAAATGGTTGTGTTGTGAGTCCACTATAATGCTGCTTATTTCTATTTGTAAAATGGCTATTTCCTGTTGGAGTTTCCTCCCTCCAACTACAAGTTCCAGGATCCCTTGTTTGTGTGAGGTCACTTTTCTCCCTCCCACACATCATCCACCCCACCCATTGAAGCACACCTTTGAAAATTCTCTGCAGCCCTGTAGAGAATGATATCCACCCACCCAGCAGTTTCTCCACTCTTTGACTGGCTTCCTTACAACACCTGACTAGTGATGCAATGTCTTGGGCCGCACTGTAACCAGGTAAAACCTGAGACAATATTCATTTTGTATGCTGTTAAAAATAAACATCATGGCACAGATCACATAGGAATTGCGAAACAAGCCATCAAACACTGGTATAGACACCATATTATGAACTACGCTAACTTTACAGCCCCTGTAACATAGTCAAATAAACATTCCTGGAATACCCCTTTAAATTGTATAATTCCTTTGTAAATGAATTAGAAAACCCATTTTCACATTTGATTCCAGGTAATGAAGGGGTCCTTTGTTCATGACCTCTATCAATTTACCGCACAGTAGTGTATGTCTGCAGAATCTCTTCTAGTCTTAAAGACCTGACACGTCTTTGCATTATGGTACATTAGAGAACAAAGATAGGTGTGCTCCATGACGAACACTTGACAGATCAAACTGCAAGGGGCCCACATACTGTTCTTCCATAGGGAGAGATTTTGAGACTGGAACAAATTTTTGTTGGTGTTTTTAGGTCTTTTCCTCAGATATTTCTGTGCTATAATAAATTATAACTTTTATTGACAAATACAGTTGAAGCAAAGACTCAATATATTCAGTGTTGACCATCTTTTTGTTCAAGACTTTGGCAATTCTCAGCATTTTCAAGGATGATGGAGCACCATGTCACAATGGAAAAGTGATAGCCAAGGTCTTTTTCACATTGCCATTTAGCCCTGTTAAAGAGGTACTCTGGCGCTAAACATCTTATCCCCTATCAAAAGGATAGGGGATAAGATGTTAGATCGCGGGGATCCCGCCGCTGGGGACCCCCGCTATCTCTCCTGTAGCACCCCCATTTTTCAGTTCTGTGGCTGATGATGGGCAGTGCAGGGGACAGAGTATCGCAATGTCACAACTCCGCCTCATCGTGATGTCACACCCTCCTCAATACAAGTAGCATGAAAACAGCTGCAGCACACCAACACTCATGTAAACCAACACCAGGGGCTACAGACATATAAAACAGTACAATCGGGAATTTTTTATGATCAATCAGTGAATAAATCAATAAATCAGCTGGACATATTATACAGCACAAATCATGTAATATGGCTTCCTGTAGTATTTATAGGATAAGACAATTCCTAAGAAAGGATCACATAGAACTCAATTGGGGATAATCAATTCATCAAGTATTTATAAAATTAATAAAAAAAAAAAGGTTAAATAAAGTGTATAAGTTCATGGAATCAATATCATCCAGATCAATGTTATGGGTTATTAGGGTAGTAGTATCTCCTGATTGGCCTGTGAGCTGTATGTCACACAATGCAAGCAATGGTTGGATAACCAGAGGTCATGTGATTTTGCTGCCAGCTGCAAGGTATGCTGGGCAACCCTGACATTATCTCAGTGTTCCTAGTACTTGTTCCATTCATTTAGGTGTTAAAAAGTCATGTGTTCCTCATCCCTTCTGCCAATAATAGTGCCAATGCCATTCTGGCAAAGTTCAAAAGTTTTGTGAACCGATTTTACCACACAATTCTGAGTGGGTTTGTCGGGCTCAGCTTGCTCATCTCTATTAATTTCATTTTCTTTCAATGTGGACAGAAATTTGTTGACTTGGGCTAGTTCACACCTTGATGTGTGTCTCCGAGGCACAGATATGCCAGGAAAATGTCAAAATGACATGCCACCATATCGCTGCTCTGACCCCATTGATTGCAATGAATTTCATTTCCCCAACATATCTGCCTCGGAGGCACAAATTGTGGTGTGAATAAGCCCTTACTTTGTTTACATAAGTTTAGTGATGTTAGTTAATGTTTGGTGCCATTATTTAGTTACTCTTTGGCAATATTATTAAATAACAGTGGATTGTTTTTAATCTGGTGCCATATTGAGTCATTTTTGGTAGTATTCTTTATTTACTGTATGGTAGCATCATTTACTATTCGTATGTTGATGCTGTGTAGTAATGGCATGATGGTCTTGGCTTGGGCAATGATTATTTTTATGGAAGCACCATTCATAAAGATTAATGTCGAGTGATCATTCTCTATTGTTGACATTCTGCTACATTAATGCTGGAAAATTATCTTTTTCATCACTCCAAATTAACAAACTGTGACAATAATATAATCATAATATACTGGCATTTATTAGAGCATATTAAATCCTACTACTTAGGGCAACCTGTGCTGTAAACATGGCCTTCAGCTTACAGATTATGAGATTTTTTTTTTAGTATTTAATTTTTTTTTAGTTTTTAAGCATTGTAGTTAGAGATGAGCGAATTGAAGCAGGGAATCATAACGAATTTCAGGATTTATTTGATTTTAAACGAATATGAATATGGCCGCGATTCTATTGCACGAATCAACTTCATTAAACTCCATTTTACAGGGTTCCAGGCTCCAGGACACCTAAAATGGTGGATCCACATGTCATTACATGGGGCAGGGGATGCTGGGAAGGCGGGAAGGCAAGGCAGGAAGGGAGGTAGGCGGGATGACCCGGGATCACATGCAGGATGCAGCCTATCAGCATTCATTGACCCCTGTGATGTCACAGCACTATATAATCGGCAGCCATTTTGCGGCTGCTCATTTCATGCCATTCACATTCACTGTGACAGAGTGCAATTTTTTTTTTTTGTGGTGCTGCAAAAATAAGTTTTTTCAGCAGACTGTAGTGCATTTTTCTGCCCTCATATGTGCATACCACATACCTAAATCAAAGCAGTGTACTATTTTGTATCTGTAAATCTGTAACAAGTCTAAATACTGGGAAAGTCCAGGCAAAAGTAATCACCGGCTGGTGTTTTACGAAAACACGTTTTCCAGGTGTACTGTAGCCCATTTTTTGCCCTCATACGTGCATACCACATGCCTACATCTAAGTAGTGCACTTTTTTGTATCTGTTAATCTGTAACAAGCCTACATAAAGTGAAAGGCCAGGGAAAACTAATCACCGGCTGGTGTTTTACGAAAACACGTTTTCCAGGTGTACTGTAGCCCATTTTTTGCCCTCATACGTGCATACCACATGCCTACATCTAAGTAGTGCACTTTTTTGTACCTTTTAATCTGTAACAAGCCTACATAAAGTGAAAGGCCAAGGAAAACTAATCACTGGCTGTTATTTTATGAATTTTTTTTTCCCAAGTGTACTGTAGCGCATTTTTTTGCCCTCATACGTGCAAAAAATCATAATAGGGGATAGTATTACCCGTAGGAAGTGCTCTTTAACTTATATATTTTAATAGGTATATGGATAAAATCCACCAATAAAGTGACCACTTTAACCTGTCAACGACCCAGGGCGTACCTGTACGCCCTGAGTCCGCTCCCGATCTATAACGAGGGGCCACATCATAGCGGGTCGGGCCCGGCTTCTAACAACGGCCGGGACCCGTGGCTAATAGCGCGCGGCATTGATCGCGCTGCCGCGCGCTATTAACCCTTTAGATGCGGCGTTCAAAGATGAACTCCGCGTCTAAAATGAAAGTGAAACCATGCCGGTTAGCTCAGGGAGCTGTTAGGGATAGCCGCGGTGAAATCGCGGCATCCCAAACAGCTTACAGGACAGCTGGAGGGTCCCTACCTGCCTCCTCGCTGTCCGATTGCCGAATGTCAGCTCAGTGCCTGAGATCCAGGCATGAGCAGTCAAGCGGCAGAATCATCGATCACTGGTTTCTTATGAGAAACCATTGATCAATGTAAAAGATCAGTGTGTGCAGTGTTATAGGTCCCTATGGGAGCTATAACACTGCAAAAAAAAGTGAAAAAAAGTGAATAAAGATCATTTAACCCCCTCCCTAATAAAAGTTTGAATCGCCCCCCTTTTCCCATAAAAAAACTGTGTAAATAAAAATAAAAATTAACATATGTGTAATCGCCGTGTGCGGAAATGTCCGAGTTATAAAAATATATCATTAATTAAACCGCGGTCAATGGCATGCGCGCAAACAAATTCCAAAGTCCAAAATAGTGCATTTTTGGTCACTTTTTATATCATGAAAAAATGAATAAAAAGATCAATAAGTCCTATCAATGCAAAAATGGTACTGCAGATCTGCAGATAAAACTTCAGATCACGGCGCAAAAAATGAGCCCTCATACCGCCCCATACGCAGAAAAATAAAAAAGTTATAGGGGTCAGAAGATGACAATTTTAAACGTATACATTTTCCTGCATGTAGTTTTGATTTTTTCCAGAAGTATGACAAAATCAAACCTACATAAGTAGGGTATCATTTTAACCGTATGGACCTACAGAATAAAGAGAATGTGTCATTTTTACCGAAAAATGTACTGTGCAGAAACGGAAGCCCCAAAAGTTACAAAATGGCGTTTTTTTTTTCAATTTTTTCTCACATTGATTTTTTTTTCCATTTCACCATAGATTTTTGGGTAAAATGACTGGTGTCATTATGAAGTAGAATTGGTGGCACAAAAAATAAGCCATCATATGGATTTTTATGTGAAAGATTGAAAGAGTTATGATTTTTTAAAGGTAAGGAGGAAAAAACGAAAATGCAAAAATGTAAAAACCCTGGGTCCTTAAGGGGTTAAAATAGAATTAAATAACAGTACCAATCGTACCAATTGTATACAGCCCAACATGTTTCCACTACATTAAGTAGTTTCCTCAGGGGAATAGCATTGGCACAATAGAGTATAAAATATGGATGCAACAGTCAGAGTGCATATATCACAAAAATCGTGTCAAATATTATCATCTCCAAACAACAACCATCCCTATTGGTGCGCATGTAAGTCACTTATACATAGACAAAGCAGATATGCATATATGTAGCTGTATAGTGTCGTAGATGGTGCTCAGTTTAGGAGAGAAAGAAAATGCTGATATAAATACTAAATACCGGACTGGCCTGTCTCCTGTGGGTGACCTGTCGTCACCAGGAGATCAGTTAGATGTCCGGTGTCTAGCACGAGCGGGAGCGCAACCCACAATGGTGGGGAGCCACACTCTGGTTACTGGCTCTCTGAGCGCTGTGTCATACCACTCCAGATGCTCCTGCTTCTTCCACTTTTAGTCCGCCAACAAACCATCCGCGAAGCCATGTCCAAGAGACAACAGTATGTGCCCACTCATCCAACAGCGCAGAAGCTGAATGTGTGTCTAAGTTGCTGGTGCTGCAGTCCCTCCCATTTCAAGTGGTAGACTCTGCACCGTACCAAAGTGCATGGCAGTGCCGACGTCTGGAGCTGTAACTATGGTCAGGGACAATACATGTCCTTTATGGCTCACTGGGTGAATGTGGTTCCTGCACAGCCACAATAGCCATGATTAAGGACCTAATGGTCCGAAACGCGTCGTCTTTGTGATTTTATTTCACTCTGGTTTTTTTTCTTTCATGCCTAATTTTTAATAGATTAATAAAAATTTTGGACTTTTAAATGTTATTTTTCCTGGGAGATGGATAACCTTCCCTGCCTTGGGATCCTTTTCTACATTATATTGTACAGAGGCTCGCCATCATCCTGGCTTCCAGAATATATACTGGAGTGCTCGGACTAAAGTCTACATAAGCGGTGGGCTACAACTTTTTCTTTTGACTGTGTCCTGCACAGCCACAACCCCAACTTGGACAGGTCACGCCGCTTCCTCCTCCACGCTGTCAGCCTGTTTGTCCTGTGAAAGTGTGCGACTCCGCCTCCTCATCCTCCACTGTGTCCTCAGCCTCCACTGCCCGGACAAGTCTCAGTGGCCCTTCAGCATACCATGTGTGCAGGGCACGGCGGTGTCAGGCTGTTCTTCACATGGTTTGCCTTGGCGAAAAGAGTCACACAGGGGATGAACTGCTAAAAGACATTTGTAAAGAAATCGGAGCATGGCTTATTGCACGAAAACTGGATGGGAACCATGGTGACCGACAATGGGAAGAACATGTGGCCGCGCTGGGACAAGGAAGGATGACCCATGGCCCTGCATGGCACATGTGTTAAATCCGGTTGTCAAGCAGAAGTGTTCCCCCCATTTGCACGACATCCTAAGAATGGGAAGGAAACTTTGCATGCACTTCAGCCACTCGTACACCACAAAGCACACCCTCCTTGAGCTGCAGCATCAGAATGGTATCCCCCAACATAGTCTAATTTGTGACGTTGCTGTCACGCTTCGGTTGGCTGGAGGTGGATCCTCTGTGCCAGAGAGGGATTGGCGTGGACCGTGTTGGTGGACCGGTTCTAAGTTGCTACTGGTATTCACCAGAGCCCGCCGCAAAGCGGGATGGTCTTGCAGCGGCGGTAGCAACCAGGTCGTATCCACCAGCAACGACTCAACCTCTCTGACTGCTGAAGATAGGCGCGGTACAAGGGAGTAGACAAGAGCAAGGTCGGACGTAGCAGAAGGTCAGGGCAGGCAGCAAGGATCGTAGTCAGGGGCAACGGCAGGAGGTCTGGAACACAGGCTAGGAACACACAAGGAAACGCTTTCACTGGCACAATGGCAACAAGATCCGGCAAGGGAGTGCAGGGGAAGTGATGTATAAATAGGGAGTGCACAGGTGAACACACTAATTAAGCCTGCTGCGCCAATCAGTGGCGCAGTGGCCCTTTAAATCGCAGAGACCCGGTGCGCGCGCGCCCTAAGGAGCGAGGCCGCGCGCCGGGACAAGACCGACGGGGAGCGAGTCAGGTACGGGAGCCGGGATGCGCATCGCGAGCGGGCGCCTCCCGCATCGCGAATCGCATCCCGGCTGAGAGAGACATTGCAGCGCACCCGGTCAGCAGGTCTGACCGGGGCGCTGCAAATGCGAGGAAGTTGCGAGCGCTCCGGGGAGGAGCGGGGACCCGGAGCGCTCGGCGTAACAGTTGCCACACGTAGGACTTCCACCCTGCATATGTTGGACCGACTGTACGAACAGAGAAAAGCCAACACCGAGTTCTTGATGATCCAAGATAGGGGTAATCTCGTGTGTAACTTCAATGTGAACCAGTGGCAGCTCATACGTGACACCTGCCGTTTGCTCAGGCCCTTTGAGGAAGCCACATTATACGTAAGCCACCAGGATTATGGGATGAAAGACGTCATTCCACTGCTTCATATCCTACAACAAGTGTTGGAAACATTGGCTGGTCAGGGCAATGGAGATGTTGTGCCTACATTTCAAGGCCACATGATCCCTGTGGGGGCTGAACTGGAGGAGGATGAGGGGCACAGTGGAGCACAGTTTAGGTTTGGTGAGATGGGCGGTGTTTCTAGTCATCTGACAAGAGAGGAGGAGCATGATGAGCTAGAGGGTTATGAGGAAGGCGAGACAGAGGACCCAGATACACCGTGGCAGTATGCCGTGGAGATGGAGGCAGGGAGTCCCTCCCAGTCACTTGCACAAATGGCACGATGCATGCTCAGATGCTTGCGTAGTGACCGTCGAATTGTCACCATTTGGCAGCGGGATGACTTCTTGGTCTCCACCTTATTGGTCCCTCGCTACCGGCACAAAATGGGTGCCTTTTTTACACCCACTGAGAGGGAGGACAAACTCATCTACTACAGGGTCAGTTGGCTGATGCCTATCGGCGCCATCGTCCATCCACTAGCAGGTCTTACTTGGGGTCCCTCTGTGCTCACCTTCCACTGCCATGGCTGCTGGGGAGGGGTGGGGTGCAGGAGCAGTACCAGCTCCATCAGCAGCAGCCTGAGTCTACAGTCACTGATGAGTACCTTTCTTCACCCGCATAGTGAAGCAACTCATCAGCAGCAGGTAGACATTGAGCAGGACCTGAACCAGCAGGTGGTGGTATACCTTGACATGCCCATGCCAACACACCTTGAAGATCCGCTGGACTTCTGGGAAGCCAAACTTGATTTGTGGCGGCAACTTGCAGAGTTTGCCCTGGAAAAGCTGTCCTGCCTGGCCAGTAGTGTGGCATCAGAGAGTATGTTTAGTGCGCGGGGGCCATAGTCACTGCAAGGAGAACTCATCTGTCCACGAAAAATGTTGAGAGACTGACCTTTGTGAACATGAATCAGGCATAGATCAGCCAGGATTTCCACCCACCAATGCCAGATGCATCAGAGTAGATTGACCATGGTGCTACACCAATACCGCACAAATATGGATAGTGCCAAACAGATTTAAGCCACTGCTCCCCAGATACAAACATTCCAGCCCCCTTCATCACCGGGTACTGGTATTGCCACCCACCGCACCACTCTGTCACTGGGTCACTTTCAGGACTCCTGATGCTGCTTCTGCCAACTCCAGGCTGTGTCATTTAGGCAATTTATACTCTCCCAGGATTATTGCCATGTTAATACCAGACCAGTAATAAAAGGAATATTGCCAAGGACTAGCAGAAACAGGGAACTGTGGATACTGACCACCGGCTGTTGGAATTGACTGACTATACCAGGTGGTCGATTTACCATTTTGAAGTTCCTCAGTTCCAGTAGGCTTTAAGTCGTTCATTGTTTGTTGTGGTTCTTCAGTTGCAGAATTAAGTTGTATCATGTTTTCCTGTTCCTCTGATGAGCTAATGTCACTGGAACACACAATACTCATATTGTCATCTCATGAAGGATCCTTTTCTTCAGAGAACGTATCTATCATTTTATTATTTTGAATGTCAGGTGGTATTGTGACAATTTATGTGAAGCCCTGGGGTCTCCTCATGCTTCAGCCAACTCCAGGCTGTGCCATTCAGACACTATATGGTATTCTCCTACTGATGCCACCTCCAGGCTCTGTCATTGTGCTGCCATGTGACATGGGACTCCCTCTCAGATTAGGTCCTTTGTTCCCACACGCCTGGGCCCGGGCCACTAAAACTTGGGAGTTAAAAGTTCCATTTCAAAATCCTCAATTTCAATTTCAAAACCTTAGATTTCTATTTTTTATTCCTGTATTTCAATGGTCTCTTCATGACCACCTCAGGCTGTACCATTCAGACACTACATGGGCTCCTTTTGCTTTCCCCACCTCCAGGCTGTGTCATTCAGCCAATATATCATTTTCGGATGCTACTGGGACTGGGATATTAACACCAAATATGTTCTGGTAGCTCTAGGTAACATAAATGTTTAATTGAGATTTCAAGATTGATCTTTCAATGTAAGGGGTTATGAAACTCTCTTGGGTACTGCTGATGCCTGCTCCTGACTGTGTGTTTCAGGAACTACTTGGCTTATTGATGCTTCTGGGCTTGGGCCTTACATTTTTGGATGTTTAGCACGAGCTAAATACATACTTAATAGAAATTTCAACATTGATCTTTCAATGTAAGGGGTTATGAAACCCTCTTGGGTACTGCTGATGCCTGCTCTTGACTGTGTGTTTCAGGAACAACTTGGCTTTTTGATGCTTCTGGGCTTGGCCCTTACATTTTTGGATGTTTAGCACTAGCTAAATACATGCTTAATAGAAGTTTCAACATTGATCTTTGAATGTAGGGGGTTATGAAACCCTCTTGGGTACTGCTGATGCCTGCTCCTGACTGCTCCTGTGTCTTTCAGGAACTACTTGGCTTACTGATGCTTCAGAGCTTGGGCCTTAAATTTTTGGAAGTTTTGCACTAGCTTACATACATACTTAAATGAGATTTCAACATTGATCTTTCAATCTTAGGGGCTATGAAATCCTCTTATGTACTGCTGATGCCTTTTCCTGACTGTGTCTTTCAGGAACTACTTGGCTTACTGATGCTTCTGGGCTTGGGCCTTACATTTTTGGATGTTTAGCACTACCTAGCATGCATCTTCAATAGAGATTTCAACATTCACCTTTAAGTTTTAGAGGTTTTGAACCCCTCTTGTGTACTCATGCTGCTTCCTGCTCCACTCTGCTGTGACAGTGTGCAACTCCGCCTCCTCATCCTCCACCGTGTCCTCAGCCTCCACTGCCCGGACAAATCTCAGTGGCCCTTCAGCATACCATGTGTACAGGGCACGGCGGTGTCACGCTGTTCTTCACATAGTTTGCCTTGGTTAAAAGTGTTGGAAACAATGACTGGTCAAGGCAATGTAGACGTTGCGCCTACATCTCACGGCCACATGAGTCATGTGGTGGCTTGTAGATTTTCACTTTGTACCCACACGCCAGGGTCCGGGACACTAAAACTTGGGAGTTAAATGATCAATTTCAAAATCATTAATTTAAATTTCAAAATCTAAAATTTTTATTAAAAAAAAATCATACATTTCAATGGTCTCCTCATGCTTCAGCCAACTCCAGGCTGTGTCATTCAGGCAATATGTGGTTTACTGATATTGCTGCTGGGCCTGGGAATAAAAATGTTGTTATGGTAGGTAGCACTAGCTATCCAAATCTTCATTTTAAAGATTCTTGTGTTTTTTATTGTTTGTGTTTTTTGGGGGGGGGGGGGGGGGGGGGATGTGAAGCCCTGGGGTCTCCTCATGCTTCAGCCAACTCCAGGCTGTGTCATTCAGGCAATAGATGTAGTTTACTGATACTGCTGCTGGGCCTGGGTCAGAGAATAAAAATTTTGTTATGGTAGGTAGCACTAGTTATCCAAAATCTTCATTTTCAATTTTAAAAATTCTTGTGTTTTTTCTTGGGGATTGTGAAGCCCTGAGGTCTCCTCATGCTTCAGCCAACTCCAGACTGTGTCATTCAGGCAATATATGTTTTACTGATACTGCTGCTAGGCCTGGGAATAAAAATGTTGTTATGATAGGTAGCACTAGCTGACCATAATCTTTGGTTTGAATTTCTGAATTCATCTTTTAATCTTAGGGATTGTGAAGGCCTAGTGTCTACTCATGCTGCTGCCAACTCCTGGCTATGCCATTCAGCCCCTATATGGTCTCCTCATGCGGCCAAAACCTCCATGCTGTGTCATTCAGCCACTATATGGTCTCCTCATACTGATGCCACCTCCAGGCAGGCTCTGTCATTGTGCCGATCTTAGCAGTGATTCTAAAAGCAATGCCGGTAATCTGCATGTTATTCTGAATAACATTATTATTTCACTACCCCAGCACACTCCATATTCATGTTAGAACACAGCAAAGTGTTCTATACCCCTATTGAGGCTCTCTGTAGACAAAAAATTGCCATTTTTAAAATAGATTCGGATCGAAAATAAATTTTTGGGGAAAATGCGGCAAATCGTCCGAATCCAATTTTTGAACAATTCGCTCATCTCTAATTGCAGTAACAGTAGCATATAAAATATGTGCCAGAAATTTTTGCCAGAATCATATACAGAGTGTTAAAGGAAAACTGTTAGCCTGTTCACCCACACTAAACCCAATACACTGGGTTATAGTGTGGGTAAATAGGAGCCAATGAGGGGTCACTTACTGAAATATGTACCTTAGGTCCGGAGAGACTATGCGCTTATGTGAACAGCGACTCTATGTCAGAGAATATAGCAGTGAATCTTTTTTTTTTGGGGGGGGGGACATTTCTCCTGAAATATTTTAGTCAGTGACTCCTCATCAGACTCCTAGGGGCTGGCATATTCATATCATGAGCTTCTCACTCATCTGACTCTGGCCAAAAAATGTGTAGAGGGTCAGTGGGTAACTTGATCTTTTTGTTGCTTAACCCCTTATGACTTTTTTTTCTGTTTTTGCATTTTCGTTTTTTCCTCCTTACCTTTAAAAAATCATAACTCTTTCAATTTTGCACCTAAAAATCCATATGCTGGCTTATTTTTTGCGCCACCAATTCTACTTTGTAATTACATCAGTCATTTTACCCAAAAATCTATGGTGAAACGGAAAAAAAAAATCAGTGTGAGACAAAATTGAAAAAAACAAAATGCCATTTTGTAACTTTTGGGGGCTTCCGTTTGTACACACTACATTTTTCGGTAAAAATGACACCTTATCTTTATTCTGTAGGTCCATACGATTAAAAGGATACCCTACTTATGTAGGTTTGATTTTGTCGTACTTCTGGAAAAAATCATAACTACATGCAGGAAAATGTATACGTTTAAAATTGTCCTCTTCTGGCCCCTATAACTTTTTTATTTTTCTGCGTATGGGGCGGTATGAGGAAAAAAAATTTGCGCCGTGATCAGAAGTTTTTAGCGGTACCATTTTTGAGTTGATAGGACTTATTGATCGCTTTTTATTCCTTTTTTCTTGATATAAAAAGTGACTAAAAATGCACTATTTTGGACTTTGGAATTTTTTTTGCGCGCACGCCATTGACCGTGCGGTTTAATTAACTATATATTTTTATAATTCAGACATTTCCGCACACGGCAATACCACATGTGTTTATTTTTATTTTTATTGACACTGTTTTTTTTATGGGAAAAGGGGGGTGATTCAAACTTTTAATAGGGAAGGGGTTAAATGATCTTTATTCACTTTTTTTTCACTCTTTTTTTTTGCAGTGTTATAGCTCTCATAGGGACCTATAACACTACACACACTGATCTTTCACATTGATCACTGGTTTCTCATAGGAAACCAGTGATCGATGATTCTGCCGCTTGGATGCTCATGCCTGGATCTAAGGCACTGAGCAGTCATTCGGCGATCGGACAGCAAGGAGGCCGGTAGGGACCCTCTGGCTGTCCTGTAAGCTGTTTGGGATGCCGCAATTTGACTGTGGCTATCCCGAACAGCTCCCTGAGCCAACCGGCATGCTTTCACTTTCACTTTAGACGCAGTGTTCAACTTTGAATGCCGCGTCTAAAGGGTTAATAGCGTGCGGCACCGAGATCAATGCCGCGCGCTATTAGCCATGGGTCCCGGCCGTTGTTAGAGGCCGGGCCCGACCCGCTATGACGCGGGGCCACGCCGTTGCCCCACGTTATAGATCGGAAGCGGACTCATGACGTACTGGTCCGTCATGAGTCCGTTAGGGGTTAAAGGAAAACTGTCATCAGTTTCGCCACACTAACCTGCTGGCAGGTCGTGCATTTGACGCTGATGACATTCATAATCATGTGTGCGCGATCCGTGCTCCCGATACATTCATCTTATTCCTCCGTTCAGCCGGCATGCTTGGGGCACATGCAGGGCTTTGTGACGTCAACGCTGATGTTTATCTGCTGGGTCCTAGGGAAACAGTAGTGGTGACATTACAAAGCTCTGCCTGTGCCCCAAGCTTCCGGCAGAATGGAGGAAAAAGGTGAAGATACCGGGACAATGGGAGCACAGATCGCGGACATGTGAGTTTGGTTGTCATCAGCATCACCCGCACTACCTCCCTGTAACAGCAGGTTAGTGCGGTGACATTGACAACAGTTTTCCTTTAAGCTTATCATTAGGAAATCCTCTGTATCTATGCACTGAAACCAGATACAAGCTTATTGGATTATGCGTTGTGCAGGAGAACTGCAGATATGTTTCAGTAACTGTGTGTGCATCTTAGGTGTACATAATGGTTATTGTGCCCAGCTTCAACATCATCGAGTTGTGTCTGCACGTCACTGATGTCTTCCTCAGGTTCCTCAACAGTGTCTGCTTCAGGAGCTTGAACGCTTACAACACCATCTCCCACGCCATTCTCCTCATCACTACATACCCACCTAGCAAAGGAAGCAGGGGATGTCTCCTCCACTACTTTACTGGGCAGTAGCTGCTGACTGTCCTCTAGTAGATCGTCCTGACTAAAAAGTGGAGCTGAACCCACAGCATAGGATACTTCTATGGGGGAGGGTACAGCATAGGAAAGAGGCAATTGGAGGACAGGGACTGCTCCCGGGCCATGCCAACTGAGGTTGGTGACTTAGGAACCCACCAACTGTTGACTGGGGTAGTCAGATGTCACTTGTGATGAAGTAAATGACCAAGTTAACCAGTCAATGACAGCAGATTGGTTGCTGGTCGAGAAATGACTGCTAGCTGATACCAGGAGCTCAGGCCTCTCTCTACGACTCCTGCTTCAACTCGCCCCTAGTCTGCTGCGACCTCTGCCTTTGTCTGATAAATTTAGGCATCTGCCACTCCTTTGTGCACATCCCAGCACTTCTCTGCCTGACATACTTAGTGCGTATATGAGGGGAGTACAATACGCTCCACTACGCTTAAAACAGTATTTATCTAGAACAGCAGCAGGTGTGTACTTTTGGCTGGCCTTTCACAGTAACTCGGCTCTTAAGACTTTAAAAGGAACAAAATGGTACACCACGTAGATGTACGTACGTGGTATGCACTTATGAGGGGAGTACAATACGCTCCACTATGCTTAAAACAGTATTTGTCTACAACACCAGCAGGTGTGTACTTTTGGCTGGACTTTCACAGTAACTAGGCCCTTAGGACTATAATAGGAACAAAATGGTACACCGCGTAGATGTACGTACGTGGTATGTACTTATGAGGGGAGTACAATACGCTCCACTACTCTTAAAATAGTATTTGTCTAGAACAGCAGGAGGTGTGTACTTTTGGCTGGCCTTTCACAATAACTAGGCCCTTAAGACTTTAACAGGAACAAAATGGTACTCCACCTATGTACGCACAGGTTACACCTAATAGAGGACAATACGCCCCCACAACCTGTATTTGGCAGGCACTAATAGCAGGTGATTGTGGCTTTTAGTGCTCTGTTCACCCTAACTGGCTGGCTACTATTAGCTGTGTACTACACCTAAAATTACACTTTCTCTCTCAATCTCTCTCCCTTTCCTTTCAGTGCTTCTAGGCTGGATTTGGGCTTGAGGTGAATCGCTGCTATAAAAATGCTTTTCTGTGCAACACACACTGTTCTCTGTTCCTTTCTCTCTGCAATAGAAGACTGAAGTGACTGGCCACAAGATGGCTGCCGATTATATAGGGCTGTCAGATTCGATTTGCTCATCCCTAACCATTACCATATCTTTAATTTTCTTTAAGGGATTGTCAGGGGGAAAAAAATTGCCTACGAGCTGGTATAAAAAGAACAAGATATACTCACCTGCTCACCTGCCACAACTTCGGCACCAACACTCCAAGTCCTCTGCTGCACTTTATTCTCTGGGTTCTTTGTCATCCCAACCACACAGGATTTGCCCACTTAGTCAATCAGTGAATGAAGTGGGACACTGCTGCGGCTACTGAGTGGCTGAGTGGGTAGATCCTGTAGGGTCGGAGCAAGACAGGACCTGAAAGAAGAAATGGAGACCAGCAAAGAACAAGGAGCATCTGTGCAGCAGCTGCGGGGCATCGTAGGAGGTGAGTATGACATTTTACTATTTTTACACCACTCCCAGCCATGAAGAAACAGCCATAAAACATAACCTAATAGAATAGATTCATCTGCCATTAATTTAGCATAGCATTGACAGTGTTTGTTGTTGGTGTTTTCATTGTTGATGTAAATAGAAGAAACATGACGTAATTTCCCTTTAAATCACTTAGGAGTAAGCATATGGGCACAGTTCAGTGAGTGCGCCGTACACTCCTCATACACTGTATTTATAGATGTGAGTAGGAGTTTCCATATTGATTATATCAAATCACGTATAGAATGTTTCAATAAAACAAATGGCATCCTTCTGTTAAATATTGAATCATATGTCTCATTATGTAAACAGCAACACATTTCAAGAGGGTTCCAATAATCCCATGGTATCAGGCTTATATCAGGCAGGGATGTCGATGTACACTGAAGTGTACTACAACAGGCCCATTCACTGTACTGGCCAGAAAAATAATTATCTAGTGACTACATTCGGGCTGCTTCCTGACTGTATCATTTTACTTAGCAGTACTCACTGCCTATAAATGAAGACAAAGGGGGTAATTTATCAAGGCCCTAAGTGGTCTATATTTTTAAAATCTAGTTACCTTGTTTATTGAGCGCAAAGTTTTCACACTGACCTATGATGTATAACTTTTGCAAAAGTTACCACATTTTTTGCAATGCCCACTCTAGCCATGACCAGGCTCAAGCAGCCATGCCGAGCCGACTGATCAGCACGCATTATATTAGCGTCATAAACATTAGCTGCCATTTATCAGATAGCATAGGCATCTTGACAAATGTAGACCAACTGCGACTGGAGCATACTAGTGCACCTCACAGGCAAAAAAATTAAGTCCCAAACGTTAATAAATGACCCTCAGAGGTTGGAATTTATTATTTGCAACTTTATGATCCCACTTTTCTAGCTTGCACTTTCTCCCTTATGCTAATTGTAAATGTAGAAGTGTTATCATATTGCCATGTAAAGAATTATACCTGTTGCTCATTTTTCAATGTACTTTTTTGCCTTCAAGTTTTTAAAATAGTAAATTAACCAAAGGTAAATAATGTTTTCACAAATTAGAACAAAAAACAGAGTAACAATACAAAAGATAGCTTTGTTCTCTACACATAATGAAGGTTTTGTATATTGTTATAGCAATACAAAACTAGATATCTACTGACCTTAATTATTTATTAATATTAAAGTGCAAAGAAAGTAGAAACTAAACAAAAACAAGTGAATGTACTTTTTTCCTTTGTGAATATTTACATCACCCATTGAGTAGAATGTGACTTTTTAAGAGTAGCACATGATAAATGTGTCTAAAAATCCTATACCACCTAAACCACTCTCTCTTTTAAGGCCAAAATAAAATAAAAAGCATGGCAAAACGTCACCAAAGAATGCAACAAATGCATAATAAATGTATCTAAAAAGTGAAAGAAAAAAATTTAGCAAAATGTAAAAAAAAAACTTAGGGGATAAGTGTCTGATCCAAGCAGTCTGAGCAGAGATGTCAGACCTCCACCCCCACCCCCGCGAGCTCTTGCACAGCACTCCTTGTGCATCGATCTTTGCTCCGTGCAAGGAGACTGTCGACTCCCACATGAAGAGGTGATCAACATGCCCCCTCCAAGTATATCTATGGGAAAGCTTGAGATACACGAATGCTGTATCTTCGGCTCTGCCTTAGAGATGCATGGAGGGAGTGTGTCGGCCACTGCTTCGTGCTGGGGTGGACACTGGTCCGTTTATTGGGAGACCTGAGTGCCATGTAGGAGATCTCGGAGGGTTCCTTTGGACATGGGATAAATTGTTTAATACCACAATACTTCTTTATATAATTTCACCGATGGTCCATCCAAATAGATCCCATTTTTATAAATAAATATACAGGCTGATCATAATTGTACACAGCCTAGAAACTTTCTCAGCGTTTTGGAACCAATCCTGGTTTTCATAAAAAATACTTACCAAAACAAAGATTATAATCCTGACCAAAATACTGTGAGAGAACCCATCCCAAAACATTGCAGTATTCAAGTGCATTAGAGTTTCTTATGATTTTTTCGTGTAAGTAGAAGGCCATTCGGTCAAAATCACCAATTTACTAGATGTGAATAGTGTCTTTATGTGACATATATTTCATTCTGTAAAAATTGATAGGATTATAATTATTGCAGTCTTGTACTGCTGTTGCACATGGTCAGTTTTAACACACTTTCCATATATACACATTCAGTTTAGATTTAGTTTCTTCCTAAATAGCTCTACCCATTGAGTTGGTATTCAGAACCTTCTAGCAAAAGTGGTATCCCAATCTAACATTATTTAAGCCCTGTTAATCTATTATTGAGTTGAGCAGGACCATGTAAAAGCAAAGCCAACCTGTGTCATGCTAGGCAAAGTACTGTTGATGCGAAGTATTTTAGTAACTAGAAGGTGTACAAGCTTTGGTAACCTCAGGAATAGTGTTGGGCGCGAATATTCACATTTCAAATTTTTATTGTGAATATCGCAAATTCGCGAATTTGCGAATATTGCGAATATATTCCCTATTTAATTGAAATAGCGAATATTCGCTTTTTTCCGCATATGTGCATTTTCGCATATGCGCATATTTGCATGTGCGTATATTCACATGTGTGATTATTAGCATATTCCTTCTTTTCACTTGTGAGCCAATTAGAATGATGCAAATACACTTGTCACAGGTTATCAACAACATCCCTAGCAACCAATAGTAAAGTTGCCGACCACCTCACTCCTCAAATACGCGAATATAACGAATATGCAAAATTCACGAATATAGGACAAATATTCATCTATATATTTGCGAAATATCATGAATTCAAATATGAGCAATGCTGCTCATCACTACTCAGGAACTTTAACATATCAGGAACCAGCTTAGGATGCTTACTGACTTTGCAAAGTGTTTATGTTTCACAACTAGTGGAACTGTAAATTGTTCAACAACTGTGCCTCCAATGAATGTATATCATTGTGCTACACTCAACTCTTCACTTGTTCCTTCTGATCCCAGGGTCCAGACTAACACTACACCTGCATAAGATCAAGGGTGCTTCAGGGTATCATTAACAGGGCACTGTGTTCGGGTGTGCCCCAGGGGAAACAAGAGACCACCACCACCACCCAAAAATGCAAAATAACATGGGGTGACAATGAATACAAACAGTGTTGTGAAATTATCAAAAGAGAACACAATATAAAATCCTTTAGTTTAAATAAAGATGTAGTCATCATGACATATATCTAATAACTCGGCCTGTATGTACAGACAATGGGGGGAAATTATCAATTATTGACACCAGAAAACTATAGTAAAAAAAGTTATTAGTAGGAGAAAAACACTGAAAATCAGATTTGTTTTCCACAGAAAAAAGCTTTGCATGAAAAATTTCGACTTTTTGTCACAACCTGAGAATAATGACAACACTGTTTTACTATTATATTCATTAAGAAAATAGGAAAAAAGACAATCGCTATTGTGACATAACCACAATAGGTCACAGGAAATAAATAAAACTTTACTTTTGCAAAAGCACAATGGATTCCTGTCTAATAAATTAAGACAAAAGTGCTTTGATCAATCTCATTGTGACAAATAAATTGTTATACTGCTACTAGTAAAACATGTAATTTTTCCTTAGGGGTTTCTATTCTTGCTCACGCTTTCTATTTCTATCATGCTGATCCTTGCATTTAGTTTCTCACCAACTGGTTTGAAAAATTGCAGCAGTTAGATTATATGGACTAGAGATGAGCGGACTTTTGAAAAATTACTTTGGCCGTTTTGACAAATTTTCTGAAAAAATTTGGTTCAATACAAATTTATTTGTGGCAAATCTATATTAAAAACGGCTATTTCTGGCCTACAGAGAGCCTCAATAGATGTGTAGAACACTTTGCTTTGTTCTTATACGCATATGGAATGTGCTGGGGTAGTGAAATAATACTGTTATTCAGTATGACATGCATATTACAGGCATCACTTTTAGAATCAGGCACAATGACAGCCTGGAGGTGGCATCAGTATAAGGAGACCATATAGTGGCTGAATGACACAGCGTGGAGGTGTTGGCAGCATGAGGACACCATATAGTGGCTGAATGGCACAGCATGGAGGTGTTGGTAGCATGAGGAGACCCTATAGTGGCTGAATGACACAGCGTGGAGGTGTTGGCAGCATGAGGAGACCACAGAGTGGCTGAATGACACAGTGTGGAGGTGTTGGCAGCATGAGGAGACCATATAGTGGCTAAATGACAGTGTGGGGGTGTTGGCAGCATGAGGAGACCATATAATGGCTAAATGAAACAACTTGGAGGTGTTGGTAGCAAGAGAAGACCATATAGTGGCTGAATGACACAGCATGGAGGTATTGGCAGCATGAGGAGACCATATAGTGGATGAATGACACAGCTTGGATGTGGCAGAAGCATGAGGAGTCCATATGGCAGCTGAATGACACAGCGTATCGGATGTCACTTGGGATGAAGTGGATGAGCGAGTGAACTGATCAATCACTGCTGCTGGGTTGCTGGTCGAGACACAACTGCTAGCTGACACCGGGAGCTCAGACCTCTTGCTGCGACTCTGGCTGCCACACGCCCCTACTCTGCTGTGACCTCTGCCTGTGCCTGATGAATTTAGGCCTCTGCCACTGTGAATGTCCTGGCACTACTCTGCCTGGCATACTTATTGCGTATATCAGGGGAGTACAATACGCTTAAAACAGTATTTTTCTAGAACAGCAACAGGTGTGTACTACTAGCTGTCCTTTCACAGTATATAGGCCCTTGACAGATTAACAGGTATAAAATAGTACACTACTTAGATGTAGGTATGTGGTATCAGGTATGCACTTTTGCGGGCAGAAAAATGTGGTACAGTACGCTTAAAAAACATATTTTAGAAAAACACCAGCCGGTGATTACTTTTGCATGAACTTTCACAGTATGTAGGACCACGACAGATTAACAGGTATAAAATTGTACACTACTTAGATGTACGTATGTAGTATGCACTTATGAGGGCAGAAAAATGCGCTACAGTACACTTAAAAAATAATCTGAGTACAACACCAGCAGGTGAGTACTTTTGCCTTGACTTTCACAGTATTTTGTCCCTTGACAAATTAACAGGTACAAAATAGTACACCACTTAGATGTAGGTATGTGGTATCAGGTATGCACTTATGAGGGCAGAAAATGAGGTACAGTACGCTTAAAAAAACGTATTTTAGTAAAACACCAGCCGGTGATTACTTTTGCCTGGACTTTCACAGTATCTAGGCCCTTGACAGATTAACAGGTACAAAATAGTACACTACTTATAAGTATGCATGTGGTATGCACTTATGAGGGCAGAAAAATAAGGTACAGTACGCATAAAAAAAACATATTTTTGCACAACACCAGCAGTACAAAACAATGCTGCAGCACAAAAAAGCTGTGTACTAAACACAAAATTGCACTCTGTCAAAGACTATTAGGAATAGACTGCTGGGTATTACACTGTCTACAGACTCGTATAATCAGCAGATGATTTGTTGTGGAACAAAGACACAGAATTGTGCTGATATATTATTCCTGCATCCTCTGCTAAGGTTTATGAAGTTATGAAATACAATGCTGAAGAAAGTGACTGGGAGGTTAATGGCTGCAGTAAAAATCATTTTCAGTGAAAAAAACACTGCTCTCTGTCCACCAGAATGCTGATGTGACTAGGATGTGAAAAGCTGCTGGAATTAGCATTTCTGTGTAACACACTTATATCGATGTCCATCCTATGTCTATGCAGTGTAATGAATGATATGATGAGACGCAAAATGGCTTCCGAAAATATGGGGCTGTGACATCACAGGGGTAACTGGCTGCTGATAGGTTGCATCCTGCATGTGATTAAGGGTCATCCCGCCAACTTTCCTTCCCGCCTTGCCTTCCCAGCGTTCCTTGCTCCATGTACTGACATGTGGATACGCCATTTTATATGCCCTGGAGCCTGGACCACAGTAAATGGAGTTTATTTAATGAAATTCCAAACAAATTCGAGTTCGTCAGCTTCGATTCGCTCATCTCTAATATGGACCTTCATTCACTTGCAAATTATTTTCGAAATCCCCGCTTGCTGTCAGTTAATGGAAAGATAATGTTGGATCTACTTCTACAGATCAACGCAAATTTTTCCATGTATGCAAATAAGCAGCAAATAACAGCATACAAAATGACTGTTGTCTCAGATTTTGTCCCAGGCTGCAATGCGGCTGAGACCTGACTCACTAGTCAGCTGATGACAGGGAGCCTGTCTGCTTCAATGGGTGGAGCGATCGCTTGGTGGCAGAGAGATCAATCTGCAACTAATGCAACAACTGTAGGCACCCTGATTGAAAACCACATGTCTTTTGAATGGATGCAGCTCATTTATGTTTCAATGGGTGGGGTGGCTGATGTGTGGGAGGGAGAACAATGGAATTATGGGACTTATAGTCAAAAAAAGAAAAATCAAACAGGAAATACCAGATCACAAAAAGCTAGCCACTGTCAGGATCCGGATGGGTATACAGTGAGGATACTGGTGGTGGATCCTCTGTGTCAGTGGGGTGATGACGTGGGCCGTACCAGGGGAACGGAGTCTAAGGGGTTACTGGTTTTCACCAGAACCCGCCGCAAAGCGGGATGGACTTGCAGCGGCAGGTAACCCCCAGGTCGTTCCACCCGATAGCGACTCAACCCCAGCTGACGGCTGAGACAGACGTGGTACAAGGGATTAGGCAAGAGCAAGGTCGGACGTAGCAGAAGGTCAGGGCAGGCAGCAAGGATCGTAGTCAGGGGCAACGGCAGAGAGTCTGGAACACTGGCTTGGAACATACACAAGAAACGCTTTCACTGGCACTGAGGCAACAAGATCCGGCGATACTAGGAAGGGAAAGTGGGTTTTTATAATGAGGACACAGGTGTAATTACTGATTTGGGCCAGACGCCAATGAATGGCACGCTGGCCCTTTAAATCTCAGAGAGCCGGCGCGCGCGCGCCCTAAGGAGCGGGGCCGCGCGCGCCGGGACTGAGCCGACGGAGGACGGGACAGGTGAGGGGATTGGGATGCGAGCCGCGAGCGGGCATGTCCCGCTACGCGGGTCGCATCCCCGCCGGTGACACTAATGCAGCGCTCCCGGTCAGCGGGTCTGACCAGGGCGCTGCATGGAGGTGAACACCGCGAGCGCTCCGGGGAGGAGCAGGGACCCGGAGCGCTCGGTGTAACAGCCACAGTGTTATGGTAATCTCACGACATAGCGATTTATACCCAAGACAAGCACAGATCCTTTCTACGCATGTCTATTACTGTCTGCCAGGTACGTACTAAAATCACCTTATGGTGGATAACCCCTTTAAGGACCGAGCGTTTTTCCAGTTTCGTTTTTTCCTCCTTACCTTTTAAAAATCATAACCCTTTCAAATTTGCACCTAAAAAGCCATATGATGGCTTATTTTTTTACCCCACCAATTCTACTTTGTAATGCCATCAGTCATTTTACCCAAAAATCTACAACAAAACAAAAAAATTATAATTGTGCGAGAAAATTGAAGAAAAACAAAATTTTGTAACTTTTAGGGGCTTCAGTTTCTAAGCAGTACATTTTTCGATATAGATGACACATTCTCTTTATTCTGTAGGTCCATATGATTAACATGATACCCTACTTATATAGGTTTGATTTTCTCTCACTTCTGGAAAAAATTCCTAACTGCATGCACGAAAATTAATACATTTAAAATTGTCATCTTCTGACCCCTATAACTTTTTTATTTTTCCACATACGGGGCGGTATGATGGCTAATTTTTTGCGCTGTGATCTTAAGTTTTTAGCTGTCAGTTAATGGAAAGATAATGTTTGCTTCTACTTCTACAGACCAATGTTATTTTTTCCATGTATGCAAATAAGCAGCAAGTGCCTACAGGGCGGGGCAATCACCTCACGTGCCCAGCATTTCCATGGTCTACAGCACAGAGGTTGTCAATTAAATGAAGGAGGAGGCAAACAACAATAGGATATGGAAATGTTGTGCACTTAATGGCATCATTCCATGCGGACACTTGATGCTCATTTGCATAATCAAAAAAATGCTAATTGTTAAATTCGCAAGCAGAAAATCACAAATAAAAAAAAAAAAGACTGCAAAGATGATCATAACTCCTACCTGGCACTATGATAGGTTGTTTTATTTAAAGCAATCTGGCAAATGCTCTATTATCTGTATGTAATTACATGATACTGTATTTTCCGGCATATAAGACAGCTTTTTAACCCTGTAAAATGTCCTCAAAAGTCTGGGGGGGGTCGTCTTATAAAGTCTGCAGTCGGGCGGGACACCCGGGGTATGTATTATCCATACCCCGGGCGTCCCAGCCGAGATTAGCTTCCCCCATCACATTCAGGACATCCCGTGTCCTGAAAGATCTTTTCAGGACACAAGGATGTCCCGGTTACCTTTCTGCGGCCCCGTGTTAACTTTAAAAATGCAGAGGCCACCGGGAGGTAGCACACACACGGACGTCACTGACGTCCTGTGTGTGCGCCCATAGGAATAGAGGAGCGGAACATCGGAGCTTTGAGGAGGATAACACGCTGGCCGGCATGGTAAATTACCAGCAGCATGTCAGCTTCGGTGCTCAGACCACTGCTCCTCCGATCTCGGGACCTACTGCTATGGCCTATAGGCCATAGCAGTAGATCATGACCCCTGACCAGAGTAGCGGTGGATGGAGCATTGAAGTGGGGCAGTACACAGACATACAGCCTCCAGCCATACTGCATATGGCTGAAGGCTGTATATCTGTGGGGGAACTATACTGCCAACCTAATGTGGGGGAACTATACTGTCAACCTAATGTGGGGGAACTATACTGCCAACCTAATGTGGGGGAGCTACAACCTAATGTGGGGAAACTATACTGCCAACCTAATGTGGAGGAACTATGCTGCAAACATAGGCGTGCGCACGGGGTGTGCCGGGTGTGCCCAGGCACACCCTAATCCAGTGGCGTTGCGACACGGGTGCGGCCCGCACCGGGTGACACCAAGACGTTCCGCAGCACCCCCCATCTGTGCCCGACCGTTCTTCACCAGCCCAGACCCCCGCCCCCCCGCTGTGCGGTGCGCCTGTCCGTCAGGCGCACCGCACAGCGCTGCCTCCTGCTCCTGTTTGTGCCCCGCCCCGCTCCGCTCTGGCTCACCTTCAGTTGGTCCGGTTATGTGACGGCGCGTTACTGCCGTCACATGACCATCAGGACGTCACACTGTATTCAAGGACGCCGGCCCCAGAGCGTGACATGATGGTACGCGGTTCGCAGGATTACCGCGCTGAGTGAGTGAATGTTATTTCAACCTGCCTACTGAGTCTGGGGGGAGGGGGTTAATCTGGGGCACCGTACTATCTTCCTACAGGGGGGGATAGGGTTAATCTGGGGGGTACTGCATTCCTACAGGGGGGGAGAGGGGGTTAAACTGGGGGGTACTACCATCCTACTGGGGGGGAGGGGGTCATCAGGGGGGTACTACCTTCTAACATGGTGGGGGGATAGGGTTAATCTGGGGGGTACTGCATTCCTTCAGGGGGGAGAGGGGGTTAAACTGGGGGGGTACTACCATCCTACTGGGGGGAGGGGGTAATCAGGGGGGTACTACCTTCTAACAGGGTGTGGGATAGGGTTAAACTGGGGGGTACTACCATCCTACTGGGGGGGGGAGGGGGTCATCAGGGGGGTACTACCTTCTAACAGGGTGGGGGGATAGGGTTAATATGGGGGGTACTGCATTCCTCCGGGGGGGGGTTAATCTGGGGCCCCGAGTAGGCAGGTAGTACCCCCAGATTAACCCCCTCCCCCCAGTAGGATGGTAGTACCCCCAGATTACCCCCCCCCAGTAAGAAGCTAGTACCCTCAAATTAACCCCCTCTTCCTGCCAGTAGGAAGGTAGCACCCCCAGATGCTGGTGGCCTCCATGTCTATTTTGCTTTTGTAGGGAACTGTACTGCACCTAATGTGGCGAATTATACCGCACCTTATGTGGGGGAACATACTGCACCTAATGTGGGGAACTATACTGCCAACCTAATGTGGGGGAACTATACTGCCAACCTAATGTGGGGGAACTATACTGCACCTTATGTGGGGGAACTATACTGCACCTTATGTGGGGAACTATACTGCACCTAATGTGGGGGAACTATACTGCACCTAATGTGGGGAACTATACTGCACCTAATGTGGGGGAACTATACTACACCTAATGTGGGGGAACTATACTACACCTAATGTGGGGGAACTATACTGCACCTAATGTGGGGAACTATACTGCCAGCCTAATGTGGGGGAACTGTACGGCACCTAATGTGGGGGAACTGTACTGCACCTAATGTGGGGGGAACTATACTGCAGCTAATGTGGAGGGAACTATACTGCCAACCTAATGTGGGGGGAACTATACTGCCAACCCAATGTGGGGAACTATACTGCCAACCTAATGTGGGGAAACTGTACTGCACCTAATGTGGGGGAACTATACTGCACCTAATGTGGGGGAACTATACTGCACCTAATGTGGGGAACTATACTGCCAACCTTATGTGGGGGAACTATACTGCACCTAATGTGGGGGAACTATACTGCACCTAATGTGAGGGAACTATACTGCACCTAATGTAGGGGAACTGTACTGCACATAATATGGTGAACTATACTACACCTGGTGCAGTACAGTTCCCCCACATTAGGTGCAGTACAGTTCCCCCACATTAGGTGCAGTACAGTTCCCCCACATTAGGTGCAGTACAGTTCCCCCTCATTAGATGCAGTACAGTTCCCCTTCATTAGGTGCAGTACAGTTCCCCCACATTAGGTGCAGTACAGTTCCCCCACATTAGGTGCAGTACAGTTCCCCCTCATTAGGTGCAGTACAGTTCCCCTTCATTAGGTGCAGTACAGTTCCCCCACATTAGGTGGCACCTAATGTGGGGGAACTGAATTGCACCTAATGTGGGGGAACTGTACTGCCAACCTAATGTGGGGGAACTGTATTGCAAACCTAATGTGGGGGAACTGTACTGCCAACCTAATGTGCGTGGACTAATACTGCACCTAATGTGGGGGAACTATACTGCACCTAATGTGGCGGGACTTATACTGCACCTGTTTGCGTATATATATATATATATATAGATATACGCCTATGGCTGCAAATCTAATGTGGGGGAACTATGCTGCCAACCTAATGTGGGGGTAACAATACTTCCAACCTAATGTGGGGGAACTATGCTGACAACCTAATGTAGGGGAACTATGCTGCCTGCCTAGTGTGGTTGAACTATGCTGACAACCTAGTGTAGGGGAACACTGGTAAGGTATGGTATTGTGGGGGAACAATGGTAAGGTAACTGTAAAAGTTGGGGGTCGTCTTATACACCCAGTCGTCTTATACGCCAGAAAATACGGTGCTTTGAATTCTTTTCAAACCAGTTTATGGAGAAGGTATTTGTAAACATAATTCAAGAAAATGCATGATGTTTAAAAAAAAAAAAAATGGTGTTAATAGCCTCTAAATTTTCTCCCACGCTTGGTTTGTTACTCCATTAAATTTTAATTTGTTTGATAATTATTGATCTTTGTTGTCATTTAAGGAAGACAATATGAAAATGAATAATAATGATTATGTGCTTACTGTTGTTAAAGCATTACTTTACAGGAAATATAGTGACATAGTTTATGCAGAAATTTAAAGGTCAAAAAAAAAATCTAATAAATGGCTCCAGAAAGTTATACAGATTTGTAATTTATGTCTATTAAAAAATCTTCCAGGTACTGATCAGCTGCCCTATGCCCTGGACGAAGTGCGCAGTTCTTTAACCCCTTAAAGGGGTATTCCAGTATTTTTTTTTATTTGACTATGCTACAGGGGCTGTAAAGTTAGTGTAGTTCATAATATAGTGTCTGTACATGTGTGTGACAGTTTTCTCACAATTCTTCTGTGATTTTCACCCCAATATTTATTGTTAACGGCATACAAAATGACTGTTGTCTCAGATTTTGTCCCAGGCTGCAATGCGGCCGAGACCTGACTCACTAGTCAGCTGATGACAGGAAGCCTGTCTGCTTCAATGGGTGGAGTGATCAATCTGCAACTAATGCAACAGCTGTAGGCACCCTGATTGAAAACCACATGTCTTTTGAATGGATGCAGCTCATTTATGTTTCAATGGGTGGGGTGACTCATGTGTGGGAGGGAGGAAAATGGAATTATGGGATTTGTAATCAAAAAAAGAAAAATCAAACAGGAAATACCAGATCACAAAAAGCCAGCCACAGTATTATGGTAATCTCACAACATAGCCATTTATCCCCAAGACAAGCACAGATCCTTCCTAAGCATGTCCATTACTGTCTGCCAGGTACGTACTAAAATCACCTTATGGTGGATAACCCCTTTAAGGACCGAGCGTTTTTCCAGTTTCGTTTTTTCCTCCTTACCTTTTAATAATCATAACCCTTTCAAATTTGCACCTAAAATGATGCACCATATGATGGCTTATTTTTTTGGCCCACCAATTCTACTTTGTAATGCCATCAGTCATTTTACCCAAAAATCTACGACAAAACAAAATAAAAAATCATTTTGCGAGAAAATTGAAGAAAAACACAATTTTATAACTTTTAGGGGATTCAGTTTCTACACAGTACATTTTTCATTATAGATGACACATTCTCTTTATTCTGTAGGTCCATACGATTAACATGATACCCTACTTATATAGGTTTGATTTTCTCTCACTTCTGGAAAAAAAATCATAACTACATGCAGGAAAATTAATACGTTTAAAATTGTCATCTTCTGACCACTATAACTTTTTAATTTTTCCACATACGGGGCGGTATGATAGCTCATTTTTTGCGCTGTGATCTGAAGTTTTTAGCAGTCAGTTAATGGAAAGATAATGTTTGCTTCTACTTCTACAGACCAATGTAATTTTTTCCATGTATGCAAATAAGCAGCAAGTGCCTACAGGGTGGGGCAATCACCTCAAGTGCCCAGCATTTTCCATGGTCTACAGCACAGAGGTTGTCAATTAAATGAAGGAGGAGGCAAACAACAATAGGATATGGAAATGCTGGGCACTTAATGCTCATTTGTAAAATGGAAAAAAATGCTAATTGTTAAATTCACAAGCAGAAAATCACAAATCTAAAAAAAAAGACTGCAAAGATGATCATAACTCTTACCTGGCACTGTGATAGGTTGTTTTATTTAAAGCAACCTGGCAAATGCGCTATTATCTGTATGTAATTACATGATACTTTGAATTATTTTCAAATACGTTTATGGAGAAGGTAATTGTAAACATTATTCAAGAAAATGCATCAAGTTAAAAAAAATGGTTATCATAACCTCTAAATCTTCTCCCACGCTTGATTTGTTACTCCATTAAATTTTAATTTGTTTCATAATTATTTATCTTTGTTGTCATTTAAGGAAGACAATATGATAATGAATAATAAAGTGTTTACTGTTTATACAGCATTACTTTACAGGAAATATAGTGACACAGCTTATGTAGAAATTTAAAGGTTGTTCTTTGGAGCAAAAAAATATTTAAAAATCTAATTAAATGGCCCCAGAAAGTTATACAGATTTGTAATTTACCGTATGTCTATTGAAAAATCCCAATCCTTCCAGGTACTTATCAGCTGCTCTATGCCCTGGAGGAAGCTGCACAGTTCTTTAACCCATTAAGGACCGAGTAAAAAAAGAAACCTTAAAAGGCTGATCCCAATTGCCCCCTACCAGGGGGAAAAATTTCTTCCTAACTCCAAATATGGCATCAGAATAAATTCTGTCCCTTTAAATCTAGTATCCATAACCTGTAATGTTAAAACGCTCCAAAAATGCCTGTTTAATTGAGTTTATAATGAGCACTTCCTCTTGCAGAGAGTTTTATAGTCTCACTGCTCTTAACCGTTAAAGGACAGAGCATTTTTTTTTGCACTTTTGTTTTTTCCTCCTTACCTTTTAAAAATCATAACCCTTTCAATTTTGCACCTAAAAATCCATATGATGGCTTATTTTTTGTGCCACCAATTCTACTTTGTAATGACATCAGTCATTTTACCCAAAAATATACAGCAAACCAGAAAAAAAATTCATTGTGCGACAAAATTGAAGAAAAAACACAATTTAAATTTTGGAGTCTTCCGTTTCTATGCAGTACATTTTTTGGTAAAAATGACACCTTCTCTTTATTCTGTAGGTCCATATGATTAAAATGATATCCTACTTATATAGGATTGATTTTGTTGTACTTCTGGAACAAGTCATAACTACATGCACGAAAATTTATATGTTTAAAATTGTCATCTTCTGACCCCTATAACTTTTTAATTTTTCCGCTTGAGGGGTAATATGAGGGCAAATTTTTTGTGCCGCAAAATTTTTAGCGGTACCATTTTTGTATTGATCGAACTTTTTGATCGGTTTTCATTACATTTTTCATGATATAAAAAGTGACCAAAAAGACGCTATTTTGGATTTGGAATTTTTTTGAGAGCACACCATTGACCATGCAGTTTAGTTAATAATATTTTTTTATAGTTCGGACATTTATGCACGCTGCAATACCACATATTTTATTTTTTATTTTGGTTACATATTTTATATATGGAATTTGGGAAAAGGGAGGTAATTAGGGGACTTTTAGGAGGAATCATTAGATCCCTCATACAGATCAATGTGGTTTCGTAGAACCACACTGATCTGTGTGCTCTTACGGCTTTACGGCTACCTAAGAAGTGGATCGCTCCCCGTGATCAAGCTGGGGGGGGGGGGTATCCGCCCCACTGGACCACCAGGGATGGTTTAAATGTCCCTTTAGATGCCGCTGTCAACTTTGACAGCTGCGATCTAAAGGGTTAACAGCCGGCCGCATGTCGGCTATTAAAGCCAGCCCCCAGCTACAGGAATCAGCTGGGCGTTGGCCGGTATAACGCGGGCTGTAGTCGGGAGCCCATGCCATACAATAGTTGCCGTCTCAGGACTAGCTGGCTCGTCCTTAGACAGCAACTGGTTAACCCCATTTTTTGCACTTTCTTTTTTTCCTTCTTACTTTTCAAAAATCATAACCCTTTCAATTTTCCTATACCTATTTCTTATGCATAAGTATACATATACAGACATAAGTACATGTATATAGGGATTGGTATATGTATATAGGGATGACATTCTATGAAAAATAATAAATACATACATATAATATAAATAATAATATAATACATGTATATGGAAATGACATTCCATAAAAAATAAATATGATATAAATATATATTTAAATCCTACATAATTGGTGTAATAAAATAGACACCAATTATGTCGGATTTTAATATATACCGTTTTTATCGGCGCATAAAACGCACTTTTTAGGCTAAAATTTTTAGCCTAAAGTCTACCTGCGTGTTATATGCCGATAAGCCGCTGCAGTTCATTGATTTAAAGTGGGCGCTTTAAATCAATGAACTGCAGCGGCTTTGCAGGTGCAGAGACCTGCCGTCGCTGCAGGCTTCTCTGCCCCTGCCTGTCCTGGGGTCTAGAGCCCTGCTGCGGCCCTTCTCTCCCCCTGGCTATCGGTGCCGCTGCCTCATTGCCAGCGCCGATAGCCAGGGGGAGAGAAGCAGCACCGGCAATGGGGCAGCAGCACCGACAGACAGGGAAAGAGAAGGGGCAGCGGCACCGTTGCCTTCCCCATCCCCGGTTGTATAATTACCTGCTTCCGGTGTGCGTCCCATGCGTCGTTGCTATGCACCTCACGGCGCAATGACGTCACTCGTCATTGCGCCACGCCCTGCAGTGCATAGCAACACTACGTACTAGATGCGATCACTGTGAGCGGCTATTGGCTATGCGTGGCCACGTGACCGCCGCGCATAGCAACGCATCCTTGGCAACACTAGCCACGGCGTTCCCAGAAGCTGCCGCCTGCCAGTACCACACTGACAGGTGAGCACTTCCGCTCCTGCGCTCCATTCAGGAGCCTGGGAACTTAAGTTTTTCTTTCACCACTTAATATAGTAATAAACCTACTGGAAGTTCCCACATTATTATTGCAATACTGTATTAATGCTCCATGCATATGTAATTTTAATAATATTTACATGTTCTGAGTGGTTTTTAATTGTTATGATGTGATATGATTTTTATATATTTATATTGATGCCTGTCTATTGTATAGCATTCTGATCTGAAGAAGGTTCCTCCCGAAAAGCATCATCACATTTTTTATTTATTTTAATAATTAAATAAAATGGTTCCACTGTGAGCCTTAAACCTAGCATTGGTCCACTTTCATAATTTTGAGGGAGCCGCAGCGCCATCTGCAAAGGGTATTTTTCCATGCTTCTCTGCAGTCTACCCAGGACAGTGCCACTGATTCCTGTTACCCAGAAGGCCTGGCAGCGACTCCGCATCTTCAGTACCCCATTATCACTGGGGTTATAAGCCTGTACTGTCTTTTCTAAGGTGAGCGGCCATCTATATGGTTCTTGTCCAATTCTGGACCACTTTAGCTCCTGTTACCAAAGGTAATAGACAATGTGCCGGTATCGGTCTCTCCATTTTTCCCCCCTAACAAATGTGTTATTAATAGGTGCTTACCTCTTTCTGGTGATACTTAATTGCCAATTTTAACCTGGCAAGGTCATTTCCATTCTGCTCCTCCAATATGCTACCATCATCCCTGTAATTGAGAATAATTTCCAATTCTCTCGAGCTTCTCGTCTGATCCAGCAGGTCCTTAGCAAACTGTTTACATTGCTTGGATAACTCCTCATACTCAGACTTAAACTCATTTTCTACTTTACTCAATTCCTGTAGTTCCCAGCTCAGTTGGAATGCCGTGAGGAAAGGGTCTTCACTTGACAGCGATATTAAAGAGGGGCTCGCCAATGCCCTATAGATGTTAAGTCTCGATCGAGAGTGTCGTAAACTGTCCACATCGGATCCCGAAACACATTCCACACAGTTACAGCGGACCTCGTGTGGCCTGGGGATTGAGACGCCTTTTTGAACAAGATGCTTTATTATTTGATAGTTGTTTGTATGAGCCGCCAAAATGATTGGAGTGATGTCTGGAGTAAATTCAGAGAACTGCTTATCTAAAAGTATTGGCGGGACCTGTGAATGAACAAACACATATATATTAAATTATGTCATTATTTATGATCTATAACATTAAATGGTACCTGTCACCATCAATGAAATGTAACATATTATAGATTATGCTATTTAAATTAATTTTCTAATATACTTCTTAATGCAATTTTGTAACTTTGTGTTAAATTAACCCCTAAAAGTGTATCCATCTGATCCTGCATGCAGTCCTGCTTGCAAATTGTCTCCTGCAGCAGGATGCAGGTGGGACCTCAGCTCAGCCCATTGTATTGAGCTGAGCTAGACTGTAGAGCAGGGTTTCCTAACCAGGGTGCCTCCTGATGTTGCAAAACTATAACTCTCAGCATGCAGTGAGTGTTAGTTTTGCAATAGCTGGAGTTAGCCTGGTTTGGAAACACTGCTGTAGAGTCATGATGCCTTCAGAACATAATGCTAAATATGGTGCTAAAAATTGTGTTGAATACAGTATTTCTGCTGCCTTTAGAAGCTGCTAGACAGAACTAAGCACACTGTAAAGTTCAGTGCACAAAGCTGAGAAGAGTGTGCAGTCTCAGCCAATCACAATCCATCACACACTGAGCTGCTTTCGACAGTATGTTCAGAGCATCATAGCAGAGTGAGGAAGGAAGTTGTCCCCAGCAGGGCTTCAGATGATGTCACGCCTGCCAGGGAACGGCCCTTCCCATTCTATGGTGCTGACTGAGCAGAATATACAGCACAATTTCAAGGTATAAAACAAAAAAATAATAAAAATAAAGGCAGGTGGTAGTTTATTATGATGGGAGAGTGAACTGGTATAAATAAAACATTTATCAAGACCATGGCAGGTACTCTTAAACAAACAATTGTGGCAAATTGTTCCATTGTCATGACAAAACAAACAAACATCAGGGATATTTTTTTTTTCTATAGAGCTTTCATTGTTTTATCCACATCTTGTAAATAAAAAATTATATTTTCTTTATAATACCTGTTTGGATGTTAGGTTTAATTAATATGCTGAATTTGTACTTCAAACTCAATTCTAGTGTTTAAAAAAACATCAGTTCTATGATATTCCTGAATAAATAGACGGATGGAATCCCAGTACTGATATTTGTGTTCTGCTTTGGTCAATTTTGTTGACAATTTGTAGCTAAATATTAAAAAGAAGTCAGCAGAGAATTTATAAATACAGGCAATATAAGATTTCATGGTCAGTAACACCAACAAAAAGACTGAAGTAGAAGCCGTCTATCTGCTATATTTATCAGGATTTGACAAGCTTGAATAACAACTGGCAAGTTTTTAGACAGGAATAGAAATAGAAGCTGAGCTGTTATCAGGCATCATTACCGGATTTCACTGGTCTTTGTGCAAAATATGAAACTACATTTATCTGAGCTAAAACCTAAGGGAATGGGAAAACACAGTCCAATAACTCAAAGAAACATCACACACTGGGGGTGAGAAACACTGTCTAGTTTTTAGATCATGTAAAGTTAGGCTAGACAGTCATCAGATTTTTAATAGTGGCTCAGGCTGTTCGAAAATATGGCACATCTTAAGATTGGATATTTTTGAAGCAAACATGTGCTCCAAAATTTCAGTAAACCATCACCCTTTTTAGCAAAGCCACACCCACTTTCCAGCCATACCCCCATCGTGTGTGACACACCACTCAATTCTTTTTGTTAATTTTTTTCAAAAAATATGTCTAATAATACCTTCACCAGTTCTTTGTATGCACACTGCTCCAAAATTCAGGTGCACACACTGATTCCCCCAATGTTCGTGTTGTATAATTTAACAGAAAATAGAACAGCACATTGTTTTTGTAGATTTCTTCATTGATTTAGGCAGAAATAATTAAAGGAACAGATGTATCTAATTACAAGGCTTCATAGAGTTCCAACATAGTCTAGAGGGTTGTACACGGAATTCATGCACCAACATTTCCATTTGTTTTAATATATTTATTAATGACCTTGTAGAGGGATAATACAGTAAAGGATTAATCTTTGCAGATAATACTAAGCTCAGCAAAGTGTTCAACACAATAGAGGACAGTGCACTGTAAATAGTAGATAACACAACATAGGGCAGTGCACTGTAAATAGTAGATAACACAAAATAGGGCAGTGCACTGTAAATAGTAGATAATGCAATAGATGAAAGTGCACTGCATATGCTAAATAACATAACAGAGGACAGTGCACTATAAATAGTAGATAACACAATATAGCACAATACACTGTATATAGTAGATAACACAATAGAGGACAGTGCACTATAAGGAATGGATAACACAATATAGCACAATGCACTTTATATAGTATATAACACAATAGAGGACAGTGCACTATTAGGCATGGATCAGGATAGGTTGAAGTATTGGGCAGAGAATGGCAGATGAGGTTATGCACTGATAAATGCAAGGTTATGTCCATGGGAAAGAAATATACAGGCTGGGGAAACGTACTTAATGGAAAAACACAGAATTAGGGTTATTTAGTTTATAAAAAAGACGGATTAGAGGTGACCTAATAACTATGTATAAATATATCAGAGGGGAGTACAGAGATTTCTCCCATGATCTACCCAGGACTGTATCTATAACAAGGGGGCATCCTCTACGTCTAGAGGAAAGAAAGTTTCTACACCAGCACAGACGGGTGTTCTTTACCTTAACCTGTTAAGGACGATGGACGTACAGGGACATGGGCTGGCCCCGCATCATATCGGGTCAGTCCCGGCACCTAGTAACGTCCGGGACCCGTGGCTAATACCGGACATCACCAATTGTGGTGATATCCGGTATTAACCCCTTAGAAGTGGCGTCCAATCGGCGATTGATTGCTCCAAGCCTGAGATCCAGGCTGAAGCAATCGAGCGCTGAAAACACTGATCAATGCAATGCTTTGACATAGCATTAATCAGTGTATGCAATCAATGTATTGCATGTTATAGTCCCCTATGGGGCTATAACTGTGTAAAAAAGGGTAAATAAAAGTTAATAAATGGGATTTAACCCCTTCCCTAATAAAAGTTTTAATCCCCCCTTTTCCCATAAAAAAACTATGTAAATAAAAATAAATATAAACATATGTGGTATTGCCATGTGCGCAAATGTCCGAACTATAAAAATATATAGTTAATTAAACCGCACGGTCAATGGCGTATACGTAAAAAAAAATTCCAAAGTCCAAAATAGCGTATTTTTGGTCACTTTTTATACCATTGAAAAAAATAAAAGGCAATCAAAACAAAAATGGTACCGATAAGAACTTCAGATTACTGCACAAAAAATTAGCCCTCATACATTCCTGTATGCAGAAAAATAAAAAAGTTATAGAGGTCAGAAAAGGACATTATTAAACATATTAGTTTTCGTGCATGTAGTTATGATTTTTTCCATAAGTAAAACTAAGTTAAATCTATATAAGTAGGGTATCATTTTAATCGTATGGACCTACAGAATGAATATAAGGTGTCATTTTGCACTGCGTAGAAACGGAAGCCCCCAAAAGTTAAAAAAAAATGGCGTTTGTTGTTATCTTTTTTTTCTATTTTGTCCCACAAATATATATTTTTTTGTTTCACCGTAGATTTTTGGTAAAATGACTGATGTCATTACAAAGCACAATTGGTGGTGCAAAAAAAACAAGCCTTCATATGGGTCTGTAGGTGCAAAATTTAAAGGGTTATGATTTTTAAAAGGTAAGGAGAGAAAAACGAAAGTGAAAAATAAATGTTCCGTCCTTAAACGGTTAAGAGCAGTGAGACTATAAATCTCTCTGCAAGAGGAAGTGCTCATGATAAACTAAATAAAAGAGGCATTTTCAGAGAGTTATAACATTACAGGTTATGGATACTAGATTTAAAGGGACAGAATTTATTCTGATGCCATATTTGGAGTTAGGAAGAAATTTTTTCCCCTGGTATGGGGCAATTGGCATCAGCCTTTTAAGGTTTTTTTTTACTTCTTTTGGATCAACACGTAGGGACACACTAGGGATATAGGCTGAACTTGATGTACTTCTCTCTTTTTTCAAACTTATGAACCATGTAACTATGTGAAGGTAGAAAAAACACTAAAATCATTATACATTTCTAGTAAAATTGGCTGATATTGGCATAAGAGAATGTAAGCAGGTAATAAGGGAAGTGTAGCAAGTCAGGGGCAGGGCAGAGGCTGTGGGGGGTATCTACAAATCAGTGAGTAAAAGGAAGCAGCTTGTACACCACATGCAGTGTTTAAAAGAAACAGCAATCAAGATAACTAGGAGCAGAACATCACTACTGATTATACAACTATGTAGTTAGAGCTCCAGTGAAAAGAGAAAATATGGAGCAAAATATACTAATACTTCACAATTTTACAAATCTTTAGGTAACATGAACAAAATTACCAATAAAATAGCAAATATATCACTCATCTATAAAGATAAATATTATAAACTATAAAATAGTGGCAGTAAAACAATTAATATGCCCAAAATATCCCTCTTCTCTATCATAAAGTCGGAACTACAAATGTCTCAACTACTACAGTTGTTCTTATGATTAATTTCCCATAAGGCAATCCTAAACAGTAAACCTATAAAGATGGCATATAAAGTCTTTAAAAAATGTATATGGATCTCTAAATGTTAAAGAGGTTATCCAACCTTTAAAAGTACAGTTAAATGGGCACATCCAAAATACGTTGATTCTATCCTTGCTCTGTACCACGTCAAGCAAATTTATGGGACAGTCTCAGTCTCATAGATAGAGAATGTGGAGAGAAGCACTCTAGAACAAAAGTTTATTAAAGGGACAGGTACACTTTACAGTCATAAGTGTCATGTCTGTCTTAGTCTGTGTTCACACACAACTATTGGATTGCTTGTGTGTGAACAGTTTTATGTTACTTGGCCAGGGAATAGTTAATGTCTTTGACTTGCTAGCCAATAGCTCCTTGGGTGTGTCTATTTAATGTCAGCCCAGTCTAGCATCTGTGCTGGTTATTGACTTCATTATATCCAGACTTGCTAAGATGCTGGACATGCTGCATGGAGTGCTTGGTGAAACACTCTTTGTTTGAGCTTTTAATCTACTATCTGTTTTAGTTTTGGCATGCACTTTGTATTTTCTGGTTTTAGCCAATGTTATGTGGCATGCTTTTAGTAGATTTTAAGCTGTGTTTGTTTAGTCGATTTCAGGATTTGTATGTTCTTTTTGCTATGTGTCTGTTCACACTGTGTTTCTCTTGTATCCGTTTAAATGAAGTTCTGTGTTTTATATTTCTGTTTTCCTTCTGGGTCAGCTTCTGACCACACTGTGGAGTGTGCCACTGGCCAGTATTCTATTTGGATTTATTATTAATTTCTACTTCAATAGTGGAGTGGAGTGTCCAGTTTGTGTGTCCAGTGTGAACAGTGTCCTATGTTGCATCCCTGTTATGGCTCCATGGGGACTCCTTGTCTACTGGAGGTGTTTTGAGGGATTGTGATTAATCCTGTCTTGTGTTCAGTGTGAATAGTGTTCTATAATTATATCCATTTTTCTGAGTTGTAACTTGGCATCCCTGTTACCTGTCCATGGGGACTCCGTGTCTACCGGAGGTGTTCGGAGGGATTGCAATTATTCCTGTTTTGTTCTGGAGTATTTTCAGACTTATCCATTTTCCTGGCTGGTGTTTTGATCTCTATATGTTTATTAGTTCTTTATTCAGATCTTTGGAGTCCTGCTCATGACCGCTTATCTATAGTGTCCTCTGTTCATGACCACTGAGTCCTCTTTTCATGTCTGCTGATATAGTGTCCTCTGTACTAACTCCCTGATCTGTGTCCTCTGAACTTTATACTATAAAGTTCTATGTTCCTGTTATGTTTCTGGCTTGTGACCGACTATTTATTAGTATGTGTTTTTATTAGGCTCCTGTACTTTAGTTCAGGGAGGGACCGGCGCCCAGTTGTCGATCCACCATTTAGAGTGCATGGCAAGTAGGCAGGGAGAGCGTTTTTTTACGGTCAGTTTAGGGCTCACTCTCCCTGTCCCCTGGTAAGTCACTGACATAAGTTTATACACATTTTAGCCATATCCATTAAACATAATGTTTCGCAATTCCTGACATGCAATCTTAGTACACATTCCCCTAGGTCACTTAGGACCACTACTAGAGTATTTATAGTAACACCCTAGAATGAATTCATTCAGATTTTATTTCTTTCAGCCATTCCCAATGTTTTTTGAGGTCAGGTGTAAGATGATCACTGTTGCATTGTATGTTGATGCACTATATTGAATATTGTTATGTGGTTACTGTATTAATACCACATTTTGTAAAGTATAAAAAGGTCTAATGTATAAAATACACTTATGCTTACATACACCTGTGTAGGAACACATAAGGAGTTCTAGATTAGGAAATAATTAAATCTAAAGTTAGAACATCCCATTCTATGCAGCAGGAAGAATTGTTTGCATTCCAAAGAGAGGGTATATATTAGCTAGCCATTCTGTGCAGGAGGGGCCTAGCCAGGTCTAGACCAGGAATGTGTGGGGCCTAAAGGCTTATGTAAAGTATCCCTTATATCCCTTCAACCCTTCACAAACAATTGATTATTAATTTAACAATTTATCTTTTTATACATCCAATTTTTTCCATTCACATAAATAGTTGGGCAAATGCCCTTTCAGCTGAATTGGGCCTGCAGAATGCCATGCACAAGGACATTTGTACCATAGACACAGACCATGCGGGTGTTATGGGCCATTGGAGAAATAGGTCCCAGCCCTGTTTGGTCCTACTAATTTTGCTATTAGTAAGAAAACTGTGCATGAACCCTCATCTCAGGGAACTGCTTTGTCAACAAATAAAGAGGGGCTGAAAGTCATGAGTACAGCTCAGCCCAGTAAGGAAGCAGTTAATTAGCACCTCAGAGTAGCTCTAATTAACTCCTGGGGTGTATACATTATAGAACCACCTATATGGCTTTTTAATGTAAAACAGTGAAGAGAGCTTTATTTACCATCTCGTCCCTAGTCCGGCCCTCTTCTTTTGTAGCTCCTCCCCATGTGATGTCCTCACTAGAGGCGGGGCTACACAAGGAGAGGCTTGGACCAGCGACGAGATGGTAAGTATCCCTCTTTTCACTATATACATTATACAGCCATATAGATGACTGTATAATGTATACACACACTTATCCCCCACCCCCCAAGACGTTAACCAGAGCTAATTAACCCTTTATCTTGCCAGGCCGGCGCAAAGCAAAACATTACAGTAAACCAGCGGAATCGCTGGTTTACTGTCACAAAAGAATTTCCCCACTTAACCCTTCAACTACATGTTTGTGGTGAACTAAACACTTTCCGCAAGTTTGTCTAGCCGAACTTTTGAAAGCTCGCTCAACTCTATTTATGTGTATATAACCATTGTTGAGTCATAAACTTTTCTGCAAAAATTTTTTTCATGAGTAAATATATCCTTAGAGTCTACTTGTTTATTTTGTTTTCTGACCCGCAGCAGCTGTTGAACAGATGGACAAGCAGGAGCTTGATGTCCATAAGTCTTGGCACTAGTGGGATGGGACTGTGGTAGAAAAGGGCAGCCAAACATCTTTGTCTCGAGGGTTTACTCCTTATTGCCTATTCAGAGTGGAGATAAGGGGCAGTCTTGCTGTTTAAATGTATAAGATTAAAGAAACCAACACTATATACTAGTTATATACTTTTCTACTTTTCACTTATCCAGAACTTTATTCACTTTTTTGCATACATAAATATATATTAATCTGGTATAATAATTGGGTTAGTCAATTCTCTGCCATTTCCGTACAGGCAGGGAACAAACCATTGATCCATAGTGAGATCTGTATGCTTATCTCTAGAGATAAATAATCACATTTTTATTAGTAATGTACTTTAAAAATGTGTTTAATAAAGTGTGTGTGTTATACTTTGTTCGAAATTTTTTACATTTTTTTTAGGTAGTACTACTAATACTCCCAGCATGGAACAGACTGTTCCATGATGGGGGTAGTAGTACCTGTGCTAATAGACAGATCGCCCCGGGTGTCACTCCTGACACCCGCTGTGATTGTTCTGTATAATGTATAGATGCGGGTGGCTTTCTCGCATCTAGATAGGACGTCAGGAGTGACACCCGCTGGGATCTGTCTTCAACTGCTGGTACTACCGCTCCCAACATGGAGTATACTCTGCTCCATGCTGGGAGCTGTAGTACTTGCATTAATAGACAGTTTGCAGCGGGTGTCACTTCTGACACCTGATACGACTGTGCTGTATAATATATAGATGCGGGCGGCTTGCCGCTCTTCTCTGGTCCCACTGTAGTATGAGTATATGCCGTATAAACCTATTATTCATATTTCCCGCAGAGAGCTGTGATTGGTTCCAGCCATCTGGCCAATCACAGCTCTCTGTGGGAAATACAAATAAGTGATGTGAATTTTATTCACATCACTGGCCGGCCAGAGTATAGTGCAGAGATGTGAGCGCAGGAGAAAGCTGCTCCATCTCTTCAATAGAAAGGGCAATCACATTGGGTGTCAGGAATGACACCCGGGACGATCTATCTATTTGTACAGGTACTAGAAAAATAGTGACTGTGCAGGGAACCTTAAACATTAGCTTTTATTATGCTAGCATAACAATAGCAATAATGTGTCAAAATCAAGAAAAAATTGCAAAAAAACATTAAAAAAATATTCATATTAGGTTGCCATCAGATTGCTGTCCTTCATTTATAGCAGTGCATCCATCTTAGGATACCAAAGTCTATGGATGCTTCACTTATAGAATATGTAAGGCTCAGCACAAGTTTACACCTTAAGCATCACCACTTAGCATGGGGATCCGTTACTGTTGCATAACATCCAGATTCATCCCTATGGACAAGATTTTCTACAGTTGGCAAGACATCATTTGCACTGGATGCACTGCAATAGTCCTACTGTAAATACATCAAGTATATCTTCAAGTGCCATTTACTATAGATGATGACGTTTAGATACAATTCACACTGATATTGAGTTTACTATGCTAGGTAGTTCCTTTCACGGATTCCAAGCGCAATCCACACTACCAATGCGTTGATTATTGTGATGACCACAGCATATATTACTGACACAGTTTACACTGATATAGCGTTTCCAATTATATGGTGATATTATGCTATTTATCTTCACATCTTATAGAAGTAGTACTCACTTTTTTTTCTCAATTTTTTTAGGTAGTACTACTACTCCCAGCATGGAACCCCTATACTAATAGATAGATCGCCCCGGGTTTCACTCCTGACACCCGATGCAATGGTTCTTTCTCTTGCAGAGATGGAGCGGCTTTTTCCTGCGCTCACATCACTGCATTACACTCTGGTCGACCAGTGATGTGAATAGAATTCACATCACTTATATTTCCCGCAGAGAGCTATGATTGACCAGATGATTCCAGCCAATCACAGCTCTCTGTGGGAAATATGAATAATAGGTAAAAATACGGCATATACTCATACTACAGTGTGACCAGAGAAGAGCGGCCGCCCGCCAGCATCTATACACTACAGGACGATCGCATTGTATATCAGAAGTGACACCCACTGCGATCTGTCTATTAATGCAGGTACTACAGCTCCCAGCTTGGAGAAGAGTGTGCTCCATGTTGGGAGTAGTTGTACCTTCAGTTAAGGACAGATCACAGCAGGTGTCACTCCTGGCACCCGATGCAATCGTCCTATCTATTGCATAGATGGAGCTGCTTTCTACTGCGCTCACATCACTGCACTATACTCTGACCACCCAGTGATGTGAATAGAAATCACATCCCTTATTCATATTTACTGCAGAGAGCTGTGATTGGCCAGATCGATCCAGCCACTCACAGTAGGGAAATTCGAATAATAGGGATATATATGGCATGTACTCATACTATAGTGGGACCAGAGAAGAGCGGCTGGCCGCCCACATCTATACATTATACAGGACGGTCGCATTGGGTGTCAGAAGTGACACCCGCTGCAATCTGTCTATTAATTCAGGCACTACAGCTCCCAGCATGGAGCAGAGTGTGCTCCATGTTGGGAGCAGTAGTACCTGCAGTTAAGGACAAATCACAGCAGGTGTCACTCCTGACACCCGCTGCGATCGTCCTACCTATTGCAGAGATGTGAGCGCAGTAGAAAGCTGCTCGCATCTATACATTATACTGGATGATTGCAGGGGTGTTGCTAATGAAGAAATTTATTATTTCAAATCAAGTCAAAGTCCGGATTTGGTCTGAATCGAATTTTTCATGAAATTCGACTTTGTCCGATTCGATTCACTCATCTCTACTTATCTCCAAACACAAATGTAACATTTAACATTTAGCATTTCCTTATCAGATGACTCTGTATTCAATTATTCCGAGCTGATTGGTTTTGAGACTTTTTGGGCAGAAATGCTCTTTTTCCCTTTTAATGAACGTTGTATCCATCCGGCATTAACTCTTGTTATTATCCAATGTTGAAAGAGTAAAAGATCCAAGATCAAGAATTAACATTTTTTGCTTGGCTCTCGCCGTGAAGAGTACATATAATCATTTCAGCCGCAAGAACTAGCATCAAATAATTTGCCGTTATTTGAAGCCATGCCAAAGCCCTGAAAGGGTAAGACACAGATGAGCGAGAAGAAAAGCCAGCGTAATTTGAAATGACAGAAATTGGTACAGCTGTAGGGGTAAAAGCTCCAGGCGAGAAAATAAGTATCTGTGGGAGGAGGATACTGTACTTAAGAATGACAACCAGGCCGAGAAGCAACAAAGGGGAAAAATGTGCAGATTTCAGCTTTGCAACATGATTTGAAAGGTAAAAACCCATTATAGTTGTAGCAGATGTAATAGCATGATGCGCCTAAGTAAAAAAAAAGCTAAATACATCAATTTTCATGGCATGCTATGGCAAACATAGCATATAGGTTGCTGATGGTTATAGTAAGCTGGTACTTGGACTGTAATGTAAATATAAAGGAAGTGATCCCCGGGAAACCACATATTAAAATAAAAAAATGAGTTAACAAAGAAAGTACAAGAAAGAAAAAAAATCCTGTTATCCCATTATAGCAATGTTTACCAAGTAGTGTGTCTTCAGCTGTTGCAAAACTACAACTCCCAGCACCCGGGCATGCTGGGAGTTGTAGTTTTGCAACAGCTAGAGAGTCACTGTTTAATAAACACTTCATTAGGGGGACCTTAAGTGAGTCCCCTAACACCATTACATGTGCACTGCACAGGTGGTCTCACATGTACAGTACTATGGAAAAATCTATGTATATAAAACTCAACGTGTGTATGTATGTATGTATGTATGTATGTGTGTATGTTCCAGCATCACATCCAAACGGCTAAAGATATTAACATGAAACTTGGCACATATGTTACTTATATGTCAACAACAAACATAGGATAGGAGATTTAACCCTTACTCCCCCCCCCATTTGCCAGGGGCGGGGTTTATGTTTAAAGTCCTATACAAGTCAATGGGAAATATATATTACTGCATAACTTCCAAACGGCTGGAGATATTACGATAATACTTGGTCACATGTTACTGATATGTCCACTTAAAATATAGGATAGTCAATTTAACCCTTAACTACCCCCATTTGTGAGGGTTGGGGGTTTTGTTTAATGTCCCATGCAAATCAATGGGAAATGTATGTTCCCACATAACTTCTGTACGGCTGGAGATATTTCAATACCTGGTCACATATTACAGGTCGGAATATGAGGACGGGATGAGAGGTCAACATAGGAGGTCAAGATAGGAGGACAGGATGGTCGGGATAGGAGGTCGAGTTAGGAGGTCGGGATATGAGGACGGGATAGGAGGTCGGGATAGGAGGACGGAATAGGAGGACCGGGATAGGAGGATCGGGATAGGAGGACCGGGATAGGAGGTCGAGATAGGAGGACTGGATAGTAGGTCGAGATAGGAGGACTGGATAGGAGGTCGAGGTAGGAGGATAGGATAGGAGGTCGTGATAGGAGGTTGTGATATGAGGACGGGATAGGAGGATGGGAAAGGAGGATGGGAAAGGAGGACGGGAAAGGAGGACGAGATAGGAGGTCAGGGAAAGGAGGTCGAGATAGGGGGACGGGATAGGAGGACATGATAGGAGGACGGGATAGGAGGACGGGGTATGATGACGGGATAGGAGGTCGGGATATAAAGTCAAAAGCTTCCTCCTTTGTTTATTTTCCTCCCCAACAAGGATTAGGAAGGAAAAACCGGGCAACGCCGGGTACTCAGCTAGTAAGATATATAATTGACCTAAAATAAGCTTTTAAGACAGGCAGTAACTAAAGTCTGTGAACCCCCCTCCCCGCCCCCGAGAGTGCCATCTAAAAAATGCAAATCTAGTGGCACCTTGTACAGCAATACCTGACTGCCTTCAGATACAGTGATAACCACAAAGCTTCCAAATACCATTCCAAACACAAGAGCCCTTAGAAGTCAAAAATCTTTATTTTCATATGTAGTTTGTTTATCAGAATGCATTTACTTTGCATTATTTGTATACTTAGGATGAGGGATTTTGTGCCAATTTATTAATTTTTTTTGTGTCAGTCTGCTAATAACAAGTCTTGTTTGTCAGCTGTAGGGCTCGTTCACATGAGTGTATTTACTTACATGTTTCCCGATGCGAGTTTGAAGGGGGGCAAGCTCTCTGCGGCTGACTGCAGCTGATTTTCCGCTGCAGAATTTCCAATGAGGAAAATCCGCTGCAGACCCCATGGAGTGTTAAAGCTCAGCGCGATTCATCTGAATTGTTTGAGATGTACAGATCACCTGTCACCATGAAGATAGATAGATAGATAGATAGATAGATAGATAGATAAGAAAAACAAAAGTCCAACAGCACTCCAGGTTCAGTGAAGAAAAACTCTTTTCAACTGCCAACTGCGGTCTTTCTCAAGCATAGTGTGAGACCGCAGTTGGCAGTTGAAACGTCGCACTGAAACATGGGTGAATAAACTACAAGAGTTTTTCTTCACTGAACCTGGAGTGATGTTAGACTTTTGTTTTTCGTATTCAAATTACCCGTGATCTCGGTATTTTTCCTAAGTGTACCCGCTATCTTCAACGCAGAGGTCGTGCTACTTTAAACCTTCTTCTATTAGATAGATAGATAGATAGATAGACAGAAAAATAGATAGATATGAGATAGATAGATAGATATAAGATAGATAGATAGACAGGGCTGTCTCCTATAGGCAGCCTAGAGCGACCTCTTGATTGGGGTTGCCGCTCTGCCTGCCACAGGAAAGTTAGACAACCAGCATCCAAACAACTCACTCAGCTAGCAGCATGAGGAGGTTGCTTGTTACAATGTATCTCCCCCACTAGTAAGGTGGGGCTTGTAAAAGGGCAGGCCAATAAGCAGAATCAACGGGGCGGCAAAATTAGCTTTTGCATAGGGTGACAAAAATCATTGCACCAGCCCTGATCCTAGAGAGTTAAAGGAGTTCTGTAGTGAAACATAACTTATCCCCTCTCCAAAGGAGAGGGGATAAGTTATAGATCGTGGGGGGTCCAACCCTTGGGACTCGCCACGATCTTCTGAATGGGGCCCCGGCAATCTGCTTGTAGGGGGCGTATCAACCCCAGCATGGAGCGGCAGCCAACACTCACCCTCCATGTATACCATAGAGCTGCATGGAGGGGGCGTGCTGACGGCAGCTTCCTGCAGGGGTCGGAACGGCCACTTCCAGCAGATTGCTGGGACCCCAGTTCAGGAGATCACAGGGAGTCCCAAGGGTTGGACCCCCCACGATCTATAACTTATCCCCTATCCTGTCTAGACAGACAGTATAAAATTTTGTCTTCTGTCTATTAACGCGTATAGAAAGACTTTCTCCCTAATAACATTAGTGAAATTTTCGGGGAACCAAGTTAAAAGGGGAGCCAAGCTGAACGATTGTCTTGGTAAAAGACATTTGCTGTTTTTCAAATGTCTAGCTGAAATACTACATGATGGTGTAATCTCTATGGCGATGCGCTCAACTGTTATAAAAGAGGGGAAGCTCCACAAATTAACAACTCATTCTTGATTTATTTAATTGTCAGCTGTTTTCACGATTTTCACTCCCGGCTCACCAGCCACATCTATACCTTTGTTTGGACTCACACAGGTGACCCAAACAGGGAACATTTCCTTATCAGCACCCGTCGTTCTAAACAAATGCTGTGTTCCTATGCCAGTGGTCATGATGTCATGGCCATGCCTCCTCGTGACATGCCCCCTCCCATTGACATGAATGGAGGGTGCATGGCGTGATCTCACAAGGGAGCATGGCCGTGACGTCATGAGCATGGCCTCCGGCTCTGATCACTCTGAACAAAAACCCTGGAGCACCGGAGTACCCCTTTAAAGGAAAACTCTAGTACATGAGTACTTATCCCCTAGCCACAGAATCCTGTGGATAGGAGATAAATGTTTGATCACGGGGAGGGGGTCCAAACACTGGGACCCCTGCAATCTCCTGCCTGGCATCCCATTTGTGTATCTCCAGCTCTCCCATAGACCTCCGGCCTCTATGTGCGGTGGTCGACAGTAATCCATACACAGAGCGAAGGAACCTGTGCCTGGAGAGAGCTTGGGTGCTGGGCAGGAGATCATGGGGGTCCTGGCAGTCTGACCCACCACGATCAGACACTTATCCCCTATCCACAGAATTATGTGGATAGGGGATAAGTACTCATATACCCGAATTCCCGTTTAAGCACCAGCTATGATTACTAGAACTGTCAGAAATAGCCAGCTCCAACAATACAGGACAGTAGTCTGAGACTCCTCAGGGGGCATAACCCGCTGAGGATACAGAGAAGGATTAACTAGGGCATTAATCTATGGACGAAAAGGCATTACATTCAGTTATGTGACAGAAATACGATCTAGACAGAGGATGCAAATCTTGGTATATGTCCAGCCAGCCCAACTTCCCCAATGGCACTTTTAATGGGGGTACACTAAAACTGAAGGGACTCAAAGAGCCACACCTGTCTATGATAGGTTCAACCACAATTAAGAATAGCCATAGCCCAGGGTAAGTGGCCGCAAATACTGTAGCCTCAGAAGTCCTATGTCAGTATCCAGGGACGGCTCTGCCTATAGGCAAAATAGGCAGCCGCCTAAAGGGTCCTCTGGATGGGTTTGCCGCTCTGCCTGCTGCAATAAATTTAGCCAGCATTACAAGCACTCCACCATCCGACGCACCTGCATATCAAGCAAAACCTTGTCATGCTACCCCCACCCCACCCAAACAATAATAACCAGCTTTTTTCAGCCTGTTGGAGAAGCGCAGCGCCACCTCCGAGGCAGACAGGGGCTATCACTAAGGTTAGGTCCATCCAACATCATGACATCTTGAGTGCCTACCATACATCGGGAGAATCCAAGTGGCACTGTCAAGGGGGGGCAAAATTAGCTTTCACCTAAACAGATATAAAATAGATAGGATATATATATATACATATATATATATATATATATGAAATAGATAGATAGATATGAAATAGAAGATAGATAGATATGAGATAAAAGATAGATAGCTAGATAGATAGAGTAAAAGAAGAAAAGTTGCAGCACAGCTCTGATTAACAAAGTGCAGGTGCCAGCGTCTAAACCTGATCAGGGTTCTTCATAGACAAAAATTCCCAATGACGCAGCACTCCAAAAAAGAGGTGCATTTATTCACACATGTCTCAATACAGCAACGTTTCTGCTCCTATGGAGCCATTTTCAAGCCTGGCTTGAAAATGGCTCCATAGGAGCAGAAATGTTGCTGTATTGAGACATGTGTGAATAAATGCACCTCTTTTTTGGAGTGCTGCGTCATTGGGAATTTTTGTCTAGATAGATAGATTGATTTAAGATAGATAGAATAGAAATATGGAATTGGTCTATATTTGTTTAAACCAGGAAAATTCAGGTAACATGCAAAGTTAGTGTTCAACAATAGAAATGTTTTTTTATTTTTTATTTTTTTTTTGTTCAACCAAGCTAGGAATGTTCTATATTTGGTTAAAGCCAGAAAATAACGGGGCATAATATGCCCAGTGAACTTTCACTATTATTGCTTAAAAGAAATGCTTTTATTTATTGTTTATTTATTGAAATGCTCTATTTTTGGTAAAACCCAGAAAAAACAAGTGAAATATAGGTCAGCCCATTGCACAATGCTTTGCTCCAATTGCTTTATGTTGTGGTGTGAAAGCCAAAGCTTTCTATAGGCTTGTTGTGCAGTCACACTGCTGGGATATGTAGTGCAGTTGAATCACTGATCTTGCTGCTTGCTGCAAAGTATTCTGGGCTACCCTGATGTCATCCTCATACTATGCTGAAAAAGCACCAAAACGCCATGTGTTACTCATCCCTTCTCCTACAATAGCGCCATTACCAGGCTCGTGCAAACTTCTCATTTTAGGCAAAGTTCTGTGTGAGGCAGGGTTCTACAGGCTCAGCTTACTTATCTCTAATATATATGCTGCTCTTCATGCTCTATAACATGATGCCAATGGATTAGATTCCATTGGAAACAGATTCCCTCCAAGAGTAAAAATAGAAAATGTTAAAACATTTATTTTAATTTGATTTAGATACTTCCTGGATAGGCAATAGATTGAAGTGGCATCAATGGAGAAAAAAATCATAAGAAACCTATTGCGCAATAGAATGTAACAGAGGATGAAGAATAGCTGACATTTAGGAAAACAATTGGTAACTGTTTTGAAAAAAAGCTAACAAAAGAAAAAATTACCTCTAACAGATACAACTAGGTACAGACTAGCATACAATCCATCAAAGCAATGAACGTTAAAGAAGTTTTCCTCTGTTACTGTTACATAAATAATGCATTTCAAGGTTTCAATTATTTACCATTTTCAAGATACTGTATATATTTTTCTGCTGTTAGTGGAAGAGAACATTCTATCTTATATTCATCAGCATCAAACCTGTAAATACCTCATTCGGCTGGGTTCACATATGTCTGGCATCCAGGATAGATGAACTCAGCCTAGATCTCGACAAGTTGTCATCAGTTGTACATCCATTGTTTTTGGACAGCAGATAGGGAACGCAGGAAGCTGCGTTCCCCTGTCCAGTGCCCTACGGCGTGTTCAATCATCTGGCGTCAAAATTGAGATGCTGGATGATTGTGAACTGTCCCATTGAAATGAATGGGATCAGTTCTAGCATCAGTTTCCTTCCGGTGCACGCCAGAGGGAAACTGTGCCGGATGCCTGATATATGTGAACACAGCCTTCTTCTCAGCAGAAAAAGGGAAACAACTTCACTAGTCTGGTCACTACATTCTGAGGTAAAAATTTATATTTATGTAACGGAAATGAGTCCCAGAGGTTTTACGATCGAGAGCCCCCTGACCCCCTCCGGCCTGATTGTGGACTAGGGAGATGGTCATTAATAGTGATGAGCGGCAGGGACCATATTCGCATTTGGGATATTTCGCAAATATGTGGATGAATATTCGTCCTATGTTCGCAAAATTCGCATATTCGCTATGTTTGTTTTTTTCATATGAAAATCGTAATGAGATTCATATAGTGTGCATGCGCGATTATATCTTTCAACTAACTAACACTATACCCTACACTAGAATCTATCTGCTAAACTAACCTACCCTATCTAAAGCTAGAAGAAGGGTGGGATCAGTGTCCTCTGGAAGTGCCGATATTCGTGAATATTTGCATATTAGCCTATACGAAATATTTGCGCTCCACACCGACTCACACAGTAAATAATATTGGAACCTTCTTTGAACCACAAGCTGGAAGCAGGGAGGGATGATCACTTTTTTTTTCACAGTACACATCATTGTTGGGAAGTGCCGATATTTGCGGTAAAAACTTGCATTTTCGAATATTCGCACTCAACACTAGTCATTATGCCGAATACAGCCAAAAACTGATACTGGTTTACTCAGTTTGGATTTCCTATTAATGTTATCTTGAAGTTGTGCACATAGCGTAGGTATCAAAGCAGCATAGCTAGTGGAGCTGTGCTCCTTACTTGACTTACCTCTATGGGAGTTATGTAAACTGCGAAAAGCAGCTTCCTGACCACCCTTGCCCCCGACCAAGCCAGGATGAATGAACAAGGGGAAAAAAAACGGTGCTGGTAGCGCAAACCACTGCAGGAGCTGTTTCAGGTAGGTATACTTCTTTATTAAGCCGTTGCACGGCTTAATAAAGAAGTATACCTACCTGAAACAGCTCCTGCAGTGGTTTGCGCTACCAGCACCGTTTTTTTTTCCTTGTTCATTCATCCTGATATCTATCGGTCGGAGTTCCTCCATACCGACGCCGGGGAAGCAGCACCACCAGTACCTTGGTCTTGAGTGAACCATGCGCATAGAGTTGTTGTGGCTCTATCACAACAACATCAGGTGAGCAGCGTTCCTTTGAGTGTATTCTATTTAACGACCCTGCTCCCAATACCTGTAACAATACCACCCTTTGGGAAGCTTTGCCTCTCTTTTATTCTAGATATAGTTACCCGACCAAGCCAGACAGGGTAAGGGGGTTTTTGAACTTGAGATGTGGAACCTGTGTGGACCCTAGGGTGATAAGTTGTACTGCTGATGTATTTAGATATATACTAGAATAAGGCTGACACTACACGACAAAAAGGTGGTCAAATACCCAATACATGTATAAACCAAAAGAAGAAAAGAATAGGTGGCACACTCAATAAATAAATCTATTATTTAAAAAACTCTTCATTATAGCACAACCACACACAAATAATTTTAAAAACGTTGAAAAGCCACATGGAATAAACTTCAGGTTACAAACAATACACAAGACCCCTCAGGACCTAACCCATAATCCATGAACAGTACAAATGATACACAGTCCAGTCAAAAAATGTTTTTATGTATCGCTGTTTAGCTATAACCATAACACACAGCAACAGTGGTAATAAGGCAATAAGTCATTATAAAGTAACAAATAGTTCAGAAATAGTATAGCATCTAGGTGTGCTTGGTATCCTCTTAACAGTCTCTATGAGTTGCACTAGGCATAGCTTCCACCTCTGAGGAGACTAAGGGGATTTTTTGGGCCTTAGAATACTCTTTTATTATTATGGCATATCCTATCCTAGGCTATGACTTTATGAGATGAGAATACCCCTTTAGCTATATAGCTGTGTGGAGGAAAGCAAAATACTGCCCCCCTTTCATGAGCTATAATGAATAGCCCTCCTGAATCGAGAGCTCCAGCACCAGTTCTGCCTATAAGCAACATAGGCAACCGACTAGAGCGCCCCCTGCCTGCTGCAAGAAAGTTAGAAGCCAGCCATCAACCGAATCACCCACCTATCAGAAGCACCCACTAAATATTTAAGAAATAGCGAAGTGCCGTTATTTGCGGTAAAAATTAGCATTTAAGTCAGAAGTGGAGTTATGACAACCATAGCGGGTTATTTTTTATTTTTTTGTAGACTACATTAGTCTTGCACTAACAATTCATGGAAACCCAACAGAACAGGGGCTAACACTGACTAGATTTGTGTTGTAAATTTTGTTTCAACATTTATCATATACAGTTTTGTTTTGACCATTATACATTTATTACAGGTTAGATGTCTGAGATGGTAAACAAGGTCCCCCCACTGTTTGAGGTTGCACTGCTACATTCTAGCTGTCAACTTGTCACATGCAAAATTAAATTTCATCCAAGGCTGTTTTCCACTAAGAAACATTGATATAGACAGGATCTTGTAAAGTTTTCCTGCTAGAAATGACTGACTTGTGAGAAATTTCAGAGAAGGGCTTTTTCTTTAACTTTCACAATGGTTTATTATTAACTATTCACTACGGAGGATTAGCAGTCCCAAAATATGGCAAGAATATTGAATCACTTTTAAAAAGCATCACAAAGGAACAATTTGTAGTCTATGCTATTCACGAGTTATAATACAATATTGAATTTGAAATTCAACATTTCAGTGACATGATAATATCGCATTCACAGATAACAATGCTTCTCACTCATGAAGTCAATTATATTGGATCAGGAAAGAGAAACAATTCTATTCATGCTGTTAAATACGGCCTGAATCAATCATGCTTTATATCAATTCAGTAACATACTAACAATAACAATACTTAGCACATAGGCACAAAATATTAAGGGAATTGTTCATATAGTTCAAGACATATTAAGGTATCAGCCAGACCTCAGATATGCAAACAAAATGTCCATCTTTATTTAAACATCTTTGGCTTAAAGTAACAGGTTCCGAAAAGATTTTGTGGGGGTCTTTGTCAGCCAGGCCACCCAGACCTGGCTGGAAGTAACAAGTTCCTTTAAGGACAAGTATCATGTAAAAAAATGTAACCCCTATCCAAAGCATAGGGCCCCCCGCAATCTCCTTTTTAAAGCCCCGGCTCTCCTATACAGCAGTGCGTCATGACCCCCGCCCAAAGCGGGTGCCACCATGCCCCCTCTATATAGTTCCATGGGAGAGACAAAGATTGCTGAATGGCTCTCCCGTAAAGCTATATGGAGGGGGTGTGGAGGCCTCCGCTTCGGGCGAGGGTCGTGACGCACCGCTGTATATGAGCCGGGGCTCTAAACAGGAGATAACATGTGTGCCAAACGGAGACAAAATTATTATTTTTTTTTAATTCTGCCCCAGCCAGGCAACCCAGGCCTGGCGGAAAGTAACAGGTTCTTACAGATTTTCCCATCACTGAGACCCACACAAGTACGGACCAGGAATATTTGACAGCAAGATCTAACATGTGTGCCAAACAGGGCCAAAATTTATTTTTTTTTCAAATTTTGCCAGATAAGCGGCCCAGGCCTGGCTGGAGGTTGCACCATCAAGGGTGATGGTATGGCATTGTAAGTTGAAGTTGACTGTGCACAATAGGATTTTAAAGAAGAATATTTTTCCTGATTTTTCCCCAGCCAGCTGGAGGTTGCACCAGCAACCGTCATAGCATAGTAGTTTTCTGGAGGAAGATGACCGTGACACAACTTCTCCTTGTGGCTCTTGCTATCCAACTGCGTAGCATTAGGGGGGTTAAGCAAAGACAGATGAGGAAAGGGGGGTGACCAGACATATATATTTATTAAATATTGCTAATATACCAATATAATATTCACAAATAATGTATTAGCAGGGCTAATCACTGTGAAATGTACGCCCTTATCCCTATAGCCCAAACAGACAGATGTAAACGGTGTTTGGGGAAAAAAGTGCTGTTCGGTGTTTAGGGCACTTTGCAAATGCATCCCTATCATACAGGTCTGCTGCAGCACAGCTTTGCACAGTTCACTGCTTGTTGTGTTTTGTCAATTGTATCAGCCTTTCACTCCTTAAGGACACAGGGCCTACCTATACATCCTGTGCCCGCTCCCTCGATATATCGGGGGGTCACGCGGGGACCCTGCGTCATATCGGGTCAGTCCCAGTGGCTAATGAAAGCCGAGACACGTGGTGCGCGTCACTAATCGCAGTGACGTACGCTATTAACCCTTTAGACATGGCTATCAAAGTTGGGCAGATCGGGACCACCGCGATGAAACAGCAGTGTGTCGATCAGCTGTATGGACACGAAGACGGTCCCTACCTCCCTCCTTGTTGTCCAATCGCCAAATGACTGCTCTGTGCCTGAGATCCAGGCAAGAGCAGTCAAGCAGTGATAACACTGATCAATGCTATAGCATAGCAGTTATCAGTGTAAGAGATCAGTGTGTGCTATGTTACATTGCAAAAAAAGTGAAAAAAAGTTAATAACGATCATTTAACCCCTTCCCTAATAAAAGTTTGAATCCCCTCCCACCTTTCCCATTTAAAAAAAAAACTGTGCGCAGAAAAATTTAAAAGTTATAGGGGTCAGAAGATGACAATTTTAAAAGTATAAATTTTGGTGCATGTAGTTATGATTTTTTTCAGAAATAATACAAAATCCAACCAATATAAAAAGGGAATCATTTAATCGTATAGACCTATCTCTGTCCTATTTCTATCCCTATATCACTGTCTGTCTGTCCTTATTTCTCTCTCCCCTCAGACTGACTGCAGAGAACAGTGTGTGAGCCCTTATGGCTGTGTAAAACTGCCCTCCCTTTGCGGTCTCCTATTGGCCTTTGGGCTCATTGACACATAAACCAGCAAATCATATGATATCCTGGGATTATTATGTGATATGCTGGTTACCTGACATCATGCAACTGCCCCCTGGTCCTCTTGCTTCCTCTGGGTGCCAAAAAGCCATGGTTTTTATGTATTTCCCGTGCTTTTACCGGTTCGCGCAAACCGAATCAGTAAAAGTTTGAGAGGTCAAATCCAAGTTCGCCATGGTCGGCTCGCTCATCTCTAGTTTCAACATACAATGGTCTTCCTTGAACCAATTCATATTGTAACTTGAGGGATCGCTGTATACTTCGGCAAATAGGAGATACAGGATTCCCATTAATCTGGATTTGTGGGGTCTCATACATTATAAACCATAACGATCTAACATTTATAGCACATCATGTGAATAAATCTTGTAAAATCTTTGATATAATTAACCCAATTGGGATCCTAACCATTCCGAAGTACATAAAAAAAAAAAAAAGTTAACTTTTTTTCCCCTCAAGTCCCGGTAGAATGCGTAAAAGTAAATAGTATTGTCAATTAATGTGTTATAGAGTAGATGAGTATCAAAAAAGAAGGAGAGAGATGTTTGCCTGAGTAGGTTTCAGTTACATGTCCTCCATGCCTATCTTTTACAGAAGCTATCAGAATTTTGTATATCTGTCTGAATTAATACCGCCAACTGCCTGCCTAATTATCTTTCTAAGAATACTTCTATGGGAAGGAGGGAAGAGGAGGGAAGAATTGAAAAAAAAACTAAATTAATTAGTAGAGTGCCCCCGGCATGCGCCGCACACGTTACTTTAAAAGGGTAGGCAGGTTGGGATTCTAATTATGTACATGTTAAATTTCACCTCCTTGCTTCACATTTAAAAATACGATGTTTAGAATTGGAGTTATGAATGGATAAACAGGATACGCCAAGCAGAGCTGATCAGCAGCCTAGTAAATCCACAAAGAAATAGAACATTAAAGGGGTCCTCCGGCGCTAAGACATCCAAAGGATAGGGGATAGGATGCCTGATCGCGGGTGTCCCGCCGCTGGGGACCCTCGTGACCTTGCACGCAGCACCCCGTTATAATCAGTCGCCGGAGCATGTTCGCTCCAGGTCTGATTACTGGCGATCACGGGGGCTGGAGTATTGTGACGTCACGGCCCCGCCCAGTGTGATGTTACGCTCCGCCCCTATGGGAGGGGACGTGACAGGCATCTTATCCCCTATCCTTTGGATAGGGGATAAGATGTCTTAGAGCCGGAGAACCTCTTTAAAGGACATCTGCAGCAAAAGACAACTTATCCCCTATCCACAGGATAAGAGATAAGTGTCTGATCACGGGGGGTCCGACCCCCCCCCCCCCCCCCATGATCTCCCAAATGGGGCCCCACATTGCCGCTCTCTGAGTTCGACGGTATGCCCCCTCCACGCCCCCTCCCCCTACAGTTGTATAGGAGAGGAGGGGAGGCACAAACACTGCCTCCCCGCCTCTCCTACAGAGATACATGGAGGAGGCGTGTCAGCCGTGATGTCACCCTGCTGCTGGCATGCCTTCTGAACGTGAGAGCTGCGGCAAAACCGTGGTCCCGTTTGGGAGATTGCGGGGGTCCCAGCGGTCAGACCCCCCGCGATCAAACACTTATCCCCTATCCTGTGGATAGAGTCCTGCTTGTCCTCAGTGCACAGAGCCCCGCTTGTCCTGAGTACATAGAGCTCTGTTTGTCCTCAGTACATATAGCCCGGCTTGTCCTCAGTGCGAAGAGCCCTGCTTGTCCTCAGTATACAGAGCCCTGCTTGTCTTCACTGCACAGAGCCCTGCTTTTTCTCAGTACACAGAGCCCTGCTTGTCCTCACTGCATAGAGACCTGCTTGTCCTCAGTACATAGAGCCCTGCTCGTCCTCACTGCACATAGCCCGGCTTGTCCTCACTGTACAGAACCCTGCTTGTCCTCAGTGTACAGAGCCCTGCTTGTCCTCAGTGCACATAGCCCGGCTTGTCCTCACTGTACAGAGCCCTGCTTGTCCTCAGTGCACAGAGCCCTGCTTGTCCTCAGTGTACAGAGCCCTGCTTGTCCTCAGTACACAGAGCCCTGCTTGTCCTCATAGTACAGAGCCCTGCTTGTCCTCAGTGCACAGAGCCCTGCTTGTCCTAAGTACACAGAGCCCTGCTTGTACTCAGTGCACAGAACCTTGCTTGTACTCAGTGCACAGAGCGCTGCTTGTCCTCAGTGCACAGAGACCTGCTTGTCCTCAGTGTACAGGACCCATCTTGTCCTCATTGTACAGAGCCCTGATTGTCCTCAATGTACAGAGCCCTGCTTGTCCTCAGTGTACAGAACCCTACATGTCCTCAGTGTACAGAGCCTGGCTTGTCCTCTGTGTACAGAGCCCTGCTTGTCCTCACTGCAAAGAGCCCTGCTTGTCCTCACTGTAAAGAGCCCTGCTTGTCCTCAGTGCACAAAGCCCTGCTTGTCCTCACTGCACATAGCCCTGCTTTTCCTCACTGCACATAGCCCTGCTTGTCTTCAGTGTACAGAGCCCTGCTTGTCCTCAGTGTACAGAGCCCTGCTTATCCTCAGTGCACAGAGCCCTGTTTGTCATCACTGTACAGAGCCCTGCCTGTCCTCAGTGCACAGAGCCCTGCTTGTCCTGAGTACACAGAGCCCTGCTTGTCCTCAGTGTACAGAGCCCTGCTTGTCCTCAGTGTACAGAGCCCTGCTTGTCCTCAGTGAACAGAGCCCTGCTTGTCCTCAGTGTACAGAACCCTGCTTGTCCTTGTTACGCCGAGCAAGAGCCCTTGTTACGCCGAGCGCTCCGGGTCCCTGCTCCTCCCCTGAGCGCTTGTGGTGTTCTTCTGTGTGCAGCGCCCCGGTCAGACCCGCTGACTGGGAGCAATGCACTGTTATCACCTTCGGGGATGCGATCCGCGTAGCGGGACGCGCCCGCCCGCGGGTCGCGTCCCAATCTCTTCACCTGCCCCGTCCTCCTGCTGTTCTGTCCCGGCGCGCGGCCCCGCTCTCTAGGACGCGCGCGCGCCGGCTCTCTGAAATTTAAAGGGCCAGTGCACCATTAATTGGTGCCTGGCCCAATCAGTACCTACACCTGCTAACACATAAAAACCCACTTCCCCTTCCTGTCCTTGCCGGATCCTGTTGCCTTTGTGCCCTGTGAAAGCATTTAGTGTGTTCCCAAGCCTGTGTAACCAGACCTTCTGCTGTTGCCCCTGACTACGACTCTTGCTGCCTGCCTTGACCTTCCGCTACGTCCGACCTTGCTTTTGCCTTGTCCCTGTGTACCGCGCCTGTCTCAACTGTCAGTTGGGGTTGAGTCGCTATCGGGTGGAATGACCTGGGAGTTACCTGCCGCTGCAAGTCCATTCCGCTTTGCGGCAGGCTCTGGTGAAAACCAGTAACCCCTTAGACTCCGTTCCCCTGGTACGGCCCACGCCATCACCCCACTGACACAGAGGATCCACCTCCAGTGTCCTCGCTGCATACTAGTCCGGATCCTGACAGTAGATCCGGCCATGTATCCCGCTGAGGTCCCGCGGCCTAGTGTCGCTGACCTAACCACGGTGGTGGCCCAGCAATCACAACAGATCGCGTAACAAGGACAGCAGCTGACTCAACTGACCGTTATGCTGCAACAGCTTTTACCGCAACTTCAGCAAGTATCTCCTCCGCCAGCTCCTGCATCTCCTCCGCAGCGAGTGGCTGCTCCCAGCTTCCGCTTGTCTCTACCGGACAAGTTTTATGGGGACTCTAAACAGTGCCGTGGATTCCTGTCCCAGTGTTCCCTATACCTGGAGATGATGTCGGACCAATTCCCCACTGAACGGTCTAAGGTGGCTTTCGTGGTCAGTCTCCTGTCTGGAAAGGCCTTGTCATTGGCCACACCACTCTGGGACCGCAACGATCCCGCCACCGCTACTATCCAGTCCTTCTTCTCAGAAGTACGTAGTGTCTTTGAGGAGCCAGCCCGGGCCTCCTCAGCCGAGACTGCTTTGCTGAACCTCTTCCAAGGGAGTTCTTTTGTAGGCGAATACGCCATCCAGTTCCGTACCCTCGCCTCTGAGCTATGCTGGAACAATGAGGCCCTCTGTGCGACCTTCAAGAAAGGCTTATCCAGTAACATAAAAGATGTCCTGGCCGCACAAGAAATTCCTGCAAATCTGTCTGAACTTATCCATTTGGCCACCCGCATCGACCTGCGTTTCTCTGAAAGATGCCAGGAACTTCGACAGGAAAAGGATCTTGTTCGCACCTGGCGATTTCTCTCCCCGGCTCCTCTCTTCCAAAGTCCTTTGCAATCTGTTCCTGTGCCTTCTGCCGAGGAGGCTATGCAAGTGGATCGGTCCCGCCTGACCCTACAAGAGAGGACGCGCCTCCGTAATGAGAATCTGTGCCTGTGGTGTGCTAGTACCGAACACTTCCTAAAAGACTGTCCTATCCGCCCTCCGCATCAGGAGAAACGCACTCAATTACTTCACAAGGGTGAGACGACTCTTGGTGTGAATTCTGCCTCTCCACGTCTGGCTGTGCCTGTGCGGATTTCTCCTTCCGCCAATTCCTCCTTCTCAGCAGTGGCCTTCTTGGACTCAGGTTCTGCAGGAAACTTTATTTTGGCCTCTTTTGTTAATAGGTTCAGCATCCCAGTAACCCGTCTCGTCAAACTGCTCTATATCTCTTCTGTTAACGGAGAAAAATTGGACTGCACTGTGCCCTACCGCACAGAACCCCTGCCTATGAGCATTGGACTGCACCATGAAAAAATTTAATTTTTTGTTCTGTCCAACTGCACCTCTGAAGTTCTTCTCGGCCTGCCGTGGCTCCAACGTCATGCTCCTACCCTCGACTGGACCACCGGGGAGATCAAAAGTTGGGGTCCTTCTTGTCACAAACGATGCCTCACATCTGCTCCCACTTGTCAAACCCCTGAGGCTCCACCTATACCGGGCCTTCCCAAGGCTTACCAGGACTTTTCAGATGTTTTCTGCAAAAAGCAAGCAGAGATCTTACCACCTCATAGGCCTTATGATTGTCCCATTGACCTCCTTCCTGGTACCACTCCACCCCGTGGCAGGATCTACCCTCTGTCTGCCCCAGAGACTCAAGCCATGTCTGAGTATATCCAAGAGAACCTAAAGAGAGGTTTTATTCAGAAGTCGTCATCCCCTGCTGGAGCGGGGTTCTTCTTTGTTTCTAAAAAGGATGGATCCTTATGACCATGTATTGACTACCGCAGTTTAAATAAAATTACCATCAAAAAACGCTATCCCCTGCCTTTGATCTCTGAACTCTTTGACCATCTTCGCAGAGCTAATATATTCACTAAATTGGACTTAAGGGGTGCATATAATCTTATTCGCATCAGGAAAGGTGATGAGTGGAAGACCGCGTTCAATACCAGAGATGGACATTTTGAATATCTAGTTATGCCCTTTGGGCTCTGCAACGCCCCTGCAGTCTTCCAGGACTTTGTTAATGAGATATTTCGGAACTTATTGTATACCTGTGTTGTGGTTTACTTGGACAATATCTTGATTTTTTCCTCTAACTTAGAGGAACACCGTCGTCATGTCCGTCTTGTGCTCCAAAGACTTCGTGAAAACCACCTGTATGCTAAATTTGAAAAATGTCTCTTTGAATGTAACAGTCTTCCTTTTCTAGGTTACCTAGTCTCTGGCCAAGGGCTTAAAATGGATCCAGATAAACTGTCAGCGGTTTTGGATTGGCCACGCCCTTCTGGACTCCGCGCTATCCAACGCTTCCTGGGATTTGCCAACTATTACCGACAGTTTATTTCCCACTTCTCCACCATTGTGGCCCCTATTGTGGCCCGGACCAGGAAGAATGCTAATCCTAAGTCATGGCCTCCTCAAGCAGATGAGGCCTTCAATCGTCTCAAAACTGCCTTCGCTTCTGCACCAGTGCTGTCCAGACCTGATCCATTGAAGCCATTCTTCCTGGAAGTTGACGCTTCCTCAGACAGAGCCGGAGCCATACTTCTTAAAAAAAAATGCTACCGGACGTAACATTACTTGTGTTTTTTTCTCAAAAACTTTCTCTCCGGCAGAAAAGAATTACTCCATTGGAGATCGTGAACTTATGGCCATCAAGTTAGCACTCGAGGAGTGGAGGCATCTATTGGAGGGTTCCTGACCACTGACCACAAGAATCTCTCCAGTCCCAGTACCTCCAGTACCTCCAGTCCGCTCAGCGTCTGAATCCTCGCCAGGCTAGATGGTCGTTGTTTTTTGCCCGCTTTAACTTCGAGATACACTTCCGTCCCGCTGACAAAAATGGCAGAGCTGACGCCCTTTCTCATTCCTCTGATGCCTCCAAATCTGAAACCCCTCAGCAGCATATCGTACCGCCTGAGTGCTTGGTCTCCTCTGCTCCAGCCTCACTGGGACAAACCCGCCCTGGAAAGACTTTTGTTCCTCCATGCCTTCGCCTCAAAATCCTCAAATGGGGGCATTCCTCTCACCTGGCTGGTCATGCTGGCATAAAAAAGTCCATCCAGCTCATTTTCCATCTGTATTGGTGGCCTACACTAGAGAGTGACGTTTCTGATTTCGTTCGGGCCTGTACTATTTGTGCCCGGGATAAAACCCCTCGCCAAAAGCCTGCTGGACTCCTCCTTCCTTTGCCTGTCCCTGAGCAACCATGGTCCCAAATTGCCATGGATTTCATTACTGATCTTCCCGTATCCCATGGCAATACCATCATCTGGGTGGTCGTTGATCGTTTTTCCAAAATGGCTCACTTCATTCCGCTTCCAGGTCTTCCTTCTGCGCCACAGTTGGCGAAGCAATTTTTTCTTCACATTTTTCGCCTTCACAGGCTTCCCACGCATATCGTCTCGGATAGAGGCGTTCAATTTGTGTCGAAATTTTGGAGAGCTCTCTGTAACCAATTAAAAATCAAATTAAATTTTTCGTCCTCCTATCACCCCCAATCCAATGGACAAGTAGAGAGAGTAAACCAGATTCTTGGTGACTACTTGCAACATTTTGTCTACTCCCGCCAAGACGATTGGGTCGACCTTCTGCCCTGGGCTGAATTCTCGTACAATTTCAAAAATTCGGAATCCTCTGCCAAATCCCCATTCTTTGTGGTGTACGGCCGTCATCCTCTGCTCCTCTGCCCCCCCCCCTCCCCATTCCCACTTCTGGAGTTCCTGCTGTAGATGAAGTAACCCGGGATTTCTCTGTTATCTGGAAGGAGACTCAAAAGTCGCTCCTACTGGCCTCGTCTCGTATGAAGAGACATGCAGATAAGAAGAGAAGAACTCCTCCTGTCTTCGCTCCTGGGGACAAAGTGTGGCTCTCTGCCAAATACATACGCTTTCGTGTCCCTAGTTACAAGTTGGGTCCTCGCTACCTCGGTCCTTTTAAAATCTAGAATCAAATTAATTCTGTCTCGTACAAGCTTCATCTTCCATCTTTTCTTCGCATACCTAACGCTTTCAATGTGTCTCTTCTCAAACCTCTTGTGCTTAACCGCTTTTCTCCCAAGGTTACTGTTCCTGCTCCTGTTTCTGACTCCTCTGATGTCTTCGCTGTCAAAGAGATCCTTGCTTCCAAGATCGTCCGAGGTAAAAGATTTTTTTTAATTGATTGGGAGAATTGTGGCCCTGAAGAAAGGTCCTGGGAACCTGAGGCCAACATTTTTGACAAGGAGCTTGTCCGCAGATTCCTGGGCTCCAAAAAGAGGGGGAGACCAAAGGGGGGGGGGGGGGTACTGTTACGCCGAGCGCTCCAGGTCCCTGCTCCTCCCCGGAGCGCTCGCGGCGTTCTTCTGCGTGCAGCGCCCCGGTCAGACCCACTGACCGGGAGCGCTTCACAGTTATCACCGGCGGGGATGTGATCCGCGCAGCGGGACGCACCCGCCCGTGGGTCGCATCCCAATCTCCTCACCTGCTCCGTCCTCCTGCTGTCCTGTCCCGGCATGCGCGGCCCCGCTCTCTAGGGCGCGCGCGCGCTGGCTCTATGAAATTTAAAGGGCCAGTGCACCTGCTAACACATAAAAACAGAAAAACCACTTCCCCTTCCTGTCCTTGCCGGATCTTGTTGCCTTAGTGCCCTGTGAAAGCGTTTAGTGTGTTCCCAAGCCTGTGTACCCAGACCTTCTGCTGTTGCCCCTGACTACGACTCTTGCTGCCTGCCCTGACCTTCTGCTACGTCCGACCTTGCTCTTGCCTTGTCCCTGTGTACCGCGCCTGTCTCAGCTGTAAGTTGGGGTTGAGTCGCTATCGGGTGGAACGACCTGGGGGTTACCTGCCGCTGCAAGTCCATCCCGCTTTGCGGCCGGCTCTGGTGAAAACCAGTAACCCTTTAGACTCCGTTCCCCTGGTACGGCCCACGCCATCACCCCACTGACACAGAGGATCCACCTCCAGTATCCTCGCTGCATACCAGTCCGGATCCTGCCAGCCCTGCTTGTCCTCAGTGTACAGAGCCCTGCTTGTCCTCAGTGTACAGAACCCTTCTTGTCCTCAGTGTACAGAACCCTGCTTGTCCTCAGTGTACAGAACCCTGCTTGTCCTCAGTGTACAGAGCCCTGCCTATCCTCACTGCAAAGAGCCCTGCTTGTCCTCAGTGCACAAAGCCCTGCTTGTCCTCACTGCAAAGAGCCCTGCTTATCCTCAGTGCACAAAGTCCTGCTTGTCCTCCCTACACATAGCCCTGCTTGTCCTCACTGCACATAGCCCTGCATGTCCTCAGTGTACACTGCCCTGCATGTCCTCAGTGTACAGAGCCCTGCTTGTCCTCAGTGTACAGATCCCTGCCTGTCCTCAGTGTACAGAGCCCTGCTTGTCCTCAGTACACAGAGCCCTGCTTGTCCTGAGTACACAGAGCCCTACTTGTCTTCAGTGTACAGAGCCCTGCTTGTCCTCAGTGAACAGAGCCATGCTTGTCCTCAGTGTACAGAGCCCTGCTTGTCCTCAGTGTACAGAACCCTGCTTGTCCTCAGTGTACAGAACCCTGCTTGTCCTCATTGTACAGATCCCTACATGTCCTCAGTGTACAGAGCCCGGCTTGTCCTCAGTGTACAGAGCCCTGCTTGTCCTCACTGCAAAGAGCCCTGCTTGTCCTCAGTGCACAAAGCCCTGCTTGTCCTCAGTGTACAGAGCCCTGCTTGTCCTCACTGCACATAGCCCTGCTTGTCCTCACTGTACATAGCCATGCTTGTCCTCAGTGTACAGAGCCCTGCTTGTCCTCAGTGAACAGAGCCCTGCTTGCCCTCAATGTACAGAGCCCCGCTTGTCCTCAAAGCACAGAGCCCTGCTTGTCCTCAGTGTACAGAGCCCTGCTTGTACTCAGTGCACAGAGCCCTGCTTGTACTCAGTGTACAGAGCCCTGCTTGTCCTCAGTGTACAGAGCCCTCCTTGTCCTCGGTGTACAGAGCCCGGCTTGTCCTCAAAGCACAGAGCCCTGCTTGTCCTCAGTGTACAGAGCACTGCTTGTCCTCAGTGTACAGAGCCCTGCTTGTCCTAAGTGCATGGAGCCCTGCTTATCCTCAGTGTACAGAGCCCTGCTTGTCCTCAGTGTACAGAGCCCTGCTTGTCCTAAGTGCATAGAGCCCTGCTTATCCTCAGTGCACAGAGCCTTGCTTGTCCTTAGTGCACAGAGCCCTGCTTGTCCTCCGTGTACAGAGCCCTGCTTGTCCTCAGTGTACAGAGCCCTGCGTGTCCTCAGTGTACAGAGCCCTGCTTGTCCTCAGTGCACAGAGCCCTGCATGGGCACCCACACTTTAAGTATTTTGTCTGTACACAGATTCACACAAGCAATAACTGCAGGGACAGCCGGGGACATTTATTATCGTTGCTTGGGTAAGCAAGTTCTGTAGGCTTTGATTTTTGCTTTTGTGTGACATATTATCATACTATCACAGGGGGTTGATACATTTGGCTCACATAAGCAAAAACCAATAAATGAATTTTGAATAGCATATTTTTTTTAAAACACAAACACCAATAAATGACTCCAGTACACCACGTTGTAACCTCACCTCCTCTCCTCTGTAAAAAATGTGATATATATTTGTGGTCAGATTATTCACCGTGAGCGTGTATTACATTACAATATAAAACACCTTAACATAATGATACATGACTAAAGCCTGATGTGTGCCCTGCCGGCCGTATGGGGTTAACCTAAGGTAAGAAGAGGGCTACCCCAAAGGTTTGAGAAGTTTAAGTGGAAATAAAAGGGGAGGGTTGGGCGGGAGAAACGAGCTGACTCGTACGCTACCAGGTACCTTGGGACCGAGGTAATTATAGTCACCATAACTCCTCCCACAATTTAGATTAACCGCCAGCAGTCAATCCCCATTTGTGGTCAGATTATTCACCGTGAGCATGTATTACATTACAATATAAAACACCTTAACATAATGATACATGACTTAAGCCTGATGTGTGCCCTGCCGGCCGTATGGGGTTGACCTAAGGTAAGAAGAGGGCAAAAGACCAGATCGTTTAGTATTGTTTTTAATGATGCAAGTATAAATCAAATATCAGCAAGTTTACAGAAAGCTTGAGCCATTTCGACCTGAGGATCAGGTATATATCGCTGGAAACATGGCGATTTCCAGCGGCCCAGTCTTTTAATTATATGGGCGGGAACCCCATGTCTAGAGACCGAGGAGGCTGCCCCCATCTTAAAAGAGTGACCGGTAATGGAAGATGCGTTAAATCCCGCACTATGAGCCAAGATCCTGATATGGCTCACAAAATCTTTGGAGGAGAGCGGCTGCATAGGAAAAGGTAGTAGGGGGGAATCGGGAGTTTTATTGCTTAATAGTCCAAGAAGTTGCTGAAGAACTCTCACCGGGCACCAAGGATTTTGGGTAGGGAAATATTTCACCTGAACCTGTTTGTCCTGCTGAGTTTTGGTGCAATCCAACAAAAGTGTGTAACCATTCTCTGAAGGTATAAGGTGTTTGACCAAAAGGGCCGTGGAATTGTAACTGGTTTTGGTAAATTCCCCGGGTCTCAAGAACCCAAAATAACCTAAATACAGGGCTGCTTTCAACACAATGCTGGCGGAAAACCCAAAAGGGTGGTTGTCTAATGTGCGACTAAATAGCTGAAACATAGCTGCAGATAACGGAGCTCTGGACGGTGATTTAGGCTTCTCTGATTTTTGTATGCCCTTCAAAGCCGCCTTGACCGGATGTGCACTTGAAATGGAAAGGATATCAGGATACCTGAGGGACCGATGATGTTGGATGCCAGAGAGATATAACCTTATGGAACTGTGTGATAACTTTAGCAAAAAGTGGCAAAAGGAAACAAATGCTAAAATGTAGGATATGTCCATAGTTTGAGGTGAGGGGTGAGTATGAAGAAATTGCAAAAAAGTGTCCCAAGCCAGTTTGTACGACCTAGCAGTATTTTTTGCGAGGGACAGGTTGATCAACTTCATGGCTCCGTCATAATGCCCGTCTAATCCAGCCTCCAAGTATTGAATGGGGGTATTGGTGTAGCTAATTCGTCCGCTCCGGGCATCACTTGGTGGAATACCTGGAGATTAAAGCGAGACAGCGCGTCAGCGGCTACGTTCTTCCTCCCTTCTATGTGGACACATTCTACGTGGAAATTCCTTAGTAAGGCAGTATGAGTTAGCCTGCGGAGAAATGCCATTATGTGTAAGGACTTGGACCTCCCCCTACAAATGATGTCGCGAATGGCCATGTTGTCCGTGTGAAACACTATAGTCTGCCCTTGCCATAAGTGACCCCACGTCATGGCCGCTGCTACTATTGGAATAATTTCGAAGAAAGCTGATGTGGAAGAGAACCCTGGTAAGGCCAGCTACTCCGGGGGCCATGAGCCTGCAAACCAATGCGTCTTGTGTATGGCCGCAAAGCCCGCTGATGCTGCGGCATCGGTGATAACAGTAGGAGAATGCTGGTTGGAACTGGGAATAAACATGAATATTCCGTTCCATGATGTCAAATATTGGTCCCACATAGCCAAATCTCCTCTAGCAGCCTGGTCCAGGACCACTGGAGAATTGGCATCGGGAGCTGTTGGAAGAAGGGCAAGTAATCTGGACACGAAAGCTCTGCCCTGAGGAATGATCCTCATTGCAAAATTTAACATACCCAGAAGGCTCTGGAGTTGCTGTCTATTAGACACCAGGGAGCATGCTAAATTGTGGATGACTGTTCGAATCCGATCCAGCTTATCTTGTGGGAGACTGGCTTCCATGCCGACTGTGTCTAAAGTGACCCCTAAGAAAGTGATGGAAGTTGCCGGGCCTTCTACCTTCCTCTCGGCCACCGGGATATTGAGACAGTGAAAAACGTGGAGAAGCGTCTCCAGATTCCTGGGCACATTGACTGGGCTTTCTAGTAAAAGGAAATCATCTAAATAGTGTAGGACATTGGGACATGACCATTGATTAACTAAAATCCATTCCAAAGCCGATGCAAAGGAGTCAAACAGCCAAGGGCTGCTTTTGGATCCAAAGGTAAGACGAGTGGCAAAATAATATAGGCCATCCCACTTGATCCCATGCCCCTGCCACAACTCAGGACGTATAGGCAATAATTTGAAGGCATCCGAGATGTCAGCTTTGGATAGCCATGTGCCAGGACCTAGGTTCAATATTTTTTGAATTGCCCTGTCAACTGATGTATACTTCAATGACACTTCTTCTGACGGTATTAATGAATTGAGGCTTGGAACGGCGGATGAATGAGGTGCGGACAAGTCGTAAATCAATCTGAATTTATTCGAAAATTTTCCACAGGCTACCCCTATCGGACTGACTCTCCACTGGTTGAAGGGAGCCCTGGGAAAGGGGCCGATCACAAACCCTTTGCGAATCTCCTGGCTCAATAATTCTGATACCACCTTACGATTATTTTCAGCCGACTGAAGGTTTCTGCATTCAAAAGTATCATGCGGCAGGCATACTAACCCAGTGTGGAAACCCTGGATGAAACCCTGACACAAAAATTCTACTAAACCCTGGTCTGGATGATCCTGCAAAAAATACCTGAGAACCTCGGCATTCACCCCGTCTAGTCATGCATTGGCCCCGGATTTTTTCAGGCACTGACTCTTGGGATGTGCCCTGTGGCAAATGCAACAAATATGTAGCAACCTGCACTGGCTAAAACGGCAGGATGAAAAATTGAAATTATTACAGATTTGTGCATTTCCGAGATAATGCACTGGTCTTCCCAGCTTGTCGACAGCGGGGCCTGCCTGTGCTTTAGGTGCTGGTCCCCCTTCCACAGATGATGTGCCCGCGACTGCGTTTGGGCACCAGTTTGTGCAATGTGTGGATGACTGACAGATGCCACATAGGGGAGCTCTGAGACCGGCGAAGTGCCTGCAAAAGAGCTCTGTGTCTAACACTGCCCAATTCGTACCCTGCTGGAATTGCGATAAGGTGGCCGCCGCTTTCGCTGAGAAGGACCTGTGATAATCATAAAATGATGTACCACCGTACTTATACCCCAGGTCCACTAGTTTGTGTAAGTACTGGTCCAACTCAATTCTCCTGTTTGGATTGGCGGCACAGAGAACATCCCTGTACAGACCAAATGCTAAAACGAACTCAGGAATATTTAATTTCCTGCGTAGCCTAGGGTCTCTGGCCTTGACCGTCACTGAGACCTCCCCACAAGCGAACGTCTTATTGTCCAGCACGTCCTGTGAGGCCACCAGGAGGGATGCCAAATTAACGTCCTTGCCATCCAAGATGTCCTTCCTGATGACCTCAGGGATGAAGTGTGCTGGGATGAGACTTACGGAGGAACAAGACGTACCTGGAGAAGGACCCCCTGGAAAGACTGAGACCATGGATGCCCCAGCCTCGACCACTCTTGGAGTTGAAGTGGTGGCCGGACCCTAGATGGCAATGGGAGTAGGGATAGAGGTGGATCCTGAAGGGCCAGCAACTACGCCGAGATCCCTGGCACAGCAGCTGCCTCTGCGGACGAGGTAGAAGCTGGAATGGCCTGACTGGCCCGGGCTTCCAAAGCCCCCAGTCTACCCTGCATTTCCTGCATGGATGATGACAACTTATCCAGAGCTGAAAGAATCTTATCTAACGATCCTGACTCTTGGTCTGCCCGATCAGCCGGACCCGGGGTTTCCTGAGAGCTTAAGAGTCTGAATAGCTCGGCTTTTCTAGTGGTTGCCGGAAAGGGGATACCTCGGCGGTGTAACTCTGCAACAATCTTGGGAATAGTCCAAGTCCTGAATGATAGGACGCTCCCTTGATTGGTAGATCTGGCAGGAGATGATCTGGCAGGCGAAGATCTGGCAATCAAAGATCTGGCCAGCGAAGATCTGGCTGGAGTTGCGGGACCTGCTACCCCCTCCATACTTCCCGAAGCCACAGACATCACCTTAAATAATGAAATAGTTCCCCGTCAGAGAAGTGTAATTTAAACTATCCTCCCAAAGACAAGAAGGGACAACATGAGGCGCGTGGATTGAAAACAATCTAAATCTAGAAGTGAAAATGACAAGACTGGTGAACTAACTAAGCCAGTTTACAAGGCGCGAGGACTGACGTGGCAATCCACCTCTACTAGCTGAATCCCCCCCCCCTCCCCTATTTATCAATATCGTGAACCCTGCCCCCCCCCCCCCAACATGAGGCATCGAGGACTGACCCGGCAGTCCACCTCTGAACGAGGAAAGCCAGAGTGGCTGAAGTAACCCACGCCCCACTCCCCCTCCCTCCAACCGAAGTATATACCAAATTGTACTTACGACGTGTGATAGATCCGCAACCTGCAGGAAACGATAAATCAGAACTAAAATCAGCTGACTATCTGTAAGTGCAAACATACCCTTCATAATAAAATCCTATATGGTACCTGAACCTGTAGAGATGGTAAGTAGAGTTGACTGAGTTGATGGGGAAGCAGAGGCTGCCTGAACAAAACAAGTATAAATAACGAAATCGTAACCCTGAGATACCGTGTAAAAGACCAGGCAGAACCTTAAGAATGTAAACAATTAATGTACCTGTAATATAACCCTAAACACAATCAGTGTTTTAGAATTGATGCTGAGAGGCAAGCGTAGATGAGAGCGTGAGTTTCTGAAACAAGCAAACACAAGGAATCACTCTGGATAACATATTCATAAGACTAAATGACCAGAATATCCACATGGTATGACAACTCGGTGAGGTGCTAAATTAGAAGCAATTCCCATGTTACCAGATGTTAAGTATGAAGTATGGGAAACGTAGCAGAAAGTCAAGACTGGTGTACGGAATAAAGAACAACCTGAACAAGAGATCTGACAGCCCAAAAAATGCAATCTGGCTCGGATGCAGTGCTGATAGTGCTAAAATGATAACTGACCGCGCCTGCGATATGTGCATAATGCCACGTGTACACAGGGAACCCCCGTGTAACTGTTCTTATTTACGGAGACTATGTGTTATATAGGACTGCAGGTCTCATGATTGTATTAACTGAATACCGTTCCACCGTTAGTTCTGTCGTATTTACCAGATGTGTGATCTGTCCTCAGTGAGTTAACGCTATGTAGTCTGTGGTGTTGCCCAGGACTGCGAAGCTACATGGGCTACATGCCCCCCCCCCCCAGTCAGCCTAAAAAAAAAATGTGGCCTGACTAACCCCCAGGGTAACCGCGGAAAAAAGGATTATTACAGTTGTGTATATATGGTGCGTATGTTGCTAGAACCTATCCTGTATACAGTAATAACAAGCGAATGGAAAGTAAGTGCTCCATGTGCCTCCCACAACTCATACAGTTCACAGGTATCCTGGATGCTTGTCAAATGCATACCCCCCGGTGACACCCATCAATGCATACCCTCCGGAGGCGCCCATCAATGCATACCCTCCGGTGGCACCCATCAATGCATACCCTCCGGTGGCACCCATCAATGCATACCCTCCGGTGGCACCCATCAATGCATACCCTCCGGTGGCACCCATCAATGCATACCCTCCGGTGGCGCCCTACAATGCATACCCTCCGGTGGCACCCATCAATGCATACCCTCCGGTGGTGCTTCCCCCCCCCCCCCATGTGCCATGATAAGTATGAAAAAAAAAATGCCCCAACTATCTGAAATTCATGGTGTTACAACATGACCGCTCCACCCGAGAGCCGCTGAGGCGCAGCTTGCAGCAGAACCTAATTAGTGCCGACATGCAGTGGAGCCGTACGCCGGGAGGCCACGATCTTCCTCCCGGCCCCATGCCGACACCCACGTGACACAGTCTCCCCGGCAACCTAAGGAGACAGCGTGGTAATACGCGATGCCAGCCGTGTGGCATGACGGAGCTACCGAGCTCCCCCTCTGCAGCGGATCCCTGGCGAGGGTTAACATACGGGCCTGGCTCGGCAGCCAGACCACCCCAGGGACCCCCGCTGAACAAAACAAAACCAAAACCAAAAAACCGAGGCACAGTCCGACCGTGCCCTTACCTGACCCGAGGAAACCGGAAGCCGGAAGTGACGTGGGGGGATCCCAGACGTGCAGAAACGAGCTGACTCGTACGCTACCAGGCACTTTGGGACCGAGGTAATTATAGTCCCCATAACTCCTCCCACAATTTAGATTAACCGCCAGCAGTCAATCCCCATATATATATATATATATATATATATATATATATATATATTATTTTTTTTTTTTTTTAGGACACTTGTTTTTTTCTCCTCACCTTCTTAAAATCATAACGCTTAAAATGTTCCACCTTACATACAAGGCCTTTTTTTTGCACCACCAATTTTTCTCAATTTTACTTTATGACATGAATAATTTCACCACAAGATCTATGGCGAAAAAATATATATATATTTGTGGGACCAAAAATGGACAAAACTTTTAGGGCCTTCCATTTCTACCCAGTGCACTTTTCGGTAAAAATTATACAGTCTATGTATTCTGTATGTCCATACAGTATAAATTATATCAAACTCAGGCTTCTTTCACACTGCCGTTGTGACACAACCGTGTGATGTCCGTGGGGGAATCTGGGGAGAATAGCAGAAGGAAAAATACATCATGCAACGTTTTTTCCTCCCGTTACTCCCGTCAAAAAACAACAGCGCCCTACAGACCCCATAATAGTGAATCGGTACCAACAGGCAGGAAGCATCAAAAATGGCGCTCCTGGGCCGAGGCGGTAACAAGCTGGCATTATTTAGGCTGGGGAGGGCCAGTAACAATGGCCCTCGCCCACTCTGGTAACATCAGGCTGTTGCTGATTGGTTGGTATCTGGCTGATAATGAAAATATGGGGAACTTCCACACATATTTTGCATAAATAATAAAAAAGAAAACAACAACGCATAGGGTTCCCCATATTTTTATTCTCAGCTAAATACCAACCAAGCAGCAACAGCCTGACGTTACCAGGGTGGGCGAGGACCATTGTTACTTTCCCTCCCCAGCCTAAATAACACCAGCCTGTGACCGCCTAAGCCCAGTAGTGCCATTTTTGATTCTTACGGCCTGTTGGTACCGGCTCTTCCCGGCACTCCTGTGGTGGTGGGTAGCGGAGTAATAATTGGCAGTTAGCGCTAGCTGTTTTTGTGGCTAACGGCTTAGTAAAGGAGGGGGGAGATGAGCCACGGAGGGGGAAGATGAGCGGCAGCGGCGGGGGTAGATGAGTGGAAGCACCGGGTGGAGATGATCGGCGGGGAAGAGATAAGTGGCGGTGACTGGGGAGAGATGAGTGGCAGCAGCTGGGGAGAGATAAGCAGTGGCGCGGGGAAGATGAGTGGCCGTGGCGGGGACTTTTTAAATCTGCTCATGTACAGGAGTTTTGTACTCCAGGTGAGACCTGGAGCAGACTTGCGACTTTTTTTGCCTATGTGCGACTTTGCACATCATAAATTCCTGACCACTGCAAAGTGAAAACTGAAATTTGCTTAGGTAAGGTTGTAAATTTTTGCTTACCCACAATAGACGCACAGGAGCATGTGCAACTTTTTGTGCGACTTTTGTAAGAAAAAAAATGCACTGTTTTTAATCAGGAACCATCTTTTATTTGTGTCTGTCCTGAACAACAGAATGTACGTTGTGATTAAAATACTTCTCACAGTAGTATTCTTCTAGGATGAATTATTACAGTGTCCCCAGGGCATATTCTCCTGCTTTATCTGACATAAGAAGAGGATAGAGGTAACTCTCTATCTAGAGTATCAAAAATAGGAAAGGGGTAGCTAAAAGGGCTTTCCCAGGACGTTTCAATTGCTATCCAATAATAATCAATAATAAAATAATGGACCTACCTGTTTTTCTCCACTTGGCTTTTTGTGATTTAATAGTAACTCAACTGCTCCAACCACTTCTTTCCTTATGGCGTGCAGTAAAGCATCTCCGACATAGACATTAAAGCTCAGCAATAGCTCGATCAGTTCAAGGTTTTCATTTTCAATGGCAATTAATAGAGCTGTTCTTCCTAAGGGGTCAATGCAGTTAATATTGATGTTGAAATAAATTTCCGCTTCTTCCAGAGCTTGCTTCACGCTGGCAAAGTCGCCTTTCTCCACTGAAACCAGATAAGCTTTCTCATTGGGGGAGAGTTCAGATTCTGAGCGTACAATGCGAAGAGGGATCCGATCTTGGAAATGAGAACTGTTACCTTTACTTCTGTAGTAAAACTGAGCCATATTTTATGCCATCATGTCCTGTCTCTGAAAAATAAGGATAATGTATCAATATCATGAAAGCGTTCTTATAATTCTGTAGTAAACTATGACATAGAAATTTTAATAAGCTTTCTAGGATTTTCATATATTGCAGCTCCATAGGCTTGTCCATTAAAGTATGGTTGGTGTGTGTCCAAACTTGGCATCTCCCCCATCCAGCAAAATGATGACACAGTGACTAACATGGATGTCCCTTTGTCTGGTACTGCTGTTCAGGCACATTCACTTAAAGGAAACCTGCCACTACTTTCATGCTGCTTGAACCATGTCATTGGGTTGGTCTCTGTTGGTTTTTGCTTGTCCTGCTAACCTTGATTCATAGATTTCCCCCTATTCCCAAACAGAAAGAGATCTATCAATCAAGGCTAGTGGGACGCCAGGGCTCATTGACTGGTGTCTCGGGCGGCATGAAATGTGCTATTTCCGGCACAACCTCTGTGCAGAGAACTATATTAAAGGAGTATCAGTTTCCCAGTTCCTTCAATCTGCTCATCAATGGTGATCCCTTGGGTTGGACCATTCATTAATCAAAAATGAATAGCATATAAGGATAGGCGATCATTAGAAAATTGTAGAAAGCTAAATACATTTAGGTATTTAAAGGGGTACTCCACCCCTAGACATCTTATCCCCTATCCAAAGTATATGGGATAAGATGTCTGATCGCCGGGGTCCCGCCGCTGGGAACCCCCGTGATCTCAGCTGCGGCACCCCAGCTTGCAACTGATAATTTTTAGGTGAAATTTGAGTCAGGTGTTTACAATCAATGGGATGACAATCAGGTGTAGAGTGGGGTCCTGTTTTGTTTAACCCCTTAAGGACCAGGGTTTTTTTCATTTTTGCACTTTCATTTTTTCCTCCTTGCCTTTAAAAAATCATAACTCTTTAAATTTTGCACCTAAAAATCCATATAATGGCTTATTTTTTGTGAAACCAATTCTACTTTGTAATGACATCAGTCATTTTACCCAAAAAGCTACGGCGAAACGGAAAAAAAAAATCATTGTGAGACAAAATTGAAAAAAAAAAAAAGGCATTTTGTAAATTTTGGGGGCTTCCGTTTCTACACAGTACATTTTTCAGTAAAAATGACACATTCTCTTTATTCTGTAGGTCCATACAATTAAAATGATATCCTACTTTTATAGGTTTGATTTTGTTGTACTTCTGAAAAAAAATCATACCTACATGCAGGAAAATGTATACGTTTAAAATTGTCATCTTCTGACCCCTATAACTTTTTTATTTTTCCGCATATGGGGCAGTATGAAGGCTCATTTTTTGTGCCGTTATCTGAAGATTTTATCAGTACCCTTTTTATATTGATCGGACTTGTTGATCGCTTTTTATTCATTTTATCATTATGTAAAAAGTGACCAAAAATACCCTATTTTGGACTTTGGAATTTTTTTGCGCGTACGCCATTGACTGTGCGCTTAAATTAACAACATATTTTTATCATTCAGACATTTCTGCACGCTGCAATACCACATATGTTTATTTTTATTTACACTGGGTTTTTTTTATGGAAAAAGGAGGTGATTCAAACTTTTATTAGGGAAGGGGTTAAATGATCTTTATTCACTTTTTTTTCTTTTCACTTTTTTTTTTTGCAGTGTTATAGCTCCCATAGGGACCTATAACACTGCACACACTTATCTTTTACATTGATCACTGGTTTCTCATAGGATCAATGATCAATGATTCTGCTGCTTGACTGCTCATGCCTGGATCTCAGGCACTGAGCAGTCATTCGGCGATCGAACACCACGAGGCAAAGTAGGAGACCCTCCTCATGTCCCAGAGCTGTTCAGGATGCCGCAATTTTGCCGCAGACATCCCAAACAGCCCCCTGAGCTGACCGACAGTGATTTACTTTCACTTTAGACACAGCGTTCAACTTTGAACGCAGCGTCTAAAGGGTTAATAGTGCGCGGCACTGCAATCATTGCCACGCGCTATTAGCCACGGGTCCCGGACGTTGTTAGAGGCCACGTCGCGGCCCCGCGTTACAGAAAGGAAAAGGACTCAGGACGTACTGGTACGTCCTTGGTCCTTAAGAGGTTAAAGAACAGGGATCTAACAAAGTTATTTGATGTGATTTGTTGATGTCTATCATGGTGGAAAATGTTACCTGGAAAAGCCAGAAGGCTATAGGAACAATTGGGGGAGATTCATTAAAATCTGTGCAGAGGAAGCCAGATGCACATAGCAACCAATCAGTTAGCTTTTTTCATTTTTAAAAAACTTAAAAGAAGCAATGTTATTGGTTGCTATAGACAACTGGGCAACTAGTCAACTTTTCCTCAGTACAGGCCTTGATAAATCTCCTCCAATGTTTTAAGAACAGATGAGACCAAATAATGAAATAGAGCTTTTTGGTTTAAATGAGAATTGTATGTTTAGAAAAAAGGAAACACTGCATTATAGCATTAAAACCTCATAGTATCTCTGAAACATTGGTGGTATTATCATGGTTTGGAACAATTTTGCTGCATCTGGACCACAACAGTGTGTCATTATTGATGAAACAAAGAATTCTGAATTATACCTGCAATTTCCAAAGGAAAATGTCAGGAAATCTATCTAAGTAGAAGAAGAATATTAAAGGGGTTCTCCACCATAAGGTGATTTTAGTACGTACCTGGCAGACAGTAATGGACATGCTTAGGAAGATTCTGTGTTTGTCTTTGGGCTAAATGGCTATGTTGTGAGATTACCATAACACTGTGGCTAGCTTTTTGTGAACTGGTATTTCCTGTGTGACTTTTCTTTTTTTGACTACAAATCCCATAATTCCATTTTCCTCCCTCCCTCACATCATCCACCCCACCCATTGAAACATAAGACCTGTGGTTTTCAATCATGGTGCCTACAGCTGTTGTATTAGTTGCAGATTGATCTCTCTCCCACCAAGTGATCCCTCCACCCATTGAAGCAGACAGGCTCCCTGTCATCAGCTGACTAGTGAGTCAGGTCTCAGCCGCATTGCAAGCTGGGAAAAATCTGAGACAACAGTAATTTTGTATGCTGGTAAAAATAAATATTGGGGTGAAAATCACAGAAGAATTGTGAGAAAACCGTCACACACAGGTAGAGACAATATATTGTGAACTACACTAACTTTACAGCCCCTGTAGCATAGTCAAATAGAACAAATTCCTGGAAAACCCGTTTAAGCATTTGGAATAGCCAAGTCATTAGAAATGTTGTGGAAGGATCTGAGACTTTACCCACTGACAGCCAAAACTGTTTTGGGCAGAGAAATGTACTAAAATTCCTCCTAGATGTGCAGGAATAGTCAAAAAGTATCAGAAGCATTTAGATAATGCTGCACAAGGGGGTAATACCAGATATTGAAAGCAAAAGTACATGAAATTTTTGCCAGTCACAGATGTAATATTGTATTATTTTTTTCAATAATCATACAAAGTCTAACATTTTTATTCTTTTCTTTGCTAAGGATCTCTTTATCAAATTAAGGATTTTAGCTATGAAAATGATGCAGAAATGTAAAAAATTATAATAGATTCACAAACTTTCAAGCACCACTTTATCACTTTACTCTAAGAGGTATTCCAGCGATAAATTCCATTTCGAAATCATGCTCAGGCTGTCTGCATTAAAAACCCTCTACTTATCTCCCATGCACATCAGATTGCTGCAGCCTGTTTTAGGGTCTATTCACGTGGCAGAATTCCCTCTTGCGGAATTCCGCCTCAAATTTATGCCCATAGACTTCTATGGGATTTTGCACTCCCATTCACACTTCTGAATTTCTGCTTGCAGAATTCCGCAAGCCGAAATTCAGAAGTGGCAATGGGAGTGCGATATCCCATAGAAGTCTATGGGCCTTAGTGTCTAAACAAAATACCAACCTCTGGTTGGGTCATGGAATTCTATATATATATATATATATATATATATATATATATATATAAAGGTATAATTCAACTAACTGTAGAACACAACAACTATGTGTAATAGAGCCTACAGAAGACCTTTAATAGCAATTCATAGAGAGGGCTACAGGGCTGGTGCAGGGATTTTAGCCACGCTACACAAAAGCAAATTTTTCCGCCCCCTTGACCGCCCAAATAATACAATATCTCAAGGACATAAATAGATAAAAATGACACCATGTCCATAATTAAAATGGTCTCCATATCTATGTCCCTATGGTTATATAGGATTGTGAGAGTATAAAAAGTATTGATGTACAGATGGCTTCATCAGTGGTCTGGGGGAAAAGTACTGTGCAAGTGGAATGGCAAGTGTTGTGATTGAACATGTCCACTACAAAGAGCCTTTGTGTAGCCCTAGCCATACTACTTTTAAAATCTGACTCCAGGTCTTTATTCACATAATGTGATGCGACGTTTTGGCTTGCAAGCCGAAACGTCGCATCACATTATGCGAATAAAGACACCAACTTTTTTCACCTATTGGAGTTGCCCGCTGTGTATCTGTTTGTATTGTTGGAGGTCCGGAGCCAGGACTAAGTTACAGCGGGCACCCTTGCACTACATCAGGAGTGCTGCTCCTCTTCTTTGGGTGATAGATAGATAGATAGATAGATAGATTTGGAATATGACAGATGGGTTCCCTTAAACTATTTTTCACACATCTCTATGAATGTACAATGCCCGGTGAATGCACAGTTACAGTGATGAGTAAAAAATTATACCTCCTTAACATATTTATATCATATCATATACAGTAGTCATCAAAGACCTACATGCATGTAATATATTGAAAAAAAAATAGGCTTTATTTAGCTTGTAAAACAAAAGCCCGATTCTCATTTTTGTATGTTTTTACATTCCCCAGTGCAGTACATTTCGTGGGTTTACATTTCCAGTGCTGTTATTTTCTTAATTAACGGGTAAACTATAGAAAACAAAGTAATCCCTAAATGCCTGACAAGATATAACAGCGCACCATTACACAGCTCGTGACTGGGAACAGCACATCCATGACTCATAGTGTCTGAAATAACATTTCAACTCACAGAATTACACACCTCCCTGCGCCTCGTCTATAAATCTTTTGCCTTATAGAATATTGTAATTGTTAAATTGATTTCTCTAAATACATTGAAACAGGAATATTGCAGAAAGCAAAAAAAAAAGTGTTTATCGCCAGAAAAGAATATTGTAGCAAAACCTACAAAAATAATATTCCTATACTTTCTACCGACTACTATTGCTGCAATACTTTACCAACCATCCAAAAATCATTAGTGTGACACTGAAGGAGTCTTTGTTGCATACCTCACTGGTTTACTTTTCTAGCCTTGTTCCTTTTCTTCAAGCTCTGCTGCAGCACAACAATGGATAAGTCTTTCTGGTTCTGAGCTTTGTTGCTACTCTGCTGTCCTTGATGAGCCTGTCAGACTTGCTGCTTTAAAACTGTCAGATCTCTCTGCTGTCATATGAAATAATAAAAAAGAAAGTATTGGTATCGATACTCATACTTATTCCCTACTGTTACGCTATGCGCTCCAGCCACACACACTGGCCGTGAGCGCATGGTCCCCTTACCTTCTGCTGCCGACAGGGCTGGGGCTCGCATTGCAGGACGCGCCCGCTTGCGAGCCCCAGTCCGTCACTCTCCGGATGTTTCTCCTGCCTCTGCCTCCGCCTCTCTGCTCCGGCGCGTGTGTCCCCGTCCCTAAGGGAATGCGCGCACAGGAGCTTTAAGATTTAAAGGGCCAGTACGCTCATTAGTGTAATCCACCTGTGGCTTGTTTATAAATTCCTCCACCCTCCTCAGTTCTCTGCCAGATCTTTGTTGCCTTGTGCCCTAGAGAAAGCATTCCTTTGTATTGCCTTGCCGTGTACTAGATCTCCTGCTCTTGTGACTTGACCTTGCTCCTCTGCCGCCTGGCTATCGAACTCCTGCTACGTCCTGACTACGCTACTGTGCCGCCTGCCCTGACCTCCAGACTACGAGTTGCCTCATCCCTCCTGTGCCTCGCATCTCCTCAGCTGCCTGTGTGGTCGAGCAGTGCCAGGGGTAGCGACCTATGTGTCGCCTACAGCTGCAAGCTGCAAGCTGTCATATGCAATTGAAAAAAAAAGTATCTGTATCGGTACTCCTATTCCATTATTCTTTATTCTAGATTACTGTTGTAATTGGTTTATAAATGCTTGATATAATGCTATTAGCACTTGTGTGATTTGACGAAACATCAGCAGTTCTGGAGTTTGTCATTATTTATGTTTATGTAATTCATTGTGCAGGTTCATATCCATTATATTTTAATTTTCATTAAATTTGCCATTTTAGTCTTTTTTTTAAATGGTAAAAGGGTGGTGATTTACATTTTCTTAGTGGCATATGCTTTTATATATTTAATTTTTTTTTATTATTTATTTAAAACTTCTTAACTCCCCATCGTGGACTATTATAAGTAATTTAGCTTTCACTGTTCAATGCTATGCCATAGCATAGCATTGATCAGTGGTATCTGCCCTCGTACAGTCTCTGCCTGAGACAGACTGTATCAGAAAAGCAATGATTGGCAGCACAGAGGTAGGAATAGGAGTCCTCCAGGCATCATCTTGACTCATCAGATCCCCATTATCTGATGAGTCCCTGAATCCACAAGCACCTTCTTTTTTTATCCTTTGGGAGCCTTAATTGGCATTGATCACAGCATCTAAAGGATCATTGGTGGACATAAACATGATCACTGAATTCTATCATTACCGGTGAGTCCCGGTTGCTAATTGCAGCAGTCACCATCTATGGTGTGAGCGTAATTGTATGTCCTGGCCGCAAGTACATACATTTAAGTCCATTATCATGAAAGAGTTAAGCCTGGGTTCCCACACAGTATTTTGATCAGTATTTTTGGCCACAGCCAGGAGTGGAACCGATACAAAGAAAACTATAAAAGAAAGATTTGCACCTTTTTATTTGCTTTGGATCAACTCCTGGTTGAGCAAGGACACATGCTTACAGGCTGGAGTCTCTTCCCCACAGAGTACAGCCTCTCGCTCTGCCGCCACTGCTGGTATCTTATCGGTACTGTGAATAGCACGGATTAGTGATGGGGCTCTACCACTAATCCTGATACTGTGCACACAGGAGTGCATAATATTTATCTATCATTTAACTGTTCTTGATAACTATTGCACCGTTTGCTTCCTAAGGACAAGACCTTGTGTACATTCAGAAGTTATAGCTATTTTATATTTGTACTGTACTAAATCTACTGTACCATGTAATCTTAGCTGGCCACAACATATTTCATTGTATCATTTTGTTTTTGGGCAGCTTTCTTTTCCCTATTATATTTGTATTTATATCATACCCTAATTGTTTATTAGGCCCCTGAGGAACCCACTGTACTTGGCGGGAAATGCATTTGTTAATTAACTGGTGCTTTATTGATAAAGTAGAGAGAAAGAAAAAGATGGAGAGAGGACAGCGCCTCGTGTGATACCGTAAAAACAACGGACCCCAGTTGAAAACCCTGACAGGGTAAACTCTCCCCTGGTGACCCTCTTGAGGGTTATGCGTATCTCCCCGTTTCCAGGGGTGTTGGAAGTGTCCGTGTTGCAGCCGAGGTGCCTTGACTGGTGTCCTATGCAGGAACCCGTAGGATAATGGATTATGGAGATAAAAAGGAGGCCCTTAGGTTCGGCGCTGCTTGGTCCACAAAGGTTCAGTCGAAATAGTGATGGAGGTTAAAAGTGATTTATTTAAAATTAATAAATTAATAAATAAAGCAAATGTCCAAATGCATGCGAGCAATAACGCGTTTCGGGATTAGCATATCCCTTCTTCAGATTGCAGATGTGTCTGAAGAAGGGATATGCTAATCCCGAAACGCGTTATTGCTCGCATGCATTTGGACATTTGCTTTATTTATTAATTTATTAATTTTAAATAAATCACTTTTAACCTCCATCACTATTTCGACTGAACCTTTGTGGACCAAGCAGCGCCGAACCTAAGGGCCTCCTTTTTATCTCCATAATCCTTTATTGATAAAGGGATTTCTAGGGTAAGACTAAGGGGTTAGTCAGGGCATGGATCGTCCTTTTTAGGGTGAGTGCTCTGATGGTCCTTGTGGAAGTAGGGGTAGTCCCACCACATCTTCCCTGACAGGGACTTTTAGGGTTAACAACACCTGTGGTTTAATTGATTACTTCATCGTCATTCTTGTACTGTGCCTTGGATTTTAATATCCTTCGTATGGTTTTTTTGCAAGTGGTTGCTGGGGCATTTATCATAGTTTTTTTGTTTTAGTTTTTTTGTGCTCCTATCTCCATACTTTTTCAGAATTTCAAATTGGAACAGGTTAATCCACTGTGGAAATGTTCTCACTTGAATATTGGATTTTGTAGTGGAGTTCTCTTTTAATTATGACAAATACACGTTAAAGGGGTATTCCAGGAAAAAACTTTTTTTAACATATCAACTCGCTCCAGAAAGTTAAACAGATTTGTAAGTTACTTCTATTAAAAAATCTTAATCCTTCCAATAATTATGAACTGCTGAAGTTGAGTTGTTCTTTTCTGTCTGGCAATAGTGCTCTCTGCTGACATCTCTGCTTGTCTCGGGAACTGCACAGAGTAGAAGAGGTTTGCTATGGGGATTTGCTTCTACTCTGGACAGTTCTCGAGACAGGTGTCCCAGAAAGCATTTAGACAGAAAAGAGCAACTCAACTTAAGCAGCTCATAAGTACTGAAAGGATTAAGATTTTTTTAATAGAAGTAATTTACAAATATGTTTAACTTTCTGGAGCCAGTTGATATATAAAAAAAACATTTTTTTTTACTGGATAACCCCTTTAAGTTGTACATGCTGTCTACCTCCTCCTATGAATTACAACTCCTGGTTTTGGATAAAAAGACTAACCAAATTATTGACCAAGTTACTGGCCCTCATTTACTATTGCAAACCTGACATGCTTTGTTGGGTCGTGCGCCAGTTTCGGGCGCATTGCGTCTGAAATTCTGTCTGCGCCTGAATTTGCATCTGTAATTGCGCCTGAAATGAAAAACCCCAACTAAATCTCCATTTTGCTCAGAAAACCCGAAAAGGGGCGTGGTCATTGGGAGAAGGGGCGTGGTCACAAAAAGGGGCTTGTTCTCGACATTTTCACAAAATCCCAACATATTTACTAAAGTTTCCACAGAAAATGTGGTGGATTTCAGCTGAGGAAAACCCTACAGGTCAGAGCATGTGTAAAAAAAAGCAAAGTGTAGGGAAAGTGGAAACTGTAGGGAAACCTTAATTAATATTGTGGGAAATAAATTGTAGGGAATTAAAACCCACAAAAGAAACCTACACAACACTCTTAGTAAATAAGGGCCACTGTGTGGGAACCTACCCTAACAATATCAGATTACAAATACTGTATTTATATTATAATCCATTACATTTTCTTACTCTGCTGCCCACTCCAGGCCGAGCGGCAGACCTGTCATTTACATAACTCTGTGTTTCATCGTGATCTATTTAAATTTTCATAGATTTTCAGAATAAAATGTTTCTCATGGAATTTCTATTTTAGCTTCTTCCCATTACTCCTGTGTAATATCATTATAGAAGGTCTCCAGGGAATGTGTTATGAATACAGAGAAGAACTAAACAACAACAACATGCCAACGTACCCTCCAAAAAATGGAAAAGGGGCATTAAGTGTTTCTGTGTTTCATATCATTAGTGATAAGGATGAGGCATTGACAGTTGCTTCTAGCTACAGAACTCACAGAAAGACAGCATAGACAGTGATGTCCACCGTGTTGTGCCTAGAGGCAACGTCATATCAATATCTTCACTGTCTCTTGCGTAATATGCAATGGCAAAAACATATGCTAATATTCTTCTTAGAATAAATATAAAGAAAAAAACATGACTTTATGCTTAACTTCATGACATGACTATTAAATTCAACTATGTGTGGTAGAACTTGATAGAGAATGCATTTAACTGCATAAAGACTGATAACCTTAAAGGGGTACTCCGGCCCAAGAGATCATATCCCCTATCTGAAGGATACTGACAAATACTGATACATACTGTTTAGGATGCCGAGTGCTGCATGGAGATCGTGGGGGATCCTAGCGGCGGGACCCCTCAATCATACATCTTATCCCCTATCTTTTGGATAGGGGATAAGATATCTAGAGGCAAAGTAATCCTTTAATAAGATATAAATTGGTATTTATGGAAGAGGAACTTGGATTAATAAATAAAAGAGAGGAATAATGGAATACTTTTGTAGTTTATTGTACAAGTTTAAAAAAACAACATCTATCTTAGCATGTATAAACAAGGACAAACCTAACGCGTTTTAGTGGTAATGTCTCCCCTAATCATAGATAACTTGGTTTGTCCAGCAATGGTTTGGAGCTTTGAATCTTCTAGATGTATAAATTATGTAGAATTGTCCAGAATAATCTAGCTATGCTGGTAGTTCACCCCTGTAAGACTCCCATGCGATTCCTAAACACTCAACTCCATATGGGGTGGTCATGCCCCATTGTGACCTCGTTTTGGAATATGACTTTTAAGTTAGCTTCTGAAATTCTCCTATACAGGGTTAAACTATTCTCTGCCCTAGCACTTAATGTTTCATTGGAATCGTTTATTGGATGTTCATATGGAATCGATCCCTACAAACTAGAGCCCAGAGCTGGACTGTTTTCTCAATCCCACTCCCACTGAATTTCTGACCATTACCGCTTACTCCCATAATTTGTGTATCCAATCCTGCCCGCTCCTGCAACAGAGGTGTCCAATCCTGCACGCTCCCACAATATGTGTATCCAATCCTGCCTGCTATTGCAAATATTCTGTTGCAGTCTTTAGAGATAACAAAAAATCTATGCAAATGTTAGGGCTATGCCAAATGTAAAAAAATAACATAAAATTGTGTTCCATTAAACAGACCATAATATAAACTTGTTTATGACAAGATTATTTGATTTCATTACCCCCTTTGTGCCATTACAATACCCCCTGTGCATTTCATCACCCCCTGTGCCAATTTACCACCCCCTAGTGCCATTTCTTCATCACCCTTTTGTGCCCTTAGGTCACGTCACATGTTGGTGATGCTTTCTCTCTCTGACTCCCAGTCCCTCCTGCTTGGCTGTGACTCCTCACTGGATGATGGTAGCAATTGATAGGATGGGATGCTCACTTCCTTCAACACATACATGATACCACTGGCCTGGGAGGTAGCATTGTCATAGCCCAGGGCCAGGTTTGCGGTAGTGTGCAGGACTTTGTATGTTCTGTGGCCGCTTGCTCCAGCCTTTTATAGACTAAATACTGCCTGCCACCAGAAGTGTTATGTCAGATCCTGAGGGACCCACAAGATCCAAATCCCATTGAAGTCCTCTACTACAAACCTTCGGACAGGGGCATAGCTAGAAACCACAGGGCACAGTTGCGAAAAATTATCCTTGATCCCCCCCCCCTTTTCCCATTTTTTTTACTGGTTAACAACCAAGGACATGTGTACACGTCCTTGTGCCATTAACTGTGTATGGTGCAGGCTCCCGACTCGAGTCCGCTCCAAACCAGCTGGCCCCCAGCTGATTATTGCAGCCACAAACAATAGCTGACATATGGCGATAGCTGTGGCAGACTATTAACCCTTTAAATTACAGCTGTCAAAGCGTCTAAAGGGACCTTTAAACAGTCCCTGGTGGTCCAGTGGGGTGGATCACCCCCCCACCCCGCAGCTCGATCGCTGAGGTAGCCAGAGGGCTTAACTCTCCTGTAGTGCTGTCCATGGATCTGTGATTGATACAGCCTGTCTGGACCAGGCTTTATCGTTCGATCGCAGAGCACACAGATCAATGGAGTTCTATGGAAGAACATTGACCTGCATGAGGAATCTAATGATTCCTTCTAAAAGTCCCCTAAGGGACTAATAAAGTGTTAAAAAAAAGTTTAATAAAAGTTTTAAAAGAAAACACCCATTACCCCTTACATATTAAAAGTTGAAATCACCCCCTTTTCCTTAATTCCATATAAAAAAATATGTAAACATAATAAAAATAAACATATGTAGTATTGCCGCGTGTGTAAATGTCCGAACCATAAAAACTGAATGTTAATTAAACATTACGGCCAATGGCATATACGTAAAAAAAATACCAAAATTGCGTATTTTTGGTCAATTTGTATACCCTAAATTTTTTTATAAAAAACGATCAAAAAGTCCCATGAAAACAAGCGGGGTAACGATAAAAATTACAGGCCATGGCACAAAAAAATGAGCCTTCACACATCCCTGTATACGAAAAAATGTAAAAGTTATAGGGGTCAGAGGAGGATATTATTAAACCTACTAATTTTTGTGCATAAAGTTATAATTTTAGTTATATAATTTAACAGAAGTAAAACAAAATCAAACCTATGTAAATTGGGTATCATTTAAATCGTATGAAACCACAGAATAAAGATAAGGTGTCATTTTTACCAAGAAGTGCTCTGCGTAGAATCAGAAGCCCCCAAATTTACTAAATGCTGCAAAAAGTTGTTTTATTTTATTTAGCCCCACAAATATTTATTTTCTGCTTTCGGCATAGATTCTGTGGCAAAATTATTGATGTCATTACAAAGTAAAATTGGTGGCGCAAAAACTAGCCCTCATATGGGTCTGTAGGTGGAAAATTGAAAGCGTTATGATTATTAAAAGGAGGGAAAAAAGAAAGTTCAAAAATGAACTGAAATAAACTTAAAATTATATAAAAAAATAAACAGGAACATATGTAGTGTTGCCGCGTGCATTAATATTCAAACTATTAAAATATACTCCTAGGGTAGGGTCACACATAACGGATCAGCAGCATATGTTACGCTGCGGATCCGCCGATGACCCGACCCTATAGTGTACCTCCAGCTGTTTTCCCAGGTGTCCTGCTTGCAGCAGCAATCTGTGTGGCAGCTCATAGCGCGGATTGCTGCTGCGAACAGCAGGTAGGGGGGGGGAAACAGCTGGAGACACACTATAGGGTCGGGTCATCGACGGATCCAAAGAATAAAATACGCTGCAAATCTGTTACGTGTGACCCTACCCTAATGTTAATCTGTACAAGATGATTTATGGTAATAAGTGAGGTTTCCACAATATACATCTTTTTCCATAAGTTAAGACATTTACTGTAAGTCAGTGTTTTCCAACCATGGAGCCTCCATCTGTTGCAAAACTACAACTTTTGGCCTTTGGCTGTCTGGGCATGCTAAGAGTTATAGTTTTGTGTCTCCTGCTGTTGCAAAACTACAACTCCCAGCATGCCCAAACATGCTAAGAGTTGTTTTACAACAGCTGAAGGCACCATGGTTAGAAAACACTGGCTTAAGGTGTCACTTTGCGAAACTACTATGAAGTGAGCGCATATATACTTCATAGATATGACGTAAATGAACAGCGCTGCGGGCCGCAATGCTGTACATTTATTATGCGCATTGTTTTAATCATACCAGGTAGCATAGCGGGTTTGCTGGCCGGAGGGAAGGGAAGCGATAAACATTGGAACAGCTGGACAGGCGGCAGTGCAAACGGGCGGCCGGGTAGCCGGTTACTCTCGTGGGCAGACCTGCTACACAGAAGGAGAAAGGCAGGGCTTCCTGGACTTGGTGCCCTATGTGCCCTGCCCCTCCTCCCCCACTCAATGCAGTGACAAGGCAGGGGTGGGACAGTCACGGCATGATGATGCGGATGACGATGAGGCGCTGTCCCTGCCTATCCCTGGTCCTGATGCCGCCACGCGGCCCCAGGTCCTCATGTAGACTCCACTGATGCCGGATGGACATGCCTGGTAGCAGTGGCTGTCATACTGATTTATTAATATGGCCATCATGTAAATGTGGCAAGGGGGGCCCGGTCGAAATGGCGACCGTTGCAACCTCTATAGATACTCCACTGCCTTTGGACAGTTTTTTCACCATACATTGATTATAACAAGGATGTCCATTAGTTACTCTTGGAAATCCTTTGTGTCGCTTTGTCTTTCAGAATTAATAGGAAGGGTTTGTATCCAATGAAAGCAAGAACATATTTTTTTTTCCTAGTGTGATACTGCTCAGTCTAAATTTACAATATGGGAACCAAGGATTTCTTTTGTATTATACATGAAGCGACCGTGTGAGCATTAAGTGGGCACTGTCAAATCCAAAAACTTTTCATATGTTGTTACTGATGAAAATTAAAGATCTTTTGTAATATGGTTGTTAATTATTTTTTTCAATATTTAATAAAGAAAATGGCCTGAAAATCCCACCATTAGGGGTCCACATACCTACTGGGTCACTAACCAGTCCTTCAGCAGCATCAGACTTGTTCTTGAGTCATAGACAAGAGATGACTCATGGATAAGGCTGCATTAGTAGGCACACCAATCACCTCCCACCACCACAAGGAGGACACACCCCCTTCTACCACACATCAATCACTTCCAACCACCACAAGGAGGGACACGCCTCCTTCTACCACACACCAATCACTTCCAACCTCAACAAGGAGGGACATGCCTCCTTCTACCACACTAATCAACTCCAACCACCACAAGGAGGGACACGCCTCCTTCTACCACACACCAATCACCTCCAACCACCACAAGGGGGGACACGCCCCCTTCTACCACACACCAATCACCTCCAACCACCACAAGGAGGGACATGCCCCCTTCTACCACACACCAATCACCTCCAACAACCACAAGGAGGGACATGTCCCCTTCTACCACACATCAATCACCTCCAACCACCACAAGGAGGGAGAGGAGTGCTTACAATGTGAGCTAATGAAAAGAGGTATTTTTATAATAAATATAGGTGTTAGAGGTATAAAAATTAGATGTACATGGTCCTGATTAGGTACCGAGTGACATAATATGTATAAATATTTTATTTCTGTGGGATTTGACAGGTATGCTTTAATTTATGTTAACTTCTGTTTGTGCTTGTTCGTTTTGGAGGAACTGTTTGTTTATTTTTCTTGTGATCTTTTTTTTTGTTGTTGATGCATTCACTGTTCTATATCCCCTTAAGGACGCAGCCCTTTTTCACCTTAAGGACTGAGCCCTTTTTCGCAATTCTGACCACCTTCGCTTTATGAATAAATAATGCAAAAACGCTTTTACCAAATATTCTGATTCTGAGAGTGTTTTTTCGTGACATATTCTACTTTATTTTGGTGGTAAATTTTCGGCGATACTTGCATCCTTTTTTGGTGAAAAATCCCAAAATTTCATGAAAATTTGGAAAATTTAGCATTTTTCTAACTTTGAAGCTCTCTACTTGTAAGGAAAATGGATATTCACAATAAATTTTATTTTTCTTCACAAATAAAATATGCCCACTTTATGTTGGCATCATAAAATGGACATATTTTTGCTTTTTGAAAAAATTAGAGGGCTTCAAAGTAGAACAGCAATTTTCAAAAAAATTCATGAAAATTGCTAAATCTTAAGGGACAGATGTTACAGAACTACAACTCCCAGCACGCCTGGGCAGTCCAGGCATGCTGAGAGTTGTAGTTTGGCAACATCTGGAGGGCTACATTTGGGCACCACTGTGTCAATGGTCTCCAAACTGTGACCCTCCAGATGTTGCAAAACTACAACTCCCAGCATGCTGGGAGTTGCAGTTTGGCCTTCCTAGTGGTTGCCACAGTAAAGATTGTTTTACTTTCACTTTCAGTTCCCCCCCACTGATGATTCCCTACCTGAGCCAGGATCCAGCAGTCTCCAGCAAAGATCCCGGGTCCCCAGGCATCTTTTCCTGCAGGTACGGTCTTCATCTTCTTCCCACGATCCCCTCGACATCCTGGGACATCCGTTCTGCTAATAGCAGGGGATAGAAGGAGATCGCAGCTATGCGACCTCACTCCTATCCCTTAGGCTGATCGGGACTGTTGCTGACAACTCCGATCAGCCCTATTTTCCGGGTGATCGGGTCACCAGAGACCCGATCAGCCCGGAATTGGAGAAAATCGCATGTCTGAAATGGGGGGGGGGGGGGTCAGGACCCCCCTGGGAGATGTGCCGGGATGCCTGCTGAATGATTTCAGCAGGCATCCCGATCTGGTCCCCAACCGGCTAGCGGCGGGGACCGGAATTCCCACGGGCATATCCATACGCCATTAGTCCTTAAGGACTCGGGATGCAGGGTGTATGCATACGCCCTGTGTCCTGAACAGGATATATATTGCTGTGGATCTCCATTGTTAAAATTTTATTTTAATTTTGAGCATTTATAGTCTGAAAAAAAAGTAATTGTTATTTACTAAAAATCACCATAAATAAAAACCTTATGTTTACTATATTTTTTTATGTGTGGTGCAAATTTTTTTAAATGATTGACAAGTAAATAAAAATACATCTGTCAGGGCGCTTATTCTGGATGAATTGGGTGCTTGTATTTGGCCCAGTGCTGTTAGTATAAAAATCCGGTGTTGGAAGTGATGGGAATATGATATATAAATCCCCCAATCCCTTGTCAAAATTGGACAGTAATGATTTAGTTGGAACAGAGCTGAAGTTTTCTTCAAGCCTGGCCATTAGTGCAGGAATGGAGCTGTCAGTCAGAGCTGCCCTCCTGCAAACGATCGCTCAGATAAAGCAGCTTATGCCTGTTCAATCACATTCACCTGCATCAGTGTTTTCCAAAGAATGTGTCTCCAGCTGTCGCAAAACTACAAATCGCAACATGCCTGGACAGCCAAAGGCTGTCCAGGCATGCTGGGAGTTGTAGTTTCGCAACAGGTGAAGACACATTCTTTGGAAAACACTGACCTACATGTAGGTCAACATGCAGTATTGAGTACTTGCTAGTGATGTTCATATAAGTCAGTAAATCACCTGCAAAAAGAATGTCTGGCTGGCACTGCTTGGATCACAGATACAGACACACACACACACACACACACACACACACACATATATATATATAATTTTTATTATATTTATTTATATGTAGTGTGTATATATCTATATATATATATAATATATATATATATATATATATATATATATATATATATATAGTATATACATACATATACTGTATACATAATATATATATATATATATACATATATATATATATATATATATATATATATATATATATATATATATATATATTTATGCACTCACAGGCCTAGTTCCCTTTGGCGTTGCAGTAAACATTTGAAAGGGTAGACCGGTGGAAAACATGATTTTTCTAATCAACTGGTGCCAGGAATTTATACAGATCTGTAAATTACTTCTATATAAAAATCTTAATCCTTCCAGTACTTATCAGCTGCTGTATACTACAGAGGAAGTTGTATAGTTATTTTCTGTCTGACCACAGTGCTCTCTGCTGACACCTCTGTCCATGTCAGGAACTGTCCAAAGTAGGAGAAAATCCCCATAGCAAACCTCTCCGGCTCTGTACAGTTCCTGATATTGACAGAAGTGTCAGCAGAGTTAGATTTTCTAAAAAGTTAAAGGAGTATTCTGGGCAAAAACATTTTATCCCCTATCCAAAGGATAGGGGATATGGTGTCTGATCGCAGGGGGCCCGCTGATGAGACCCCCCGCGATCTCCCTGCAGAAGCCGCATTCTATGCGGGGACTTTGTCTCTAGTTTTGGAAATCTCCGGGTTTCTGGGACTGGAGACGTGACGTCACGCCACGCCCCCATCATTCATGTCTATAGACATGAATGGAGGGGGCGTGGCGTGACGTCACGTCCCCAGTCCCAGAAACCCGGAGATTTCCAAAACTAGAGACAAAGTCCCCGCATAGAATGCGGCTGCTGCAGGGAGATCGCGGGGGTCCCAGCAGTGGGCCCCCCGCGATCAGACACCCTATCCCCTATCCTTTGGATAGGGGATTAAATATTTTTGCCCAGAATACCCCTTTAAATGGCAGTGGTATACACTGTCAGTCTGTGTACTAGGCTTTTTTGCCATTTTTTGAGATTATATTCTAGTATGAAAAAACAGAATCCACACAAGTGAAAAAAATGTGAATATATTTAGAAAAAATGCAAATTGCCGCATCTGAATACATATTTTTAGTGCCTGGTTGTCTCATGACTTGCTTACTTGACTGACTTGCTCTACTGGTATTACCACAATTCCTGTCTATAGCCACCACCCCGGTGAAAGTCCTCTATTTTTTTTACTGGCAAAAACATCCCCCTGCACATGCTACTGTGACTGATGAACCTTTCATGAGTATGGTGGCCAAAGGACATTTATTGAGAGACACTTGATATGTCCTAAATGGAAATTACTCTTACCTTAAAGGGGTACTCATCCCCTAGACATCTTTTTTCCTATCCAAAGAATACGGCATAAGACGTATGATCACAGGGGATCTGGTCACTGGGACAAACAGCCCCACCCCCCGATGGTCAAGCAATAAGGGATAAGATGTCTAGGGACGGAGTGCCCCTTTAACATTCAACTCTATACTTAAAATTTTGACCAGAGAAATCTAGACAGATTTAGAGATATACTCTATGTATCAAGTGGGTTGTAAGCTAAGGTGTATCTGGTAGCTTCTGGGCCGCAATGCAAAATGTGTAACAGGGCCCTGTATCCACCATTTGTCATTTATAATACTGATAATACTGCTGTTCTTTTATGTGCAGAGGTGTCTTCAGAGACCCCTTGGGCAACAGGGCCCCATTGCAGCTGCTACCTCTGCACTCCCTTTAGTTATGTCCCTGTTTGTATGAGATGAGTAAAAGTAATATAAGTAAATGCTATGTTACCAAAAATAGAAAGGAAAGAAAACACTATGAATTGGCTCACACCATATCAATATAATACAAAAATCTTAAGATACATAATATATAGCATACAAAAAAACAACTCTCAAAAGGCATCTGAAGTCGTTTGAAGGCGACAAAACGTGTGGGGTTTCTCAGTGGTGCACTCACTCCTTCATTTCTCATGTTCCCTCATCTGGTCTGTGTCCAACCATTATGACCCCAGATACGGGAAAGGTTGTATATCACAAGTTTGTATTGAGGTATGTTTTTACTAAATGCCCCTGGGGTGGGATTTTTGGGGCAATTTTAAATGGTTTTAGAGAGCTGTTTGTTTGTATGCTATTAATTATGTACCTCAATAAAGATTTTTGTATTATACTGATTTGGTGTGCGCCAATTCATAGTATTTTCTTTCTTTCTATTTTTGGTAACTTTGTTTCCTTTAACACTTAGACAGCACCCTACTTGTGACCTTTGGGTTGAACCCCCTGTTTTGCATATTGATCATCCAAGGCTATGTGTTAATGAAGAGTGGTAAGGCCCCTATATACATTAAATGGTTTGCCAGAATAGCCAAAATCAATGGGCTTGGCCGACATTTATCTAATGTGTCTAACCAGCTTAACACAGAGCAGCCTTCATTGTTGTCAATTTGTTCTTACGATTGTAAGATCATATTTTATCTGGTGAATTTGAAATGACAAATTCCCATTTTAAAGATTATTTGATGTTATCTTTAGAGACTCCAATATTAAAGCCCATTATATCAGTTTCTTCTAAACTCTTATCAATTTAAGCCGATTTCTTCATTCATGGATGTTGATGTAAAGAGGATAGTTGAATCTACATCTGTTACAGTTTTGTTAAATTCTCTTGATATAAAGCATCATCTCTTACAGAATCAAAGCTCCAAGTAAATTGGTTTGTGCTCTATCAAGTGAAGGGATTTATAGAATTTGTATTTTTAAAATATGAATCCTTTTGAACCTTGACAGATCTTTTCTGCACTGGTTATAAGGAAGAATACATATTGAAAATGTTACGTCTGAGCTCGGCTGAAGGATATGAAAGATTTAAATAAATGAGTGATAACCTATTTAGAATCAATATAGAGCACATACACCGGTGTTGGACAGATGTTGCTTTCCTGATTTTGTTTGGACAGCGTATACAAAGCCAACATTATTTATGAAGCTACAATGAATCATAAAGACTGTAAATGATATCTGTTGATAGCTCAGATACTAATATGAACATATTGGCAGTCTTTATTATGAACCGTAAAAGTCTAGTAATTACTTTTACAGTAATATCCCCAAGATATGGCTTATCTGATCCCTTAACAACCAGGTTTAAACATTTCTGCAGAAAAAAATTACAAGTTCTCAAATTTTGTCATGGATAGGTGGATTAGCACTAAAAGGTAAAAGTAGTCCAGTGATCTCGTAGTGTGGATAAAACTAAAAAACGATACATAGTAAATAATAAACACGAACCATGATCAGTTTTATGTGTTTCGCTGGCTGCCCATTATGTGAAAAATCATGCTTTTAACAAAGTGGGCAAAGACGAAACTGATCGTGGTTGGTGTTTATTATTTACTATGTACTGTTTTTAATGGACTAAATAAAAGTCTTATACACACTACAGGATTGCTGGGCTACTTTCTCCTTTCATGTTTATATCACAGCACTGGTGAAGGTCAGTGCACTCTCAAGGTAAGCCGAATATACACGGCTCAAAAAACAAAGGGACCACTAAGATAACACATCCTAGATCTGAATGAATGTACTAATGATATGAAATACTTTCATATTTACATAGTTGAATGTGCTGACAACAAAATCACACAAAAATTATCAATGGAAATCAAATTTATCAACCCATGGAGGTCTGGATATAGAGTCACACTCAAAATCAAAGAGGAAAACCACACTACAGGCTGATTCAACTTTTATGTATTGTCCTTAAAACAAGTTAAAATGTGGCTCAGTAGTGTGTGTGGCCTCCCCGTGCCCGTATGACCTCCCTACAACGCCTGGGCATGCTCCTGATGAGGTGGCGGTAGATCTCCTGAGGGATGTCCTCCCAGACCTGGACTAAAGCATCCGCCAACTCCTGGACAGTCTGTGGTGCAACGTGGCGTTTGTGGATGGAGCGAGACATGAAGTCCCAGATGTGCTCAATCGGATTCAGGTCTCGGGAACAGGCGGGCCAGTCCATAGCATCAATGCTTTTCTCTTGCAGGAACTGCTGACACACTCCAGCCACATGAGGTCTAGCATTGTCTTGCATTAAGAGGAACCCAGGGCCAACCTCACCAGCATATGGTCTCACAAGGGGACTGAGCATCTCATCTCAGTATCTAATGGCAGTCAGGCTACCTCTGGGAAGCATATGGAGAGCTGTGCGGCCCCCCAAAGAAATGCCACCCCACACCATTACAGACCCACCGCCAAACCGGTCATGCTGGAGGATGTTGCAGGCCAGTGCGCAGTGCGCCCAGTGCGCCAGTGGCGAATTTGCCAATCTTGGTGTTCTCTGGCAAATGCCAAATGTTCTGCACAGTGTTGGGCTGTAAGCATAACCCCTGCCTGTGGACGTCAGGCCCTCATATCACGCACATTTGTGGCCTGCCGGAGGTAATTTTGCAGGGCTCTGGCATTGCTCCTCCGGCTTCTCCTTGCACAAAGGCAGAGGTAGTGGTCCTTCTGCTCGGTTGTTGCCCTCCTACGGCCTCCTCCACGTCTCCTGATGTACTGCCATTTCTACAGATAGCTCCTCCATGCTCTGGACACTACGCTGACAGAAACAGCAAACCTTCTTGCCACAGCTCGCATTGATGTGACATCCTGGATGAACTGTACTACCTGCGCCACTTGTGTGAGTTGTAGACTCTGTCTCATGCTACCACTAGAGTGAAAGCACCGCCATCATTCAAACATGACCACAACATCAGCCAGGAAGCATAGGTACTGAGAAGTGGTCTGTGGTCACCGCCTGCAGAACCACTCCTTTATTGGGGGTGTCTTACTAATTGCCTGTAATTTCCACATGTTTTCTGTTCCATTTGCACAACAGCATGTGAAATTGATTGTCAATCAGTGTTGCTTCCTGAGTGGACAGTGTGATTTCACAGAAGTGTGATTGACTTGGAGTTACATTGTGTTGTTTAAGTGTTCCCTTTATTTATTTGAGCAGTGTATGACATATGTGGTGGATTAGAACTGGTGCAGTAGTAGTGTAGTCAGGAATGAAGCAAAGGTTTGTCCCCAGTAGAGCAGTCAAGATATAACATGCCGGAGGAGGAGATGGAAGGAAAGTAAGGGATGGAACTAAGCGTCAGAGCCAGGAGTGGAACAACTGTACTGAGAGCTGGATCACAGTGAACCATAAATCAAAATCCCTTTTAAGGGAATGTTGCTGGGTGGCCTGGGTGGGGGGGGGGGGGGGAGGAGATGAGTAGTCTTAGTCTAAGTCCTGTCAGTGTAAGGAGAGAGAGTGTGTAAGGAGAGGAGTCTCTCTCAGAGTTGAAGAGCTGAGGAACAGTGTGAGGATGCCTAAGGAGAAGAAACCTAAATTTTCAGACATGCCAATTTTAGGAAAACCCCGTTGCTCAGGTGAAGTTCAAGCCTGGCGGAAAGCACAATGCTCCACGGGGAAAAATAATCCTCAGTCAGTCATTCAGTCAGAAAAGTCTCCAATTCAGCGGGGCTGTCATTAATCACAAGTCTACAGTTTCACCAACTACAAATCCCAGAAAGGCGACAGGCTTCCCGGACTCACTCTGCACTTCCTCCTGCACAACTTTGTACCGTGGAACATTTACCAATATTTCTGCCTTAGTAAAGATAGCTTTTCGTAACCTGGCATCACGGTTGTTGTAGCCATGCACCTAGCCCAGGAGAGCTATCTCCTCCTTGGAACGTGTAGGTCAACATTGCCCTGGCATCACGAACTGTGTATTTTACCATCAACACCATCCTCACCCCTGACACCACATTATCAACAGGGATTGCATGGCACAACAGTTTTCCTTTAAAGCTAACAGGCCTGACCACTTCTTTGGGTGCGGGTTGCCTTAGAAGCTTGACAGTGCTGAAAAGTTTAAGCATGAATGCCATAGTCACAAACCTGTTTCAGAAGACAGGAATTCAATGAACCAAGCCACAAGGGTTGTATAGTATAGTCATGGATTGGTTCCAGGAACATGACAGTCTGTTTTTCTTGCTTTCCTGACCTTTATAGTCCCCAGATCTTAATGCCATAGAGTATCTCTGGGTGAGCTGTTCTGAATATGTCAATTTCTCCACCTAATATGCAGCAACTGCAAGAAGCAATCCTGCCTACCTGGGCCAATATTCCTACAGAACAATTTTATCACTACTGGAATCTATGTCACAATGATTCTAAAGCTGAAATTAGGTCCAACTCAGTACTAAATTGATGTCTGTAATAAAATGGCCATACGGTGTATTAAACCAAGATTACACTCAGTGTATGATCTCCTGGTAATGTCAGCGTATGGACTTTCTCTTTTATTAAATACTATAGTCTGTTCAAATAATAAAGAATAATGTTGGAAAAGTTTTTTCAGCTCATATTCTAAAAACATCCTTCAGAAAGTAGAAACATAAATCATTGTAACATGTTGAAATAAAAGTGCTAACATTTAGGAGTGCACCCATGTAAATGCTTTCTTCTTAATCTCCTTTTAATAAATGAGAAGCGGCTTGTTTTAATCAAACAGATGGCGTCTGCAGAGAACGTTTAACCAAACCCAGAAACATTTAATCAAACTTCACAAGAATAACTTTGATCACATTCGCCGCTGCTTTGTATTAATAAAAAAAACTCAAAGCTCTTTATCTCTTTTTTTATGTTTTTTCCATTTTTGCATACAGTATGTACTGTTTTATACTGTGTGAATTACAGTATGTAAATCCAATGTAAATGAGACAAGAAGGCCACTAACCATATTATATGTCTTCTATATCTTCGTTCCAGTATTCGGAGATGCGGGGTAGCGTGGATAGATGCGAACAGGCCTCAAGAACTGCGCCATTACGCATGAAACAGCCTCTGAGCGCCCTGTTCGTGTCTATCCGCGTAGATTCTCAAAGACTTCTTTGCCATGAGGTGTCATGTTCAACTAATAGTGACCAGTGGGAGAGAATGTGAGAGCGATAACACCTTTGACAGGTACGGTTGCAGTATAGAGACACAGAAACAGGACTTTTCAAATCAAAGTTCAGCGTTTTATTCACACTTAGCAAACGGTAAATGCAGAATAAAGGAAAAAGTAACAAAAGTCCACCTGCGTTCCTTAGGTGTTTTTTCACACCTGAGTCCATGCCATGCGGCATTAAGCAAGTCTTTTCCAATTCCCCGAGCAGTCTGCTTACCAGCTTCCACACTCTCCAGGAAGGTCTTTACATACCACTCTCTCTGGCAGTGTGAGCTGCAACATGCAAAATCTCCCCTCAGCTGGGGAGGCAGCCTAGCTTTAAGGCCTGCAAAAGACTGCATGGATTGTGGGGAATGGCCCCCACCCTACACTTGACCATTCCCAGTAGGAGCCATCCCGGATTGGCCTTCCAGCCATTCTACGGCTACAGTGTCAGTCTGCATCGCAGCACAGACACTGAATAAATACCGGCTCTTACTTCACCAAGGCCAGGCACTCTTGTCTGGGGCCACAGAGACACGAACCCTGGAAAGTTTCTCCCAATTATTAACTCATATGGCAACTTCATGGCAACGGCCACCTCATGAGTCCAGCAGCCAGTTGCTCTTGACAAAGTCACCAGGGCTGTTGGATAGTCTTTTAAGCCACCGTATATAAACAACACTTCCGCCTGTCGTCCTGTGTACTCCGTGGGCGGCACCAGGTTGGATCTCACTAAAGTTACCATACTACCTGGTCTATTAATGCCTCCACGACACTACCTCCCACAGTCACGTGGAAGAGGTGACCCGAGTCCCATGCCCTGGGGACACTGGTGGCACACAGTCTTTAAGCATACAGGGACGGGCGGAGTGCATAATTGGTGCACTTCTTCCCTTTGGGGACAATTAGCCTTTACATGTCCCAGCTCCTGACGCCCACAACATAGCAACGGGGCAGGGCTTTTACGGCTTTCCAGCACCTGGGCAAGGGTGGGGACCTCCTGGGTTTTATCCGCCCCCTACCGCAGTTTTACGGTGGCCTCAAATCTTTCTACCAGGTCAACCATCCCCAGTGCGTTCCTAGGGGACGCCTGGCCAATCCAGTTCTGGAGTGAGTAAGGCACGGTCCTCTAGAACATATTGGCCAGGAGACGGTCCAGCATGGCAGTGGGAGTCAACACCTCCGGCTGTAGCCGTTTTTGCAGGCGTTGCAATAGGTCGTGATATTGCGGCCTGGCAGGCTCCGCTGGCTTATATTCCCACTGTTGTACTCTCTGGGCCCGGACCCACACATTTACCCCCAGTCTTACCAGGATCTCACCCTTAACAATGTCATAATCAGCAGCCTGGTCATCAGACAAGTCAAAGTACACCTGCTGGGACCCCAATGTCAGGAATTGAGCAATGAACTCAGCACACTGTTCTCGGAATAACCTCTCCCTTGTGGCCACTTTTTCGAAGACTACCAGGTAGGTCTCGACATCATTCGAGGGGGTCATCTTGAGGATCGCCATCGTAACAGCCTTCAAGGCGTCCGTGTTGGTCCAGGTCATCGTTGCGGCTTGTAGCGCCATTATGTGCTGTAACAGCAGCTGGTTGGTCTCCTGTTGATGCTTGTTGGACTCCTCCTATTGTTTGTTGGCCTCCATGAGTGCTTTTATAACAGCCTCCATTTTGGCAACACTGCGGTCACTGGAACACTGCTTTGCCTTGACTCTCTAGAGAAAACACTTGTTGACAGGATCGTTGCCCCTAACAACAACTCCAACGGGTTATCCCAGGCTCGGTTCTTAGCAACAACAAGCTGCAACACATTTGCTGACCTCACTGTGTTGCCCGCATCCTCCACCAAATGTGATGACTCGCTCTTGCAGACAGGTGCGGTTGCAATATACAGGCAAAGAAACAGGACTTTTCAACTCAAAGTTCAGTGTTTTATTCACACTTGGCCAACAGCATACAGTCTTTAAATGCAGAACAAAGGAAAAAGTAACAAAAGTCCACCTGCGTTCCTTAGGTGTTTGTTCACACCTGAGTCCATGCCATGCAGCATCAAGCAAGTCTCTTCCAAGTCCCCAAGCAGTCTGCTCACCAGCTTCCACACTCTCAAGGAAGGTCTTTACATCTCTCTGGCAATGTGAGCTGCAACATGCAAAAACTCCCCTCAGCTGGTGAGGCAGCCTAGCTTTAAAGCCAACAAAAGATGGCCTGGATTGTGGGGAATGGCCCCCACCCTACACTTGACCATTTCCAGTAAGAGCTGTCCCAGATTGGCCTTCCAGCCATACTGCGGCCACAGTGTCAGTCTGCATCGCAGCACAAACACTGAATAAACACCGGCTCTTACTTCACCAAGGCCAGGAGCATTGGTGACACATATCACCCATCAACCACCATGCCCTCCACCTTCTCACACACCAAATGTAAGACACATGCTCCCGCTTCACACCTGTGACCTTCTAACACTAATAAGTCACAAAAACCAGCTTCAGCTGGTGTATGAACCTTTCTAAGTGCCTGGTGTGAGCTGCGTCTTTCCACGCTGAACTGTGGAGAACACACGGAGCTGCATACCTGGAGTGACACATTATGTTATTCACTTCAGCTTCCAGCCCTATCTCAGTGGTGCAGTTTACATGTGTTTACCATCAAGGAAAAAATTACCCGGATTTTGCGCTGTGACCCTCCTAGGATGAAGTTCTGCACAAGTCAATGTTGGCTTATCCAAGATCCAGAGATCTGTCTTTCTCCTGAAAAAGGGAGATACATCCTTGAAAGGAGATGTGTTTAAGACATAATAATAAATAATTCTGGATAACCCAACATCAGCTTCTGCAGAACTTCCTCCTCAGAGGGCCACAGCCTAGTATCCGAGTAATATTTTGTCCTTGATGGTAAATGTTCTTTGATACCTACCTGATATTGGGGTAATGGGAGGTAAAAACACTTTGAGATTGCTGCTCCCTCACCTAAAACTTGGACCACTATCTAGTTCTTAAGGCACATTTAGGTTTTGTATATAATAGAGCAGCCACCAGGCACTTGCATATTCTTTCCCACATAGTGTCACCCTAATAATAAAATCTACCGAGAAAATACACACTATGGGAGAGATTCATCAAGACTTGTGTAGAGGAAAAGTTTACCAGTTGCCCATAGCAACCAATCAGATCGCTTCTTTTATTTTTCAGAGGCCTCTTTAAAAATGAAAGAAGCGATCTGATTGGTTCCTATGGGCAACTGGTCGACTTTTCCTCGGCACAAGTTTTGATGAATCTTCCTCTATCTGTGCTAGACTGCTACATTTCTGAAATCCTGCAACATTTCCAAAACCAATTACATTAGAATAAGATGAGCAACATTACAGAGATTTGACATACTATATTAATATTAACTTATATATTTATGTTTAGACATTATGATTCATACTAAAATTTGAAGGATAATTGCAAATACTGTATCTAACTAAAGGTATGTTTCTTATGCAAACAGGAACATTCCTTTCTCATGGTGCTACAGCTTATTTATAAATATTTAGATTTCAGAAGGTGCCTGTGTTTTATTAGGTCAACCAGAATGATTTATAAGTCAATTTTTAAGGCGCTGGCATTGCATAACTACCTGTGTAGGCACCAGAACGTCATAAACACCAAACAGTTAAAAATCTGCCACTGTGCCAAATTTTTCCCATAGAGGCTAAACACAGACTTTCATAGGAAATGCTGGCTGGTCCCAAGGTCTACACTGTCCTAAAATGGCATCTTTATAGATCTGCCCTAGATTCCATTGTTGTTATTACCTTTGAGTTGTTTTATGTTACTCACTATATACTTTTGCTCTTGTCATCAAACGATGTGAACAAATTCTTACACCAAACACGTCTTGCTTACTTTCTCAGATTTTTTAAGTGTTTTAGCAGTTGTGGCTCATCTGATATGTAAGGTATGAGCAGCTGAAATATCAATTATTTAAAATTGAATCGTTTCTGCAGACCTGTGGGTCAAGGTTCTTGGCAAAAAAAGAATCATCATATGAAAAAAAGGTTGTTTACTAGCTTGGAAAATGTTAACGTAATGTTTGGTTTAAAAACAAGGGATGTTGGATGGACAACTCTTAAACCCCCCACAGTTTAACCTGAGATATACTTAAAGTTCGGGAAATGGAAAATACAGTTCACCTCAGATATAGAGCTGCTAGTTTGAGTACAGCCGCATGAGTGCAAAATTCTGTCTATTGTTCATTTGGACTTGCTTACTGAAAAGTTGCAGGTTTTGGTGAGAAATAAAGTTGAGCGAGTCAAACCCCCCAAACCTGGATTTCATCCGAACTTTGGGGAGTTCCCAGCTTGACAAACCTCCAAACATTGCCAGGTTTGGCTTGCGCGAACCTGGCAATGTTGGGGCTGAGCTGTGATTGCAGCTGACAGCCACAAGTACAGCTCAACACAGCAAGGAAGGAGTTTATTAGCACTAGTTAACTCCTTGGGGAGAGGGGAGAAGGGGGTAATACATTATACAGGCATCTATATGGCTGTATAATGTATACAGTCTCAAAGAGTGGTACTACCACCTCCTCGCTGGTCTGGGCCTGAACCAGCGACGTGATGTAAAGTATTTTATTTATTTTACACAGCTTTCATTTTACACTCTCTTCACTGTATCCATTATACAGCCCCAAGCAGGCATCTAGTGCTAATAAACCCATTCCTTGATGGGCCAGCACACACAGCGCTCAGTCCAGCAAGATGTTACAGTAAACCTGTGAATTTGCTGGTTTACTGTGACAAAAGAGTTGTGCAGCGCAGCAGTTCTAGTGAGGAGTATATTTTTATACTTTTTAGCAGTGTCCCACAATTTTCCGGAGACATGTTTTAGACAAATTAGAAAATCTGGTGTAAAAAAAAAAAAAACAAGTTAGCTGAAAATCTACAACAGTAGTAAATCTGGGCCAATGAGTTAATAATCCTCAGATGTGAATTTCCACAGAAAAATCTGGTGTACCACAATGCATTTTATTGCAGATTTTGACTTGTTTATTGACGTCAATGGAAACACTTCACATTCAATTTTAAAACATATCACACTGCAAATTTAGTTGATAAATCTCTCCCTATGTGTTTAGCTATCTTTGTTGGGATCTAGGCCAATGCTACCCAGGGCTCTGCAGACTCTCCACAACTGTACTCTATGGACCAGATTTATCAATCTGTCAATGAGACAAAAAACTGTCTAATTTTCAAAAGCAACCAATCACAACCCAGCTTTCATTTTACTGGAGCAATGATTGGTTAACAACAAATCACACAGTTTTGCCTCAGGCAGATTGATAACTATAAATCTTACTGTTCTTCTGCCTATTCTACCATGCTCTACAGTACCTAGACCCTTCCTCTTTAGGCAAGACCCCCCCCCCTCCCCAAACTAGGAGACTTAAGGCTTAACCTCCCCCTTTCCAGAACCTTTTTTTCCATGTAGAGTGTATAATACAGTATAATAACCTTGATTATTTGTTCTGTTAATTTCCTGTTTAATTGTGATGTATGCATTCAACAATGTTGTTAGAAAACCACATAGTGGGATACTGCAAATATAAATTTGTTAAAGAGAAATGTTTACTTGATACAGAACATACATTTGGTGAAAAAGGCACGTTCACGAGTCTGAATTTGATGTTGGATGTTGATGTAAAAATCAACTTTTTAAAGGTGTACATTTAGTTCCAAACGCTGTGCGAGCGCTGTGGGGGTCAGCCACGCCCCCATGTGTCATCACGACACGGCCACCATGCCCCCTCCCGTAGGCTTGCATTGAGGGGGTGGGGCATGATGTCATGAGAGGGGTGTGGCTGACACGTACAGCTTTCGGAACTGAATGTTCCAATTGCTGGATAGTGGAATACCCCTTTAAGTTCATATGAGGAGGGCATTGATTTTACAAGTGGGAGACAATTTTGTTAAATACATGAGAATAAGATGATGCCAATCTTCCCAATGTTTTCATTGAAGGAGGAGCCAATGATGTAGATCAAATAGACACTAGAAGAAAATAGTTTGGATGATTGTTCTATTGCAGCTTCTGAACCTTCTGCACACTCCATGAATAAGTAACAGTAATCCACTAACCATGAAGACAGATATGTTTTTCTGGCCATTAGAATTCTGCAGGTTATTGCTCAAAACCAAACTCTCTATTTACCTAATTTGCTTACAAGTCATTTTTTCACAAAAGCAGTCATTTAACCCATTACCCTGGAGCTGACTATTATTGACAACAGTTGACAAAATCTGTTTGCCTTAAATGAATGCTATTTTACAAACAATACAATATAATCAAAAAATGAAGAGTATGGCAAGTCATGTTCCATTATAGTGTGTACTTCAGTATCATAGTATATACTCCAGCACTATATTGTGTACTCCAGTATTATAGTGTATGCTCCAGCATTATGTTATATACTCCAGCATTATAGTGTGAAGTGAACTCCATTATTATAGTGTGTACTCCAACATTATAGTGTGTACTTTTTTTTTAGTTTGTCTCAAACTAATTGTATGTGTGCTCAGCCACACTGGAGGGTACCTGGGGGAGGCTGTGAGTCAGCCTAATGCTGCCGTAATTGCTCACTGGCCCCTGTTTTGCTTATGACGCACAGGTAGGTTAGTGTAAGGTCCCGTGCCACTTGAGAAACCTTGGCGTTGGTGTGCGGGCTCTGGTATGTCCTTCATCTAAGGATATACTGGCTAATGTCTCAATTTTAACATCAGTGTTGAGGGATAGCCAATGTCATTGTATACATCTACCACAGCAGTGCACCTAAATTTCTGTATTATTCTGATTGTTACACATCCACACCGTCTATTTGGTGTAGGATCCTATTGTGGCACTTGTAGTCCGCTGCAGGCATCCTCCATTTTATGCATTTTATGCTGGGGATTGCCCCTAGCAACGGACTACAAGGGCAGGATCTGCTCCCCCAGTATAATTGTACAACTGCATTTGACTGCGATGCCACAGCAAAGCTGGTAGGGTGTCCCAGAGGCGGGACCCTCGCGATCAGACATCTTATCCCCTATCCATTGGATAGGGGATAAGATGTCCAGGGGCAGAGTACCCCTTTAAGTTTTGCCTGCCTTTCTTGTACAATACAGAAATGTAGGTGCACTACTGTGGTAGATGTATACAATGACATTGGCTAATCCCTCAACACTGATGTTAAAATTGAGACATTCGCCAGTGTATCCTTATATTAAGTAAACACCAGAGCCCGCACACCAACGCCAAGGTTTCTCAGATGGCACGGGACCTAACGCTAACCTACCTGTGCGTAATAGGTAATTTGGCTGGGTCTTGTAGCCTCTCTCCCCCCTTCCATTGTATGTGTGCTTAGTCACGCTGGAGGGAACTGGGAGCAGGCTACATGTCGACCTAGTGCTGCTGTAATTGCCCACTGGCCCCTGGTTTTTGCTTATTACGCACAGGTAGGTTAGCGTTAGGTCCCGTGCCATCTGAGAAACCTTGGCGTTGGTGTGCGGGCTCTGGTGTGTCCTTAATATAAGGATACACTGGCGAATGTCTCAATTTTAACATCAGTGTTGAGGGATTAGCCAATGTCATTGTATACATCTACCACAGTAGTGCACCTACATTTCTGTATTGTATTCTAATTGTTACACATCCACACCGTTTACCTGGTGTAGGATTCTATTGTGGCACTTGTAGTCCACTGCAGGCATCCTCCATTGTATGCATTTTTATGCTGGGGATCGCCCCTAGCAATGGACTACAAGGGCAGGATCTGCTCCACCAGTATATATGCACAACTGCATTTGGGGTTGAGCACCTCCAGCCATTTGAGACCACGTTTTTTGTTGTTGTCTGCCTTTCTTGTAGCCTCTCCTCTGGAAAAGGATAGTGTCAAAGTATTTTTTTAGGGCCTATTTTTTCTGGAGAGGACCAGAATCAAAAGTTTTTCCTTGTGTTGTTTAGGGGTAAGCCAGCTCTTACAGAGTAAGGATTAAGTCCTGGAGCGTCTAACTAGTCAACATTAGTGAGGGAAAATATACAGTCTTACACTCTCTACTGAGAAAGCAACAGAGACTGTGGAAAGACGTTGTAAAGGAGTCTCATAGCATACAAGGACCTTTCAGGGCTTTAGGCTGGGCCAGTGAAGACTTTATGGCTGCCAATATAAAAATGTTCCTAGCACCTAGCGAGCATACAGATAAAAAAAAATGATTACCTAAATACTGACATGTGAAAGTGGCAGCAAAATACACTGCAATACAGAAATATTATATTTAATCAGTCAACTGCATGGTCTAGAACACCAATGAGTCAAAAACACAATATGGGAAAAAATCTGATACAAAGCAGATCCAAAAATGGAATAGACAGTAAAGAATCTGCATTTTTTTATTCATATTTCATCCACATTTTCTCACAGAATGAGCCCTTATTATAATTTTTATACCATGGACACACCTGGTATTTCTGTAGTATAACTGATGTACTGTTGCTTTAAAACTAAAGAAAAGAACGAAATGCACCCCAAGGAACCTCCAGGTTTTAGCTTCATCATTTCACTTAATTGGCCATTGATTTCCTTTTCATTTTAATAACCAATCTTTTTTCTTCTGTACAGAAACACTTACAGAAAGCCAAAACTTCTGGGCTGGAGCTCAACAGAATATTTAATGGCAATCCTCATACCAATCATATTATGCTATAAAAAGATGGGCAATTGAATACTGAAGAGGCTTCAGACTGAGATGGAAACTAACATCATGAATTCGTATGCAGCACTGAATAAAATACTGCACATAATGATTTCAGGTATATTAAAAGGAATGCATGAGAAAATAACATAAGGCATGGTCATTGCCTAAATGCCTTTTATTAGAAAATAAATGAGTTTTAACTACTTTACATGTTGGTCTGATGGGGACATGATAATGAACAATGGGCACTCATTTGGAGATGCCTTCACAAAGTTAGATCGTACAGCCGGGCAGCAGGAAACATTGTTGGATTGTACATGCGGCTCTTCACTCTTCACACCCCCTGGTTAGTCAGAGCAATATGCTGCCGATACTGCTGATTTTATTGCCTGCACAAAACGTGATGCCTATTTGTCAGCTGATCACTGGCCCTTTTACAATGCAAGTTATTGTAAATGAGTGGTCCTACGAATGGTCATTCGCCCCATAATCAGTCCATGTAAAGGGACCTTAAAGGGGTACTCCGGTGGAAAACTTTTATTTTTTAAATCAACAGGTGCCATAAAGTTAAACAGATGTGTAAATTACTTCTATTAAAAAATCTTAACCCTTCCAGTACTTATTAGCTGCTGAATACTACAGAAGAAATGCTTTTCTTTTTGGAACACAGAGCTCTCTGCTGAATCACGAGCACAGTGCTCTCTGCTGACATCTCTGTCCATTTTAGGAACTGTCCAGAGTAGCAGAAAATCCCCATAGCAAACATATGCTGCTCTGGACAGTTCCTAAAATGGACAGAGATGTCAGCAGAGAGCACTGTGCTTGTGATGTCAGCAGAGAGCACTGTGTTCCAAAAAGAAAAGAAGCTCCTCTGTAGTATTCAGCAGCAAATAAGTATGCAAAGGATTAAGATTTCTTAATAGAAGTAATTTTTAAATCTGTTTAACTTTATGGCACCAGTTGATTTAAAAAAAAAATGTTTTCCACCAGAGTACCCCTTTAAGTGTAATGACTTTGTAAGTCTACAAGAGGAGACAAAGGGATTCTAATAGCATGTCTGATATTATTTTGAAAGACTTTCATGAGAAATAAATTGCATTCCTTAATTAAACTAAATGAAAACTGTGGATACTGAAGCTGGACAAATATGTTGTTTAACCCTTCATGACCCAGCTAGTTTTGGCCTTTATGACCTAGTCAGTTTTTTTTTTTTTTTTTTCAAATCTGATATCTGTTTCTTTAAGTGGTAATAACTTTGAACTGCTTTTACCTGGCAAAGTGATTCATGGATATTTTTTTTTTAGACATATTGTACTTTATATTAGTGGTACATTTTTGTTGATACATGAAGCGATTTTTGTGAAAAACTCTAAAATATTGTGAAAAATTGGAAATACTTTCATTTTTCTATGTTTGAAACTCTCTACTTGTAAGAGAAATAGTCATGCCAAATAAATTAGTTATTAATTCACATCCACAACATGTCTACTTTATGCTGGCATAATTTGTTAAACACTCTTTTCCTTTTTTACGACATTAGAAGGCTTATAATGATATGAGCATATTTTCAAGAAAATTAAGTATTTCTAACAGAAAAGGATTGCAGTAACACATGTTTTGCTATACACTTGTTCATTACCTTTGCGTGTATTGGAACTAAACCAAAAAATCGAGGGAAAAAAAGCAAATTGGACATAATGTCACACCAAACTCCAAAAATGGGCTGGAAAAAACTATTGGCACCCTTAACTTAATATTTGGTTGCACACCCTTTGGAAAAAATAACTGATATCAGTTGCTTCCTATTACTATCAATAAGCTTCTTACACCTCTCAGCCAGAATGTTGGACCACTCTTCCTTTGCAAACTGCTCCAGGTCAATCTTATTGGAAGGGCGCCTTTTCCCAACAGCAATTTTAAGATCTCTCCACCGGTGTTCAATGGGATTCAGATCTGGACTCATTGCTGGTCACTTCAGAACTCTCAAGCACTTTGTTGCCATCCATTTCTGGGTGCTTTTTGACATATGTTTGGAGTAATTGTCCTGCTGGAAGACCCAAGATCTCGGACGCAAACCCAGCTTTCTGACACTGGGCTGTACAGTGCGACCCAAAATCCGTTGGTAATCCTTAGATTTCATGATGCCTTGTACACATTCAAGGCCCCCAGTGCCAGAGGAAGCAAAACAACCCCAAAACATCATTGAACCTCCACCATATTTCACTGTAGGTACTGTGTTCTTTTCTTTGTAGGCCTCATTACATTTTCTATAAACATTAGAATGATTTGCTTTACCAAAAAGCTCTATCTTGGTCTCATCTGTCCACAAGACATTTTCCCAGAAGGATTTTGGCTTACCCAAGTTCATTTTGGCAAAATGTAGTCTTGCTTTTTTATGTCTCTGTGTCAGCAGTGGGGTCCTCCTGGGTCTCCTGCTATAGCATTTAATTAAAATGTTCACGGATAGTTCGTGCTGATACTGATGATCCCTAAGGCTGCAGGACAGCTTACATATATTTGGAACTTATTTGGGGCTGCTTATCCACCATCCCGATTATCCTGCGTTGACACCTTTCATCAATTTTTCTCTTTAGTTCAAGGCCAGGGAGATTAGCTACAGTGCCATAGGTTACAAACTTCTTGATAATGTTGCACACTGTGGACAAAGGCAAATCTAGATCTCTGGAGAGGGATTTGTAACCTTGAGATTGTTGATATTTTTCCACAATTTTGGTTCTCAAGTCCTCAGACAGTTCTCTCCTCCTCTTTCTGTTGTCCATGCTAAGTGTGGCACACACAGACACACAATGCAAAGACTAAGTGAACTTTTTTCCTTATTATCTGCTTTCAGGTGGGATTTTTATATTGCCCAAACCTGTTACTTGCTCCAGGTGAGTTTAAAGGAGCATCACCTGCTTGATACAATCATATTTATCCACAATTTTGGAAGGGTGCAAATAATTTTATCCTGCCCTTTATTTGGAGCTTGTTGTATCATTCCATGTCAACACATCCAATTTGCTTTTTTTCCTCCATTTTTTGGTTTAGTTTCAATTCACACAAAGGGAATAAACATGTGTTTAGCAAAACATGTGTTACTGCAATCTTTTTCTGTGAGAAATACTTAATTTTCTTGAAAAATTTCAGGGGTGGCAACATTTACGGCCATGACTTTAGATATATATATATATATATATATATATATATATATATATATTTTTTTTTTTTTTTTTTTTTGTGGGGAAGTGGGAGATGGGGGTGTATATTTCACCTGGTTTCCTCAACCAGGCACGATAGAAGAAAATCCAGAACGCTGTATGCTGCAGTAGCAAGTGGGAATGCTCCAGTCCACACCCCTAATCCACTATGGGTTTCCCTAATCCAAGGTGTTCTCAGGTGAGGCTTCCTGTGCTGATTTCTAGGGAGCAAGCCCTATTGTAAAGGTCTGTTTGGTTTTGAGTGCTGGAGAGACTGGGATGAGAAGCAGCCACAGCCTGAACTTCCTCTATGGACATTTTGTGAATTTGCTCAGGGCCAGAAATTAGGCCCACAGTAGGATAGTGAGGTAGCCTGATGTTTAGTTAGAGCTGGACAGGCTTAGGTTTTATTGTTTTGTTTGCACTGTTCTTTGTGCCTAAAATCCTAAAATCATTTAAATAAACATCTTCTTGGACTTTGAAACCTGCTGCCTATGTGAATACTGTCATTGCCGACCCCACCGTGTGAGCTGTTCCCTGCAATATATATATATAACTCAGAAGAAACTGTAGCACTCGCAGAGTAGGGGAAAATGGTGTAGAAGTTTATTCCAACTTAGACATCAAGGCTGTACACATATATATATATATATATATATATATATATATATATATATATATCTCAAAAGCATCAAAACTATGAATTAACACATATGGAATTATATACATGACAGAAAAATTTGAAAATATGTCATAGTCTAGGTTCTAGCCACCTTTTGATTTGATTACTGCTTTGCACACCCTTGGCATTCTCTTGATGAGCTTCAAGAGGTAGTCACCTGAAATGGTCTTCCAACAGTCTTGAAGGAGTTCCCAGAGATGATTAGCACTTGTTGGCCCTTTTTGCCTTCACTCTGCAGTCCAGCTCACCCCAAACCATCTCGATTGGGTTCAGGTCTGGTGACTGTGGAAGCCAGGTCATCTGGCGCAGCAGCTCATCACTCTCCTTCTTGATCAAATAGCCCTTACACAGCCTGGAGGGGTGTTTAGGGTCATTGTCCTGTTGAAAAATAAATGATGGTCCAACTAAACGCAAACCGGATGGAATAGCATGCCGCTGTAAGATGCTGTGGTAGCCATGCTGGTTCAGTATACCTTCAATTTTGAATAAATCCCCAACAGTGTCACCAGCAAAGCCCCCCACACCATCACACCTCCTCCTCCACACCAGCACACATGTGAAGTGAAAACCATTTCAGGTGACTACTTCTTGAATCTCAACAAGAGAATGCCAAGAGTGTGCAAAGCAGTAATCAAAGCAAAAGGTGGCTACTTTGAAGAACCTAGAATATGACATATTTTCAGTTGTTTCACACTTTTTTTTATATATATGTATATAATTCCACTATGTTAATTCATAGTTTTAATGTCTTCAATGTGAATCTACAATTGTCATGAAAATAAAGAAAACTCTGAATGAGAAGGTGTGTCCAAACTTTTGGTCTGTACGGTATATTTGTGTGCATATATATATATATATATATATATATAATTTTTTTTAACATTTCTATACAACAGCTCCCCCTAGTGTCTGTCCTGCCAAGCACAAGATGCAGTAGCAGGTTAAGGACACAAGGGGGAGCTGTTGTACAACTAAACAGCTCATTTAGAAGAAAAAAAATTAAAAAATTACTGCACTCATTTCACCCGGAAGTGAAGCATGCAGTTGGGCACAGCTGCGGGAGCACGGGACTGGTAAGGGACATCGGGGAAGGGGGACAGGACATTGAGAAGGGGGACAGGACACTGGTGACACTTAGCAGAGCAGTGTGTGTGTGTTCTGCTCAGGATTTTCATTGTGTGTGCGTTCTGCTCAGGGTTTTCATTGCGAAATGTTGCTGTGGTAGGCCTCAGGGGTAGGGGTAGTACAGTCAGGGATTTGCTTTGGTATATCAGGGGTTAATGTTAACCCTATAGTTCGTGACGCCAGGCTGAGGGCTAGAATGCTGAGATGACTCTCCGGCCTATCGCCGCCCTTCCCAGTAACGATAGGTACATAAGAATAAAGACTGAAGGTCCACAAGGTAGTTGAATTTGAACTTCCATAAACTTTACATAACGACTTGCGGTACATCCACAAAGTAGCAACAGTCTCAATAAAACAGTCTCTCTATACTTCAATGACTGACAGATGTTGCGGACCTTGACTTTAGATAATAGTCTCTGAATTCAGGGTATATTGCGAAGATCCGTCCGGATTTAGAGGATAGATAAGGTCCGGTGGTCTTGCAGAGTGTTTAGGGATTGATACACTCACAATTTGGAATAGAACAGCCGTCGCCGCAAGGCTAAGGCCTAGACTCACTGATGACAGCAGCGCAGATCCTTTCTCGTCAACAGCCAGGAACCAAGAGAGAGATTAATGGCAGCCGCGCCCTTATATGCACAGGGGCGGGCCGTTTTGATTGGTCCAGCCATCTGTCACTCACTGTCACAAAGGAAATGAGTGCATTACGTCATAAGGACCTCCAAAGGTCCTCAAGCAGAAATACCATAGAGTTCACCTGATCACGTGACCCGCAGGTCCTGCTACGCTTCTCACAGATAATTAACTATTTATGTACATTTTATACAGTTAAACTTCCACAAATAAGGAGCATATGACTAAAGCAATGACTATAGGGGTAAGAGGTGACTAGGGGTGGACTGTACAAAAGGACCCCGACGTCCTAGGGACTCTGGGTATGGGGACCTATAAACAGGTACCATATAGGATGAGGTACCGGGACGCCACATTGCCATCGGCTAGTCAGCTTTGACTAGCTTATAGTAGCAATCGTAGTGAGGGAGGGGGGTACAAAACCCCCCTAGGTCCCAAGGCAAGATGAATGGCTATTAGTGATAGCCACCATCTTACCGGGTGCTGCAGGATGCCACGAGTAGATGCCAGGTCGGGAAAACCTTCCCAGTTATGACGTGCATGTATGTCATGGGTCGGGAAGGGGTTAATATATTGGCTACTCGTCCCTTTTCCTATTTTTCATAGAGGTTGCATAAGTGACCCTGAGTGCTCCATTGTTCATAGCCTTATTGGTAGAATGTAAAGTTGACCTGGGCTGGTTTGTATCATACACTCTCTCATGTTGCTTTTCTGTGGTACACCTTGCACCTTGTTATGGCCCTTGTTTTTTTTGAATAATGACAATAACTTGATACTAGAGTTGAACAAACTTTTGAAAAGTTTTGTTCGCCAGACACGCCGAACATTTTGCAAATCATGAGTTTGGTTCGGCTAAACACGTATATAACACTGCCTTACACCTCTAAAACCCTGTCTTACACTGTTATGAATGTATTCAAGTCGTTTTAAAGTGTTTTTAACCCCTTAGGACCAAGCCCATTTTGGCCTTAAAGGGGTACTCTTTTTAATTAACTGGTGCCAGAAAGTAAAACCGATTTGTAAATTACTTATATTAAAAAATCTTAATCCTTCCAGTACTTATTAGCTGCTGAATACTACAGAGGAAATTCTTTTCTTTTTGGAACACAGTGCTCTCTGCTGACATTTCTGTCCATTTTAACCCCTTAAGGACCCGGGGTTTTTCCGTTTTTGCATTTTCGTTTTTTCCACCTTCCCTTTAAAAAATCATAACTCTTTCCATTTTGCACCTAAAAATCCATATGATGGCTTATTTTTGCTCCACCAATTCTACTTTGTAATGACATCATTTTACCCAAAAATCTATGGTGAAATGGAAAAAAAAATCATTGTGAGACAAAAAATGTTTTTAAACGCCATTTTGTAACTTTTGGGGGCTTCTGCTTCTACACAGTACCTTTTTTGGTAAAAATGACACCTTCTCTTTATTCTGTAGGTTTGTACGATTAAAATTATACCCTACTTATATAGGTTTGATTTTGTCGTACTTCTGGGAGAAAACATAACTACATGTAGGAAATGTATACCTTTAAAATTGTCATCTTCTGACACCTATAACTTTTAAATTTTTCCATGTATTGGGCGGTATGAGGGCTAATTTTTTGCGCCATGATCTGAAGTTTTTGTCGGTACCATTTTTGTATGCATAAGACTTATTGATTATGAACTTTTAATAAATTTTTTCATTATATAAAAAGTGTCCAAAAATACACTATTTTGGACTTTGGAATTTTTTTGCACGTATGCCATTGACCGTGCGGACATTTCCACACGAGGCGAAATGTGTCACAGCTGTTCGGGATGCCGCGATTTCACAGCGGACATCCCGAACAGCCCCCTGATTTACTTTCACTTTAGACGTGTCGTTCAACTTTGAATGCCGTTTCTAAAGGGTTAATAGCGTGCAGCACCGCGATCAGTACCGCATGCTATTAGCCACGTGTCCCAGGCCGTTGTTAGAGGCCGGACCTGACCGGATACTGTTAGCCTGTGCTAGCATTTCTCCTGCGGTGTTGAAGAGTGGGAGAAGAGGGTTACATTGACAATACAACACAATGGGAAGCACATTGAACACATTTTATAAGTGGTCAGAAACTAATAAATAACTCATAAAAGAATAAAATTATGTTAAACCCAAGCACATCATTGTTTTTCTTGTGAAATTCCCAATAAGTTTGATGTGTCACATGACCCTATTCCTATTGAAAAAACTAAAGTTGGATTCAAAATTGCCGACTTCAAAATGGCCGCCATGGTCACCACCCATCGTGGCTAAATTCCCAAAAATGTGCCACAATGGCCCTTATTTACTGAGAGTGGAGTGCAGGTTTCTTTTTGGGTTTTAGTTCCCTACAATTTATTTTCCACAGTATTTACTAAGGTTTCCCTACATTTTCCACTTTCCCTACACTTTGCTTTTTTTACACATGCTCTGATCTGTCTGGTTTTCCTCAGCTCAAATCAACCACATTTTACGTGGAAACCTTAGTAAATATGTCGGGAACACGTCCCTTTTCGGAGACCACGCCCCCTTTTCCCGGGTTTTCTTAGCAAAATGGAGAGTTAGTCGGGGTTTTTTTCAATTCTGGCGCAAAATCTGGCGCAGACAGAATTTCTGGTGCAATGCGAAAGAATCTGGTGCACAACCCGACAAAACATGTCAGGTTTGCATTAGTAAATGATGGCCAATGTGTTTAATAGTAGTGTTGAGCGGCATAGGCCATATTCGAATTTGCGAATATTTGCGAAAATATTGCGAAAAAATTCTCATTTTATTTTCGCATATGCAAAAATTCGCACGTGCGAAAATTTACATATGCGAAAATTAGCATATACACAAATTAGCTAAATTCGCACGCCAGTCTCACACAGTAGTATTAGAGCCTTCTTTACACCACACAAGCTGGAAGCAGAGAGGGGTGATCATTGTGATGTGTACTGTGGAAAATAAATAAATAAATAAACGAATATTCGCAAGCAACACTATTTAATAGATCTTGTGAAAAAGCTTTACTCTTTACTGAAAAGTATGAGCTATTTCTTTAACAATCTTAACAAGTTATGAATTATCAAGAGATCATAAATAACTAAGAAAAAGTGACATACTGGCATCATTTACAAAGAGTCATTAGTGAGTCAGGAATGAAAAATATGCAAGAATATTTATAGCAGTAATGGTCTTAAATAATAATTCCTCACTGAATTAGCAAATGTAAAACAAAGCAACAAAGCAAAACAGTAAAGTGGGGAGTACATCAGAAATAACACTTTATATGACTAATATTCCTGTAACAAACAAAGCAAAGCAATTCCTATAATCCATTTTTGGCCTAAACATGGACATTTAGATCACCCCAAGATTCACAAAACAGCGATTATGGGTCTTTTTGCTACCCAGAACAGAAACATTCCCTCTCCAGTATCCTGTATATTATTTCAGTAGATATTTATGGATAAAGAAAACTTGGCCGACAACAACAATCTCTGAAGATCTCTATTACATAGAGAAGTAAGATTTTGGCCTACACAGCAGGTAAAATAAATAGCGAACACGTGATTTTTTTCACTATATATATTTTGTGACATAAAATGTTCACCAGATGTTGGTAACAAATACAAGAAAACAAAAACAAATAAACTCAGAAATTGTTATGTGAAATGACTGAATTAGCAGGAACTGTTGTCTCAAAGAAAACAGGAAGTAATGCATTCCGCCGCCAAGACATGTATGCACGCTCACTATGCAAGACTTTGCTACACAACATTTGGGAAAGCAAGTGAAATACTGGGAGAATATAATAAGGTCAGATGAGAGCAAAATGTAGATGTTTGGATCCTGTAATACACACCGTGTTTGGAGAAGAAATGGCACTGCACATCACCCTAACATCACTATACCAACAGTGAAGTTTGGAGGTGAGAACATCATGGTGTGGGGTGGATTTTCAGCAAATGGTACTGGCAAATTTCACATAGGTGAAGGAAGAATGAATGGACAGATTAAGGCTAAGTTTCCACTTGTTTTTTTTTTTCTGACAGTTTTTGGAATACTGTCACTGCAGTTTTTGAGCCAAAGCCAGAAATGTATTCAAAAGCAATAGGACATATAAAGGAAGGACTTATACTTCTCCTCCCTTATGGATCCACTTCTGACTTTGGCTAAAAGACTGCAGTGGCAGTTTTCCAGAAACTGACAGAAAAAAAAAAAACAAGTGGAGACTTTGCTTTACAGAGACATTCTTGCCAAAATTCGACTGCCCAAAAACTCAGCCAATTAAACTCTTTAATAGCTTGAAAAAGGGAAAATACAGTGGGGATCAAAAGTTTGGGCACCACGGGTAAAAATTGGTATTAATGTGCATAAAGATGCCATGGAAAGATGGAAAAATATCCAAAAGGCATCAAATTACAGATTAGATATTCTTATAATATGTGAACAAAAGTTAGATTTTATTACCATCATTTACACTTGGAAAATAACAGAAAACAAAAAAAACGGCGTCTGCAAAATTTTGGGTACCCTGCAGAATTTATAGCATGCACTGCCCCCTTTGCAAAGCTGAAACCTGCCAGTGTGATAGATTTTTCTCAATCTCAAAGGATTTAAATGCCCAGACTCATCTGACCTTACCCCAACAATCAGCACCATGGGTTCTTCTAAGCAGTTGTCTACAAACCTGAAACTGAAAATAGTTGACACTCACAAAGCTGGAGAAGGTGATAAGAAGATAGAAAAATGTTTTCAGATGTCAATATCCTCTGTTCGGAATGTAATTAATAAATGGCAGTCATCAGGAACAGTGGAAGTTAAAGCAAGATCTGGTAGACCAAGAAAAATATCAGACAAACAGCTCACAGGATTGTGAGAAAAACAATTCAAAACCCACGTTTGACTGCACAATCCCTCCAGAAAGATCTGGCAGACACTGGAGTTGTGGTACACTATTCCACTATAAAGAGATACTTGTACAAATATGGTCTTCATAGAAGAGTCATCAGAAGAAAACCTCTTCTATGTCTTCACCACAAAAATCAGAGTTTGAAATTTGAAAATGAACATATAGACAACCCTGGTGCATTTTGGAAACAAGTTCTGTGGACCGATTAGGTTAAAATTTTACTTTTTGGCCAGAATGAGCAAAGTTACGTTTGGAGAAGAAGGGGAACAGAATTTAATGAAAAGAACCTCTGTCCAACTGTTAAGCATGGGTTTGGATCAATCATGCTTTGGGGTTGTATTGTAGCCTGTGGCCAAGGGAACATCTCACGAGTAGAAGGAAAAATGGATTCAATAAAATTTCAGCAAATTTTGCATGCTAACTTGATGCCATCTGTGAAAAAGCTGAAGTTAAAGAGAGGAGGGCTTCTACAAATGGATAATGATCCTAAACACACCTCAAAATCCACAGGGGATTACATCAAGAGGTGTAAACTGAAGGTTTTGCCATGGCCTTCACAATCTCCTGACCTCAACATAATTGAAAATCTATGGATAGACCTTAAAAGAGCAGTGCGTGACAGACAGCCCAGAAATCTCAAAGAACTGGAAGACTTTTATAAGGAATAATGGGCAAAGATACCTCAAACAAGAATTGAAAGACTCTTGGCTGGCTACAAAAAGCATTTACAAGCTGTGATACTTGCCAAAGGGGGCAGTGCAAGATATAAACTCTGCAGGGTGCCCAAACTTTTGCAGATGCCATTTTTTTTTGTTTTCTGTTATTTTGAAAGTGTAAATGATGGAAATAAAATCTAATTTTTGTTGACATATAAGAATGTCTAATCTGTAATTTGATGCCTTTTGGTGATTTTTCCATCTTTCCTTGGCTTCTTTATGCACATTAATAAAAATTTTTACCTGGGGTGCCCAAACTTTTGATCCCCACTGTAAAGCTGCTAGAATGGCCCAGCCCATCACCTGACTTCTATTCAATATCTATGGAAAGAACTGAAGATTCATAGAACAGGCCCATGGAACCTTTAAGATTTGAAAGGTGTTTGTGTGGAAGAATAACTCAAAATCCCACCAAAGCAACATATGACTAGTTTCTCCATTTAGTAAGAAAAATGGTAACATGTTTAATACTTATTAAAGTGCCAAATCATGACGCATAAGGGTAGAATTAAGAAAAGGGTAAAAGGGCTTTCACTTCCCAATTCTCTCCAGCCCTTTCCTGATACTCCAGGCAGCAATACAACAGAGTTTAAAATTTTGTATAGTTATTTATTTATTTAAATGGAGCCAACATATTTATGGGCACTGTACTAAGGGGAGGGTTTCCTTGTTTTCTACTTGTTACGAGGGTCATGTAAAAATAAATAGATCACAAAGCGAGACTAGTATTAGGCTAGACCAATGTTATACTTTCCATTAAAATCAAAACGTTGTCTGGGTAAAACAGGGCAAGACAGATCCTCCAGTGTAAGAGGCACTCTTTGCAGCCACTCTCCCCCAAGAGATATGGATACCCTACCCTCCTTTACAGTATTTGCTCAGACATCTCTTTTACAGCGGTATACAAACTACTTTAACTGCATCTGCAACAGTATTAAAGTTTATTATTTTCCAAGATTAATTTCTGGTCTAATTTTATTTTTTTAACACTCTAATTTAAATTTGGATTATTCTGAAATCCCTGTGATTGCCCAAGCAAAATATGTATAAGTGCAGTGACTCCTTTCAAAGGCAGGTCCCTGCTCCTATACAGTAGACTAGGTGGCGATACCCATTCGCAGGGTTAGGTGCTGGGATTAAAGGGGTTATCGAGGAATCGAAAAACAGACCTATTGTCTTTCAAAGACCGCTCCCTGTCTGTCTCCAATTAGGGTGTGGTATTACAACTGGGCTCCTTTGATTTCAATGGAACTGAGCTGCAGAACCACACCCAACCTGGAGACAGACAAGGAGAGGTCTTTGAGAAGAAATGATCTCTGTTTTTTAATTCCTGGGTAACCCCCTTAATACATTTATACAACATTGCTGCCCACTTCCGGGCCACTTAGTGTTGGGGAGCAGGGACTCCAGACTTTGAAAGGAGTCCTTTCTCCAGTATGAGCAAATCATCTGAAACAAATCACTAAATATTCAGAATCTAACAAATCAAAACTTTTTGTGACATTTAGACCAAATCCAATTCAGACCAAATCAATGTCCTCATTACTTTGAAGCACACAAGCTTACTATGCTGAGTTTAGTATATAAATTGCTATACAAATTTAACACTAAATGTATTTTTGAAGTTCAGAATATTTCCTATAAAAACAAATTATAGTTTATGTAACTTCAATTTACTGTAGCCAAACTCACGGATAATGCATGTTTTGTCAAACGGTAAAATAACACTCTTAGCTATCAGCATCACATAGCCGTAATCTTAGCACGGAGGACAAGTGACAAACTATAACATGCTAAATGCAGATAGTCAGTCAACAGTGCTAAATCCCTAATAATGGATTTTGTATGTAATTTATTCTGCATTGTGTCTCAGACTAAACAAGTTATCAGCCTTTTTTTCTTTTCCATTAACATCAATTACTATATTTAGTGACATTTCATTATGTAAAGTACAATTATCTATCCCAGCCTGACGAATACAAGAATGATGATCTGTCTTAAGACAATGCTTTCGTAATCGTCACTCTACACAATGATTTACTGTACTGTCCTTTACGTAGACGATGGGACTGTCTGGATAAACAAACATTCAGCTTTACTGCTCTGTTCTATCATTCATGCTGTTTCTAAAAAAAATAAAAAAAAACTTTCTATATCCTAGTGACTATTCATTACACTTACTTAATCCATTTCTTTATTACTTTTACATCAATTAGGTGGAATTCTCTGGGAAAGATAATAATTGGATAATGTTCCTCAAAAATCCCTTATCCTGGTTAATCTGCATTTAGGATATTGTTCTCTATGTGACTACTATTTAATTATAAATTTGGAAGGTAACAGGGGTGGTCACCCTGCCATATCATGGGGGATGCCAATGTGAATGTGAATCTTGACTCTATCAGAAGTCCAGAGAGCAGAGAAGAGAGAAGGACCATTCACTACTGTTCTACTACTACTATAATGGTTTCAGGTACACTTTAACCACTACCCAACCCATGCTGTACAGTTATGACTCAGGAGCTTAGCCTGCACCATACCTGATGGGTGCCAGTTGCAGTCTGCAGCTGACCCTGCCAATAATGAACAACATTGGATATCACTGTTTATCCAACTGTTTAAATGTTGCAATTAATAGTGATCACAGCTTTTAAACAGTTTAGATGCGCATCATTAGTGGGTCAGTGGCACAATACACTTGCCCAACCACCCCCCACTCGCCCATTGCGGTGTAATTGAAGGGTACCCAATGGTTGTCAGGGAAGCCTGAGGCTTTATGCATTTGAATTATATTGATCTATATAAGTTATCAAATGATTACTTATAAAAAAAGGCCCTAGGGGGCTAAGGGCTAAAAATGTTATACATTGTAAAATCACCTCCTTTTTTCCATTTTACAAACAAAGCAACATAAACAACAACAACAAAAAAACTGTTAACATGCAGTATATGGTATCAACTCCTGCAGAATTGTTTGAACTATTAAATTATCCCAATCCTAATGCAGCATGGTCAATGGCCTAAGTAAAAAAAGAAAAAAAGAAAGAAAAAAAGAAAAAAAAAAAAAGAATTTTTTGCATAAGCTAAAAGTCAGAACTATGTGACTCAGTGAACAAAACATTAACATTTTGGGGCTATGGTCAGGAAACTCCCCAGATCCCACTAAGAACCTATTGTTACGCCGTGCGCTCCGGGTCCCTGCTCCTCCCCGGAGCGCTCGCGGCGTTCCTCTCTCTGCAGCGCCCCGGTCAGACCCGCTGACCGGGAGCGCTGCACTGAGACTGCCGGCGGGGATGTGATTCGCATAGCGGGACGCGCCCACTCGCGAATCGCATCCCAAGTCTCTCACCTGTCCCGGTCCCCAGCTGTCTCGTCCTGGTGCGCGCGGCTCCGCCCCTTAGGGCGCGCACGCGCCAGCTCTCTAAGATTTAAAGGGCCAGTGCACCAATGATTGGTGCCTGGCCCAATCTGTCTAATTAGCCTCCACCTGCTCCCTGTCTATTTAACCTCACTTCCCCTTCACTTCCTCGACGGATCTTGTTGCCTTTGTGCCAGAGAAAGCGTTACAGTATTTGCCTTACCAGTGTACCTGACCTCTTGCTATTGCTATTGACTACGAGCCTTGCCGCCTGCCCCGACCTTCTGCTACGTCTGACCTTGCCTCTGCCTAGTCCTTCTGTCCCACGCCTTCTCAGCAGTCAGCGAGGTTGAGCCATTGCCGGTGGATACGACCTGGTTGCTACCGCCGCAGCAAGACCATCCCGCTTTGCGGCGGGCTCTGGTGAATACCAGTAGCAACCCTAGAACCGGTCCACTGACACGGTCCACGCCAATCCCTCGCTGACACAGAGGATCCACATCCAGCCTGCCGAATCCTAACACCTATCCCCAATAAGAACCTGTAGTCAATCCTTAAAAAGCAGGTAGACAAACAAAAAGACAGAAATTGTGATAAACTCCGATCAGACAAGAATGGGTTGTCACCAGTCAGGATTTGGCCCAGAAGCTGATATCCAGCATGACAGGGAGAATTGGAGAAATCTTGAAAAAGAAGAAGGGTCAAAACTGTAAATATTCAGACTTTGTATAAACCTTGTCAAATATTTGTCAATAAAAGATTAAGAAAGATATTTATCATTGTGTGCCTTTAGAAAGTGTGTTTTTAAATCATTCATTTTTGCTTTGGCTTTACGTATGCGCGACATATTTATCATAATATTGCACAGGGGATAATTAATTTGGCGCACATAAGCAAAAAAACTGTCACTTCAGAACACCACTTTCATTCCTCCACTGTGACTTTTCTGCAAATTTTTTTTTACCACATTACACAATAAATGTGTGAAAAGCTTGTGATTTTTCTAATAAAAGTCACACTTCATAAATCAGCAACCACTGGAAAGTGAAAAACCAAAAGTGTGTACCATTTTAGTTAAAAACACAAATTGTGCCCAACTGAGACTCTTTTGCGACTTTTCTGCACCAAAGAAAAAACTTCAAACCTGTAGATAAATTTCTCCCTAAAGCTAAAGATTTTAAACCACTAAAGCAGCAAACTTTGTGAAAACCAACATTTGGTTGTTCTAGCACAAACACCCCAGCTTCTCTCCCCAGCGCCATCTTGGATTACCTAGCCCTGTCTTACTAATTCTACCTCTATTCCCTTTATCCCTCTATTCCTGCTACCACATTTCATTTATAGCACTTGTGTACAACTATGCAACAGAGAAGATATTGGGTCCTCAGACACCAGGTGTCACATATGGGCAGGGAAGCAGTGTACTCTAGCTCTCACCCAGAACCCCTGTCCCTGCCTATTGCCCTATTCTGCAATACATGCAGGGATGTCTCAGGTCAAAACAACAAACTACAGAGAGAGAAACAGTCAAGACACAATAGGTTAACATTAACAGGATATTAACCCATTAAGGACTTTTTCCTCCTCGCCTTCTAAAAATCATAACTCTTTTATATTTTCATCCATAGACTAGTATAGGGCTTGTTTTTTGCGCGACCAGTTGTCCTTTGTAATGACATAACTCATTATATCATAAAATGTATGGCGCAACCAAAAAACACTATTTTTGTGGGGAAATTAAAACGAAAAATGCAATTTTGCTAATTTTGGAAGGTTTCGTTTTGACGCCGTACAATTTATGGTAAAAATGACGTGTGTTCTTTATTCTGAGGGTCTATACGATTAACATGATACCCATTATTACATACTTTTATATTATTGTTGCGCTTAAAAAAAATCACAAACTTTTTAACCAAATTAGTACGTTTATAATCCCTTTATTTTGATGACCTCTAACTTTTTTATTTTTCCGTATAAGCGGCGGTATGGGGGCTAATTTTTTGCGCCATGATCTGTACTTTTTTTTGATACCACATTTGCATATAAAAAACTTTTAATAAATTTTTTATAATGTTTTTTTAATAAAATGTATTAAAAAAAGTAGGAATTTTGGACTTTTTTTTTTTCGCTCACACCGTTCACCGTACGGGATCATTATCACAGACCAGAGCAGGAGACGCCGGGAGCCGGACGGAGGAAGGAGAGGGGACCTCCGTGCGGCGTTCTGAAAGACCGTATCCCCGCAGCAGCGCTGCGGGCGATCCGATCATTCATTCAAATCGCGCACTGCCGCAGATGCCGGGATCTGTATTGATACCGGCACCTGAGGGGTTAACGGCGGACGCCCGCGAGATCACGGGCGTCGGCCATTGCCGGCGGGTCCCTGGCTGCGATCAGCAGCCGGGATCAGCCGCGCATGACACGGGCATCGCTCCGATGCCCGCGGTTATGCACAGGACGTAAATGTACGTCCTGGTGCGTTAAGTACCACCGCACCAGGACGTACATTTACGTCCTGCGTCCTTAAGGGGTTAAACTCAAAGGAAGACAAAAAAGAAAAAGGATAGTCAGCAAGAGGGATCAAACAGCCATTAGGACAACAGAAGTACCAAATTGAATAGAAAAAGATTAATCAAAACAAGAGCCAAAGTCATAGAACCAGAACACAGAATCAGGATATAGTTATCTACAGAGTAAAAGCTCTTTCACATGCACTGAGAGGACACTGCAGACTTAAATAGCTAGAGTTAGAAGTGTGAACGTAAAAGCGACACCTCAATGGCCAGAGAAACACAAAACAAGATAGGCCAGGGTGTCACCACAGCACTTTGCTAACAAACAGGAGAAATCAAACAGATAATCCTCTTACACCAGGGATCTTGTGAAAGTACATCCCTTCTGTCAGAACCTATAGAGTTAAAAGGTTCTGACAGGTTCTTTGATTGTTTTTGTGGCCGGGCTACACTGGCTGGTCAGCTGACATTTTGATGAGAGCACCTGTGGGGTTGCCTATTTAACCTGGCAGTTTGCTCTCCTTCAGAGCCTGTGAAAGAGTCCCAACTCCAGTAGCTAGCGATTTATCCCTGTTTATTCTTGTTAACCCGGCATCTTTGACTTTTGGCTTATCTTTTTGACTTCTCTCTGATGTTAGTGATTTTGTACTTTGACTTCTCCTGGCTTTTGATGCGGATCATGGACATTGACTCATTGTGTGAGTGTGTTAGTTTTGTTTTGTTAGTCTGTCTGTTCCCTACTGTTCCCTGACCTTAGTCTAAATATTGTATTTTATTATTTTGACATTTTACGTCCCTCACTTGTCTAGGGAGGGACTGTCACCATGGTTACGGACCCGGCGCCTTCCCTGCCCATACATGACACCATCCCTTGGGCTCTCTTTAATTATGCTACTAAATACAGTATATCTTGCTCCACTATAACACAAACTGTAAAATGTTCCCTTTATATTATTCTCAATAGCATAGAAGTACGAAATATAGGACACATGTAACCATTAACGACTTTCCCATGTGCTGCTTCATAACTTCTACAGCCATCATGTTTGTAAATGAAGACAACTGAAATGCATGAAGGAAATCTATGTCCTTGTAAATCAATTCCCAGTTATGCTAAGCCATCTGTTGTACTGAAACAGTCAGCATTTCCCTGTTACCATTATGCTTGTTTGTCTCCATATGAGTATAAGTGTCTAATAACTGAATATAATATTATGCCAAATGATGCATTATATGGGACCTCATCTAAAATTGTCCTTCAGGTCATTGACCTAAAATCCCATTGATTTAAAGGTTATTATTAGAGATGAGCGAATCGAAGTTAACAAACCCGAATTTGTTACGAATTTCAAGAAAAATTCGATTTGCAACGAATACGAATATCGCCACGATTCGATCGCGCGAATCGCTTCATTAAACTCCATTTTACAGCGTTCCAGGCTATTGGAGACCTAAGATGCACATGTGAGTACATGGGGCAGGGGATTATGGGAGGGCGGGAAACAGCGGCGGGAATGAAGGTAGGCGGGCTCACCCTGAATTACATGTGAGATGCAGCCTATCAGTGTTCACTGACCCCTGTGATGTCACAGCCCCTATATAATCGGCGGCCATCTTGCCTCTCTTCATTTCATCTATGCACTCAGATAGAGAGGACGGGACTGCGTGTGTGTGAATAGCTCATACCACAGCGTTACACTGCAACTGCTAGTCACATCAGCATTAGGGAAAGACAGGAGTGCAGAGTGCTGTGCTGTTACTCTGAGAAGGATCATTGATAGCTTAACCTCCTATTCACGTTATTGAGCATTGCAGCAGAGAGGGGCAGATAGCTGTCAGCTGCCTCATACAGATCTCCAAGCTGCCTGAACTTTCTGAAGCATCTTATCTCCTAATTTTTCAGCCCAATTGCGTTTTTTTTTTTCCTCCACAAATCTTCTGCTGCTCAGAATTGTGTGACAGAGTGCAATTTCGGGTTTAATCCCTGGAATGTATTTTTTTTGTGGTGCTGTACTGTTGGGTTCCTGCTGCTGTTCAGGAATAAGTGATTGTTCAGTGGACTGTAGTGCATTTCTACCATTTTGTACCTGTTAATCTGTCAAGGGGCTACATACTGTGCAAGTCCAAACAATAGTATTCACCGGCTGTTTTTTTTTTTTTTTTTAAATAGAGTTTTTTCTGCGTATAGTTACGCATATTACTGCTAGACTTGTGCACTAGAAAAATTTTCGTTTAATTTCGCTTTGTTTTTTCGTTTTGGAAAAAATTTTCGGTTCGGCAATATTTTCGGTTTTGATTTTTCGGATACATTCGGTATTCGGGTGTTCAGTTTCAGTTTTTTTCAGATACATTCAGTATTTCGGTACATTCGGTAAATCTTTTTATTCTTTCTTGGACTTTAGCGATCCTAAGAAATGATGGAGATACATTTTTTATAAAAATTTCGTAGGGTATCATAAAAAAAATCATAATAAAAAAGATACAGTAGTGATGTAAAAAATTGTATCCAACGAAATGTATCTTTTTTATTATGAATTGTTTATTAATTTTTAAACAGGGATCAATTTATGTGAGCGGGTAAAGCACTAAAAATGTAGCCGACAATAATAAAAATGTATTGTGTGCGTGTTTTTCACTTTTTTTTTAAATTTTTTAGGTAGTACTACTACTCCCAGCATGGAACACACTCTTCCATGATGGGAGTAGTTGTTACCTGTACTAATTGATAGATCTCCGGGGTCCCTTGCAATCCTCCTGTATAGATGAGGCGGCAGCTCTTCTATGGTCCCCTGCACTCACGTATATAAACACATATTCATATTTCCCGCAGAGCTGTGATTGGCCAGATGGTTCCAGCCAATCACAGCTCTCTGTGAGAAATAGGAATATGTGTATATATACGGCCATGCAGGGGACCATAGGAGAGCGGCCGCTGCATCCATACATTATACAGAAGCATCACCGCGGGTGTAAGGAGTGATACCCGCAGTGATCTTTCCTTTACTACAAGTACTACTACTCCCAACATAGAGTACACTCTGCTCCATGCTGGGAGCTGTAGTACCTGCATTAATAGACAGATCGCAGCGAGTGTCAGAAGTTACACTCGCTGCGATATGTCTATTAATGCAGGTACTACAGCTCCCAGCATGGAGCAGAGTGTGCTCCATGTTGGGGGTATTAGTACCTGCAGTAAGGGACAGATCCCAGCGGATGTCACTCCTCCTGACACCCGCTGCGATTGTCCTTATGTGAATGTCAGGATCAGCTGTTCTCAAGGCTACAGAGCCGGGAGAACAGCTGACGCCGAGCCGTAGGTATACATCGTATATCTACTGCCCAGCAAGAACTTACAGTGAGCCTGCAATGTGTATACAGTATACACATTGCTGGCTCACTTAACCCCTTGCTGAGCTGTGCGCTATGCACAAGCCCAGCAAGGGAAGAGTTAACTTACGCTGCTGGACAGTGTAGGGTAACCCTTTGGGCGGTATACACTATATACAGCTGTCTATAGATAGCTGTATATAGTGTATACAGAAGACGAAGTCTGCTTAGTTCCCTCGAGTACCGGGCAGGTCCGTGTAGCTCTGCCCCTGGTGATGACGTCATTAGGGGGCGGAGCTACAGAAGGGAACAAGGCTAGTTAATCTGAAGCTCTGTTCACATTGTCTGTTTTGTATAATGTGAACAGACCCTTCTGGCAGTGTCTACCCAGACAGGGAGACTCCAGCTGTTGCTAAACTACAACTCCCAGCATGCCCAGACAGCCAAAGGCTGTCTGGGCATGCTAGGAGTTGTAGTTTTGCACCAATTGGTGGCTCCCTGTTTTGGTAGACATTGCATCATGGGTGCTCTCCCCAGCGGACAGTGCCAGAAATGTCATAACCAATTTTTTGTGTTTTTTTTTCTTCTCGTTTCAGATCCATGCATGCAGAGGTTTACTGCGGATTTGATGGATTACGGCGGATTATTTTTTTTTCTTTTAATAAAATGGTTAACGAGGGCTGTGTGGGAGTGTTTTTTTAAATAAAATAATTTTTCCAATGTGTTGTGTTTTTTTTTTTTTATAGAATTTTCAGGGTTAGTAGTGGAAGCTGGTCTTATTGACTGTATCCATTACTAAGCCAGGGCTTAGTGCTAGCCCCAAAAACAGCTAGCGCTAACCTCCAATTATTACCCCGGTACCCACCGCCACAAATAAATAAATAAAATAAAAAAACGCATAGGGTTCCCCGTATTTTCATTACCCTGTGGCGGTGGGTACCGGGGTAATAATTGGGGGTTAGCGCTAGCTGTTTTTGGGGCTAGCACTAAGCCCTGGCTTAGTAATGGATTCAGTCAATAAGACCAGCTTCCACTACTAACCCTGAAAATTCAATAAAAAAAAAACACAACACATTGGAAAAATTATTTTATTTAAAAAAACACTCCCCCACAGCCCTCGTTAACCATTTTAATAAAAGAAAACATAATAATCTGCCGTAATCCATCGAATCTGCAGTAATCCTCTGCATACATGGATCTGAAACGAGAAGAAAAAAAACACAAAAAATGGTTATGACATTTTTGGCGCTGTCCGCTGGGGAGAGCACCCATGATGCAATTTCTACCCAAACAGGGAGCCACCAATTGGTGCAAAGCTACAACTCCCATCATGCCCAGACAGCCTTTGGCTGTCTGGGCATGCTGGGAGTTGTAGTTTAGCAACAGCTGGTGTCTCCCTCTCTTGGTAGACAAGGCCAGAAGGGTCTGTTCACATTATACAAAACGGACAATGTGAACAAAGCTTCAGATTAACTAGCCTTGTTCCCTTCTGTAGCTCCGCCCCCTAATGATGCCATCACTAGGGGGCGGAGCTACACAGACTTGCCTGGTACTCGAGGGAAGTAAGCAGACTTCGTCTTCTGTATACACTATATACAGCTATCTATAGATAGCTGTATATAGTGTATACCGCCCAAAGGGTTAACGTACACTGTCCAGCAGTGTAAGTTAACTCTTCCCTTGCTGGGCTTGCGCATAGCGCACAGCTCAGCAAGGGGTTAAGTGAGCCAGCAATGTGTATACTGTATACACATTGCAGGCTCACTGTAAGTTCTTGCTGGGCAGTAGATATACGATGTATACCTATGGCTCAGCGTCAGCTGTTCTCCCGACTCTGTAGCCCTGAGAACAGCTGATCCCGACATTCACATAAGGAGGATTACAGCAGATGTCAGGAGGAGTGACATCCGCTGGAATCTGTCCCTTACTGCAGGTACTAATACTCCCAACGTGGAGCACACTCTGCTCCATGCTGGGAGCTGTAGTACCTGCATTAATAGACATATCGCAGCGAGTGTAACTTCTGACACTCGCTGCGATCTGTCTATTAATGCAGGTACTACAGCTCCCAGCATGGAGCAGAGTGTACTCCATGTTGGGAGTAGTAGTACTTGTAGTAAAGGAAAGATCACTGCGGGTATCACTCCTGACACCCGCGGTGATGCTCCTGTATAATGTATGGATGCAGCGGCCGCTCTCCTATGGTCCCCTGCACGGCCGTATATATACACATATTCCTATTTCATACAGAGAGCTGTGATTGGCTGGAACCATCTGGCCAATCACAGCTCTGCGGGAAATATGAATATCTGTATATATACGTGAGTGCAGGGGACTATCTATACATTATACAAGAGGATCGCAAGGGACCCCAACGATCTGTCAGTTAGTATAGGTAACTACCACTCCCATCATGGAAGAGTGTGTTCCATGCTGGGAGTAGTAATACTACCTAAAAAATGTTTTAAAAAAAGTGCACTACATTTTTATTATTATAGGCTACATTTTTAGTGCTTTACCCGCTCACATAAATTGATCCCTGTTTAAAAAATAATAAACAATTCATAATAATTTCATAATAAAAAAAGATACATTTCGTTAGATACAATTTTTTCCATCACAACTGTATCTTTTTTGTAATTATTTTTTTATGGTACCCTACGAAATTTTAATAAACAAGGTATCTCCATAATTTTTTAGGATCGCTGAAGTCCAAAAAAGAATAAAAAGATTTACCGAATGTACCCGAATACCGAATGTATCAGAAAAATCAAACTGTATCTGTATCCTTTTTATTATCTTTGTTATTAAAATTAATTCTTTACGTTCGTTTACAGATAACAAATGCATTTGTTATTTACCGCATGCATTCGGGAAATAACGAATGCATTCATTATTTTGCTATTCGTGTTATCGTGGCTATTCGGGAATGTTCACAATATGCTTTCGTGCATTCGGATCGGTCCGATTGGCCGAAAACTGTAAAATTCTGTAAATTAGACATTCGTGCCGAACCGAATTGCACATGTCTAATTACTGCCCTCATCAGTGTATACCGCATAGGTACATCCAAGTATTGTACCATTTAGTACCTGTTAATCTGTCAAGGTGCTCCAAACCGTCAAAGTCCAAACAATAGTATTCACCGGCTGGTGTTTTACAAAAATACAATTTTTTTTCTGCGTATAGTTATGCATATTACTGCCCTCATCAGTGCATACAACATAGATACATCCAAGTGTTATACCATTTAGTACCTGTTAAGCTGTCAAGGTGCTCCATACCGTCAAAGTCCAAACAATAGTATTCACGGGCTGGTGTTTTACAAAAATACAGTTTTTTCTGCGTATAGTTAGCATATTACTGCCCTCATCAGTGCATACTGCATACGTACATCCAAATATTGTACCATTTAGTACCTGTTAATCTGTCAAGGTGCTCCAAACCATCAAAGTCCAAACAATGGTATTCACCGGCTGGGGTCTTACAAAATACAGTTTTTTCTGAGTATGCCCTCATCAGTGCATACCGCATAGGTACATGCAAGTATTGTACCATTCAGTACCTGTTAATCTGTCAAGGGCCTGCATACGGTGAAAGGACAGCCATAAGTGTTCACCTGCTGCTGTTCTAGACAAATACTGTTTAAAGAGTAGTGTAGCGTATTGTAACATCCTCATAAACGCACTAAGTATGTCAGGCAGAGAAGTGCCAGGATGTGCACAGAGGAGTGGCAGAGGCCTAAATACTTCAGGCAGATTTGGCAGCAGACTTGGGGCGAGTGGCAGCAGGAGTCGCAGCGAGAGGCCTGAGCTTCCGTTATCAGCCAGCGGTCTTGTCTCCACCAGCAACCCATCTGCCGTCATCGATTGGTTAACACGCTCACCCACATCATCATAAGTGACATCTGACACCCCCAGTCAGCAGTCGGTGGGTTCCTCAGACACAACCCTCAGTTGGCATGGCCCGGGAGCAGTCCCTGTCCTCCCTTTGCCTTTGTCCTATGCTGTTCCCTCTACTAAAGAAGTATCTTATGCTGTGGGTTCAGCTCCACTATTTACTGAGGACGATCTAATAGAGGACAGTCAGCAGCTACTGGACAGCCAAGAAGGGATGGAGACATGCGCCGCTTGCTCCGCTATCCGACCAAGTAGTGATGTGGAGAGTGACGTGGGAGGCGGTGTTGCAAGTGTTCAGGGTCCTGAAGCAGACACTGTTGGGGAACCTGAGGAGGACATCAGTGAAGTGCACACACCTGTTGATGATGATAAAGCCGATCGCAATTGGGAGCTGGGTGCAGAAGGGGCTTCATCATCATCAGGAGAAGAGAGTTGCAGTTGCAGGTTGCCCTTGAGGCAGTAGCACGGTTGGCAGGCAGCGTGGTGGCAGGAGTGGAAATTCAGGAGCCAAATGTGCCCGGAGGAGACCACCTGTTTCGCGGCAGCCTACCTTTCCGGGAGGTAGTGGAACAGGGGTTCCTGGAGACGGCGCCAGTAGCAGTCAATTAGTGTGGACTGCGGGTGGGAAAATCAGCTACTCGGCGGTGTGGAAGTTTTTCATAAAGCATCCGGAGGAGGTTCACGTAGCCACATGCAAGATCTGTCGGCAGAAGGTGAAGCGTGGCCAGTGTCCCAATGTCTGCACAACTGCCCTGCATCAACACATGGTTCGCCACCATAAAGCGGCCTGGGACAACTGTGGCTCCGATGTAGTGGTCCAGCCTGCTGCATCACCCAGTGGCCATCCGCTCTCTCCTTCATCCAGCCAAGGCTCTACCACCTCAGCGGAAGGGAGCTGTGTGTCAAACCCTTTTTCTGTCGCTCCTGCTTCTCCCGCTTTAAGTCAGCAATTCTGCCAACAATCCATCGGCGAAGTCATGTCCAAGAGACAAAGAGACAACAGTATGCGCCCACTCATCTAACGGTGCAGAAGTTGAATGTGCTCCTGTCCAAGTTTGCACCTTTCATAGAATTTATGGCTTGTGCCGAGCCGAGGTGAAGAGTCCCAAGCCGTCATTTCTTTGCGAAGAAGGCAGTACCAGCCCTGCATAAGTTTGTACAAGAGAAGGTGGGCCAGTCCTTGAGCCTGTCGGTGTGTTCAAAAGTGCACGGCAGTGCCGACGTGTGGAGCTGTAACTACGGGCAGGGACAATACTTGTCTTTTACGGCCCACTGGGTAAATGTGGTTCCTGCACGGCCACAACAGCAACTTGGACAGGTCACACCGCTTCCTCCTCCACGCTCTTACTCCCAGGCACTGTTACAGTGTGCGATGTCGCCTCCTCATCCTCCACCGTGTCCTCGGCCTCTTCTGCACGTCCAAATCTCGGTGGCCCTTCATCATACCATGTTTGTAGGGCACGGCGTTGTCAAGCTGTTCTTCACATGGTTTGCCTTGGTGAACGGAGTCACACAGGCAAGGAACTGCTAAAGTTCATTCGTAAAGAAATCCGAGTATGGCTTACTCCACGAAATCTGGAAATGGGAACCATGGTGACCGACAACAGGAAGAACATTGTGTCCGCGCTGCGACAAGGAAGTGTGAAACATGCGCCCTGCATGGTACACGTTTTGAATCTGGTTGTCAAGCACTTTCTCAAGTCTTAACCCCATTTGCAAAACATCCTGAAAATGGCAAGGAAACTGTGCATGCACTTCAGCCACTCGTACACCGCCAAGCACACCTTCCTTGAGCTGCAGCGTTAGAACGGTATCCCACAACATAGTCTTATTTGTGATGTTGCCACACATTGGAATTCCACCCTCCATATGTTGGACAGACTATACGAACAAAGAAAAGCCCTCACCGATTTCTTGATGATCCAAGCAGATAGGAGTACTCCCCTGTGTAACTTCAATGTGAACCAGTGGCAGCTCATACGTGACACCTGCCGTTTGCTGAGGCCCTTTGAGGAAGCCACATTATTTGTGAGTCGCCTGGATTACGCCATGAACGACCTAATTCCACTCCTACATTTCCTACAACAAATGATTGAAACCAAGGCTGGTCACGGCAATGGAGACGTTGCGCCTACATCTCAAGGCTACATGAGCCCTGTGGGGGCTGAACTGGAGGAGGAGGAGGATGAGGGACAGAGCGGAGCACAGTTTAGGTTGGATGAGATGGCTGGTGTTTCTAGTCATCGGACAGGAGAGGAGGAGCAGGAGCAGCCAGAGGAGCTGGAGGGTTATGAGGAAGGCGAGCCAGAGGACCCAGACACACCATGGCAGTATGCAGTGGAGATGGAGGCAGGTAGTCCCTCCGAGTCACTGGCGCAAATGGCACAATGCATGCTCAGGTGCTTGCATAGTGACCCCCAAATTGTCAAAATTCGTCAGCGGGATGACTTCTGGATCTCCACCTTATTAGACCCTCGCTACCGTCCCAAAATGGGGGGCCTTTTTTACACCCACTAAGAGGGAGGACAAACTGACCTACTACAGAGAGATTCTACATAGTCAGTTGGCCGATGCCTATCGGCCACATGGTCCATCCACTCGCAGGTCTGACTTGGGGGGCCCTCTGCGCTCACCTTTCACTGCCATGGCTGCTGGGGAGGGGTGGCAGGAGCAGTACCAGCTCAATCAGCAGCAGCCTGAGTCTACAGTCCCTGATGAGTAGATTTCTTCACACGCATAGTGAAGCAACTCATGAACAGCAGGTAGACATGGAGCAGGACCTGAACCAGCAGGTCGTGGCATACCTTGACATGGCCATGCCAACAACCATGGAAGATCCGCTGGACTTCTGGGCAGCCAAACTTGATTTATGGCCGCAACTAGCAGAGTTTGCCCTGGAAAAGTTGTCCTGCCCTGCCAGTAGTGTGCCATCAGAGCGGGTGTTTAGTGTGGCCGGGGCCATAGTCACCCCAAGGCGAACTCGTCTGTCCACTAAAAATGTGGAGAGACTGATGTTTGTCAATATGAATCAGGGATGGAGGAGCCAGGATTTCCAACCACCAATGCCAAATGCCTCAGAGTAGATTGACCATGCTGCTACACCAACATTTCCCAATTATGGTTGGTTATGAAACCCTCTTGAGTTATCAATTAGGGTTATGAAACCCTCTTGTGTACTGTGAATGCCTGCTCCTGACTCATCCTGTGTCTTTCAGGAACTACTTGCCTCCCTGATGCCTCTGGCCTTGGGCCTTCAATTTTTGGATGTTTAGCAGTAGCTAAATACATGCTTAATGCAAATTTCAACATTGATCTTTAAATGTAAGGGGTTGGTTATGAAACCCTCTTGGTTACTACGAATGACTGCTCCTGACTCATTCTGTGTCTTTCAGGAAATAATTGCCTCCCTGACGCCTCAGGCCTTGGGCCTTCAATTTTTGGAAGTTTAGCAGTAGCTAATACATGCTTAATGCAAATTTCAACAATGATCTTTAAATTCTCGGCGCTCTGCCAGGGCCTTCTCTTACCATGCCGGGGCCGATCCGAGGACCTCACTAAACCATCCAATCGGTAGTAGAGAGTGTGTACAAAGGGCAGGGACTTAATGAACCCGAGCTTATGACCCGCACTTAGTTGTGATTCTTCTTTCCTGAGAAATAATTGCAATCCCTGATCCCTATCACGAACGGGGTTCAGCAAGTTACCCGCACCTGTCGGTGAAAGATAGACACACGCTGGTCCGTTCAGTGTAGCGCGCCTGCAGCCCCGGACATCTGAGGGCATAACACACCTGTTATTGCTCGATCTCGCGAGTGATCGTGCAATGTAAGGGGTTATTAAAGCCTTTTGGGTACTGCTGATGCCTACTGCTCCTGTGTCTTTCAGGAACTACTTGACTTCATGATGCTTCCGGGCTTGGGCCTTTAATTTTAGGATTTTTGAAATACATACATACATGCTTAATTTAAATTTCAACATTTATGGTGCAATGTATGGTTTTATTAAACACTCTTGGGTAGTGTTTTTTTCAAATTTTCTGATAATTATCACAGTAATAAACTTGAATTTTCCACAATAATAACCATTACACCATTGAACGCTTGTTGCGTGTGATTTTTTAAGTAACATTTTCAAAGAAAATACGCAGAGGGATGAACTCTGCTTCTTTATTTCATAAAAAATTATTTTATAGATGAATGTCTTTTGGTGGTCCACCATCTTGCATTATAGAGTCTTCTGGACTCTTGGATATGTGCTTGTTCTTAAACAAAGGTACAAAAAACAAAAATGGCCTGTCAGGGCTATGGAGACGTTGCGCCTACATCTTACGGCCACATGAGCACTCTGGGTGCTTGTGAGATTAGGTCCTTTGTACCCACATGGTGGGGTCCGGGACAAAAATTTTGATTTAAATTTCAAATAAAAAAATCACACATATCAATGCTCTCCTCATGCTGCAGCCAACTCCAGGCTGCGTCATTCTGGTAATATATAGAGAGCACTCGCTGTCCTAAATTTTCGTAAAAATTTTTCGTCAAAAATGTTTGTCTTTTTTATTAGGGATTGTGAAGCTTTGGTGCTTACTCATGCATCAGCCAACTCCAGCCTGTGTCATTCAGGAAATATATGGTTTACTGATGCCGCTGCTGGGCCTGGGTCTGGGAATTTCAAATTTTCTCATAGGTAGCACCCGCTATCCAAAAAGTCTTCTACCATAGGTAGCACCCGCTATCCAAAAGTTTTCTTCATAAATTTCTACAATTGTTGTGTTTTTTGGAGGGATTGTGAAGCCCTAGTGTTTACTCATGCATCAGCCAACTCCAGGCTGTATCATTCGGGCAATATATAGGTAGCACCCGCTGTCCTAAATATTCTTAATTTTTTTTTTTAACAATGGTTATTTTTTCTTTGGGATTCTGAAGCCCTAGTGTGTACTCAATGCTGCTTCCTGCTACACTCTGTCAGCCCGTTGGTCCTGTGACAGTGTGCTACTCCACCTCCACATCCTCCACTGTGTCTTAAGCCTCCACTGCCTGGACATGTCTCAGTGGCCCTTCAGCATACCATGTGTGCAGGTCACGGCGGTGTCACGCTGTTTTTCACATGGTTTGCCTTGCTGAGAAGTCTTGGAAACAATGGACGGTCAGGGCAATGGAGACGTTGCGCCTAAATCTCACGGCCACATGAGCCCTTTGGGGGCTTGTTGGATTTGGTCTTTCGTACCGATATGCTGGGGTCCGGGACAGGCAAAGGTTGTTTTAAATTTCAAATCAAAAAATGATGGCGCTGCTGGGCCTGGGAATTTCAAATTTTCTCATAGGTAGCACCTGCTATCCAAAATCTTTTTCAAAAATTTCAAAAATTGTTGTGTTTTTTTGGGGGGATTGTGAAGCCCTGGCGTGTGATCGTGCATCAGCCAACTCCAGGCTATGTCATTCAGGCAATTTATGGTTTACTGATGCCGCTGTGGGGCCAGGGTCTGGGAATTTCTCATTTTCTCATAGGTAACACCCGCTATCCAAAATCTTTTTCAAAAATTTATAAAATTGTTGTGTTTTTTTGGGGGGGGGGGGGGGGGATTTTGAAGCCCTGGTGTGTACTCGTGCATCAGCCAACTCCAGGCTGTGTCATTCAGGCAATTTATGGTTTACTGATGCCGCTGTGGGGCCTGGGTCTGGGAATTTCAAATTTTCTCATAGGTAGCACCTGCTATCCAAAATCTTCGGTTTAAATTTCTTAATTCATCTTTTAATCTTAGGGATTGGGAAGGCCTAGTGCCTACTCATGCTGCTGGCAACTCCGGGCTGTGCCATTCATCCAATCTATGGTCTCCTCATGCTGCTAACACCTCCACACTGTGTCATTCAGCCACTAGATGGTCTCCTAATGCTGCCAACATGTCCACACTGTGTCATTCAGCCACTATATGGTGTCCTCATGCTGCCAACACCTCCACGTTGTGCCATTCAGCCACTATATGGTCTCCTCATGCTGCCAACACCTCCATGCTGTGTCATTCAGCCACTATATGGTCTCCTCATGCTGCCAACATGTCCACACTGTGTCATTCAGCCACTATATGGTCTCCTCATGCTGACAACACCTCCACGCTGTGCCATTCAGCCACTATATGGTCTTCTCATGCTGCCAACACCTCCATGCTGTGTTATTCAGCCACTATATGGTCTCCTCATGCTGCCAACATGTCCACACTGTGTCATTCAGCCACTATATGGTGTCCTCATGCTGCCAACACCTCCACACTGTGCCATTCAGCCACTATATGGTCTCCTCATGCTGCCAACACCTCCACGCTGTGCCATTCAGCCACTATATGGTCTCCTCATGCTGCCCACACCTCCACGCTGTGTCATTCAGCCACTATATGGTGTCCTCATGCTGCCAACAGTTCCACGCTGTGCCATTCAGCCACTAAATGGTCTCCTCCTGCTGCCAACACCTCCACGCTATGTCATTCAGTCACTATATGGTCTCCCGACACTGATGCCACCACCAGGCTCTGTCATTGTGCTGCTGTGCGGCAGTGATTCTAAAAGCGATGCCGGTAATCTGCATGTTATTCTGAATAAGAGTATTTTTTCACTAACCCAGCACACTCCATATGCGTTTTAGAACACAGCAAAGTTTTTCTATACCCCTATAGAGGCTGTATGTAGGCTAGAAATAGCCTTTTTTCATATAGATTTGCCGCGGAAAAAATTGCATCGAAACAAACTTTTTCGGAAAATTTGGCGAATCGGACGAATCGAATTTTTGAAAAGTTCGCTCATCTCTAGTTATTATATATTATGAGATAAAAGGAAAACATTTTGTGCCATGGTATATTGAATAACTTTCCTACAGTGAGGTCTACAATGAGAATTAGGACTGCACAATGTGATACAGATTTACAACTAATGGTAAAGAGACCTTTCAGTGAAGTTGAAGTTAGTTAAAAAAGTGTTGGAACAGAAGTGTCTAGGAAAGCTAAACTACAGTCTCTCTGTAGCTGTGTTTCTCAAAATTTCTCAAGGGTATGGTCACACGTAACCGATCTGCAGTTTATTTTACGCTGCGGATCTGCAGGTGACCCAACACATATTGGGCCTCCTGCTGCTGCTGAAAACAAACCTGATCCCCTTGATCCGCCCCTGGCAATCTGCCACTCCGAGCAGCCACAATGGGGGCCTGCGAGTCGCTAAGTGCACTTAGACATCGTGGGGGCAAGGCGGCCAGTTTTGTTTTCGGCAACAGCAGGAGGCACAAAATGGGTTGGTTCACCTGTGTATCCACAACGTAAAATATGCTGTGGATCCATTATGTGTCACCCTACCCTTAAGAAACTTTGAGAGAGAAAAATTCTGAGAACATATTTTTTTTCAATTCAATACAACTGGTTGCAAAAAGTGATAGAGTTGTAATTATATATATATATATATATATATATATATATATATATATATATATATATATATTTAAATCAAGCCTTTCATTACTTATCAGCTGCTGAATGCCTGGAAAAATGTAATGTGGATCCTTCCAGTCCAACACAGTGTTCCCTGCTTCCACCTCAGGAATTGTCCAGAGCGAACAGGAGGTGTGCTCTATGGATTTGCTCCTACTCTCAACACTTCCTTACACAGACAGAGAAGGCAGCAGAGAGCACTGTGTTGGACTAGAAAGAACTATATGATGTCCTGTAGGGCCTACAGCATCTGATAAGTACTGGAAGATTTGATTTTCTTCTTGTAGAAGTAATTTACAACATTTTTACAAGTTTCTGGCATTCAATAACAATTGGTTACTCTTACGTATTTGATGTATTGTTAGGAGTAGAACAAGTCCTTCACAGGTAAATGGTGCTATCGACCATAGTATGTATTCATCGAATGTGATCAATAAGAAATATCATAAGTGACTGTAAAGAAAGAAAATCATGCAAATAAAGCAAGAAATCTGAGGGAAGACCTGAACGTTGTGGTTGTGAGTAATTCCTTGTGAATACATACTACATCTATACACATATGATCGCTACATGCAATCCAGGTATATTTAATCAATACAAGTTTCTGGCACCAGTTAATTTGATTTTTTTTCTCCCAAATACCCTTTAAATAAATGATTCAAGGACCTACAGGGCTATAATCATACATTGTGCTACATCTGATAAAAGCACAGCAAAAGGACAGTGTGACCATTCCCTAGAGACTTTGTGTGTACCAGAGGTGGAGAACTTAAGTTCTACAATATTTCTACAGTAACTTTACAATACTAAAATGGCTACCCATTTTAGCTAAAAGCTCTGTGTACTCAAAAGTGAAATTGGGTTACCTATCTGTCATCTTAAGCTTGGTGTCCATTTGGCTTTAAGTTAAAACCTAATTTTTTGATGACTTCATTTTAAAGGCTACAGGTCTGAAATGGTGTATCAATATATCCAAAGTAGATATTAAAGATGTTTATTAGAAAGTACTTCAGAGTCCTGATAGAGTCGAGTGGGCAGACCTGCTCTTAGGAGTTGAGTGGGCAGACCTGCTCTTAGGAGTCGAGTGGGAAGACCTGCTCTTAGAAGTCGAGTGGGCAGACCTGCTCTTAGGAATCGAGTGGGCAGACCTGCTCTTGGGAGTTGAGTGGGCAGACCTGCTCTTAGGAATCGAGTGGGCAGACCTGCTCTTAGGAGTTGAGTGGGCAGACCTGCTCTTAGGAGTCAAGTGGGCAGACCTGCTCTTAGGAATCGAGTGGGCAGACCTGCTCTTAGGAGTCGAGTAGGCAGACCTGCTCTTAGGAGTCAAGAGGACGGACCTGCTCTTAGGAGTCCAGTGGGCAGACTTGCTCTTAGGAGTCAAGAGGGTGGACCTGTTCTTAGGAGTCCAGTGAGTGGACCTGCTCAGTGACAGTTTAATCTTTAAACACGCTCATGAAGGAAAAGCTGTCAGTCACCACCCACAGGTTTCAAGACAGCAAGGATTTCTATCAATTTATATTTTAGCATAAAACTATAGATTAATCTTGTCACGGTGCCGGCTGGCAGGTAGTGGATCCTCTGTGCCAGAGAGGGATTGGCGTGGACCGTGCTAGTGGACCGGTTCTAAGCCACTACTGGTTTTCACCAGAGCCCGCCGCAAAGCGGGATGGTCTTGCTGCGGCGGTAGTGACCAGGTCGTATCCACTAGCAACGGCTCACCTCTCTGGCTGCTGAAGATAGGCGCGGTACAAGGGAGTAGGCAGAAGCAAGGTCGGACGTAGCAGAAGGTCGGGGCAGGCAGCAAGGATCGTAGTCAGGGGCAACGGCAGAAGGTCTGGAACACAGGCTAGGAACACACAAGGAACGCTTTCACTGGCACAATGGCAACAAGATCCGGCAAGGGAGTGCAGGGGAAGTGAGGTGATATAGGGAAGTGCACAGGTGAACACACTAATTGGAACCACTGCGCCAATCAGCGGCGCAGTGGCCCTTTAAATCGCAGAGACCCGGCGCGCGCGCGCCCTAGGGAGCGGGGCCGCGCGCGCCGGGACAGAACAGACGGAGAGCGAGTCAGGTACGGGAGCCGGGGTGCGCATCGCGAGCGGGCGCTACCCGCATCGCGAATCGCATCCCGGCTGGCAGCGGAATCGCAGCGCCCCGGGTCAGAGGATGTGACCGGAGCGCTGCAGCGGGGAGAGAGAAGCGAGCGCTCCGGGGAGGAGCGGGGACCCGGAGCGCTCGGCGTAACAGTACCCCCCCCCTTGGGTCTCCCCCTCTTCTTAGAGCCTGAGAACCTGAGGAGCAGACTTTTGTCTAGGATGTTGTCCTCAGGTTCCCAGGATCTCTCTTCAGGACCACAACCCTCCCAGTCCACCAAAAAAAAAGTTTTCCCTCTGACCTTCTTGGAAGCCAAGATCTCCCTGACAGAGAAGATGTCCGAGGAGCCGGAAACAGGAGTGGGAGGAACAGATTTGGGAGAAAAACGGTTGAGGATGAGTGGTTTGAGAAGAGAGACGTGAAAGGCATTAGGGATACGAAGAGAAGGAGGAAGAAGAAGTTTATAAGAGACAGGATTAATTTGACACAAAATTTTGAAAGGACCAAGATAGCGTGGTCCCAACTTGTAGCTAGGGACACGGAAGCGGACATATTTAGCGGAGAGCCATACCTTGTCTCCAGGGGAAAAAACGGGAGGAGCTCTTCTTTTCTTATCCGCGAACTTCTTCATGCGTGATGAAGCCTGTAAGAGAGAATTTTGGGTCTCTCTCCATATGATGGAAAGGTCACGAGAAATTTCATCCACAGCGGGCAGACCAGAGGGCAAGGGAGTAGGGAGGGGGGGAAGAGGGTGACGGCCGTACACCACGAAAAATGGGGATTTGGAGGAAGATTCAGAGACCCTGAAGTTATACGAGAATTCGGCCCATGGGAGGAGATCTGCCCAGTCATCCTGGCGGGAGGAAACAAAATGTCGCAAATAATCACCCAAGATCTGGTTAATTCTTTCTACTTGTCCATTGGACTGGGGATGATATGCAGAAGAAAAATTTAATTTAATCTTGAGTTGTTTACAGAGAGCCCTCCAGAATTTAGACACGAATTGGACGCCTCTATCCGAGACAATCTGCGTAGGCAACCCGTGAAGACGAAAAATGTGTACAAAAAATTGTTTAGCCAACTGAGGCGCAGAAGGAAGACCAGGAAGAGGGATGAAATGTGCCATTTTGGAGAATCGATCAACGACCACCCAAATAACAGTGTTGCCACGGGAAGGGGGTAAATCAGTAATAAAATCCATACCAATCAGAGACCAAGGCTGTTCGGGGACAGGCAGAGGATGAAGAAAACCAGCGGGCTTCTGGCGAGGAGTCTTATCCCGGGCACAGATAGTGCAGGCTCGCACAAAGTCCACAACATCCGTCTCCAGAGTCGGCCACCAATAGAAGCGGGAGATGAGTTGCACAGATTTCTTGATGCCCGCATGACCTGCGAGATGGGAGGAGTGACCCCATTTGAGGATTCCGAGGCGTTGGCGTGGAGAAACAAAGGTCTTTCCTGGAGGAGTCTGCCTGATGGAGGCAGGAGAAGTGGAGATCAGGCAGTCAGGTGGAATGATGTGTTGCGGAGAGAGTTCAACTTCTGAGGCATCCGAGGAACGAGAGAGAGCATCGGCCCTAATGTTCTTATCGGCAGGACGAAAGTGAATCTCAAAATTAAATCGGGCAAAGAACAGAGACCACCGGGCCTGGCGAGGATTCAGCCGTTGGGCAGACTGGAGGTAGGAGAGGTTCTTGTGGTCGGTGTAGATAATAACAGGAAAACTTGATCCCTCCAGCAGATGCCTCCATTCCTCAAGTGCTAATTTAATGGCTAGAAGCTCTCGATCCCCGATGGAGTAGTTCCTCTCCGCTGGAGAGAAGGTCCTAGAGAAAAAACCACAAGTGACAGCATGCCCGGAAGAATTTTTTTGTAGAAGAACAGCTCCAGCTCCCACTGAGGAGGCATCAACCTCCAATAGGAAGGGTTTGGAAGGGTCAGGTCTGGAGAGGACGGGAGCCGAAGAAAAGGCAGACTTGAGTCGTTTAAAGGCGTCTTCTGCTTGAGGAGGCCAGGACTTGGGATCAGCATTTTTTTTGGTTAAAGCCACGATAGGAGCCACAATGGTAGAAAAATGTGGAATAAATTGCCTGTAATAATTGGCGAACCCCAAAAAGCGTTGGATAGCACGGAGTCCGGAGGGGCGTGGCCAATCTAAGACGGCAGAGAGTTTGTCTGGATCCATCCGTAGTCCCTGGCCAGAGACCAAATATCCTAGAAAAGGAAGAGATTGGCATTCAAACAGACATTTCTCAATTTTGGCATAGAGTTGATTGTCACGAAGTCTCTGAAGAACCATACGGACATGCTGGCGGTGTTCTTCTAGATTGGCAGAAAAAATTAGGATATCGTCCAGATATACAACAACACAGGAGTATAACAGATCACGAAAAATTTCATTGACAAAGTCTTGGAAGACGGCAGGGGCGTTGCACAGGCCAAAGGGCATGACCAGATACTCAAAGTGTCCATCTCTGGTGTTAAATGCCGTTTTCCACTCATCCCCCTCTCTGATGCGGATGAGGTTATAGGCGCCTCTTAAGTCCAATTTAGTAAAGATGTGGGCACCTTGGAGGCGATCAAAGAGTTCAGAGATGAGGGGTAAGGGATAGCGGTTCTTAACCGTGATTTTATTAAGACCGCGGTAGTCAATGCAAGGACGTAGGGAGCCATCTTTTTTGGACACAAAGAAAAATCCGGCTCCGGCAGGAGAGGAGGATTTACGGATAAAGCCCTTTTTTAGATTCTCCTGGACGTATTCAGACATGGCAAGAGTCTCTGGGGCAGAGAGAGGATAAATTCTGCCCCGGGGTGGAGTAGTACCCGGGAGGAGGTCGATAGGACAATCATAAGGCCTGTGAGGAGGTAGAGTCTCAGCTTGTTTTTTGCAGAAAACATCCGCGAAGTCCATATAGGCCTTAGGGAGACCGGTTACTGGAGGAACCACAGAGTTACGGCAAGGGTTACTGGGAACCGGTTTTAGACAGTTCTTGGAACAAGAGGACCCCCAACTCTTGATCTCCCCAGTGGACCAATCCAGGGTTGGGGAATGAAGTTGAAGCCAGGGAAGTCCAAGGAGAATTTCCGAGGTGCAATTGGGAAGGACCAAAAGTTCAATCCTCTCGTGATGAGATCCGATGCTCATAAGAAGGGGCTCCGTGCGGAAACGTATGGTACAGTCCAATCTTTCATTATTTACACAATTGATGTAGAGGGGTCTGGCGAGACTGGTCACCGGGATGTTGAACCTGTTGACGAGGGAGGCCAAAATAAAATTTCCTGCAGATCCAGAGTCCAAGAAGGCCACAGTAGAGAAGGAGAAGGCAGAGGCAGACATCCGCACAGGCACAGTAAGACGTGGAGAAGCAGAGTAGACATCAAGGACTGTCTCACCTTTGTGCGGAGTCAGCGTACGTCTTTCCAGGCGGGGAGGACGGATAGGACAATCCCTCAGGAAGTGTTCGGTACTAGCACAGTACAGGCAGAGGTTCTCCATACGGCGTCGTGTCCTCTCTTGAGGTGTCAGGCGAGACCGGTCGACCTGCATAGCCTCCACGGCGGGAGGCACAGGAACAGATTGCAGGGGACCAGAGGAGAGAGGAGCCGAGGAGAAGAAACGCCTCGTGCGAACAGAGTCCATATCTTGGCGGAGTTCCTGACGCCTTTCGGAAAAACGCATGTCAATGCGAGTGGCTAGGTGAATAAGTTCATGTAGATTAGCAGGAATTTCTCGTGCGGCCAGAACATCTTTAATGTTGCTGGATAGGCCTTTTTTGAAGGTCGCGCAGAGGGCCTCATTATTCCAGGACAATTCTGAAGCAAGAGTACGGAATTGTACGGCATACTCGCCAACGGAAGAATTACCCTGGACCAGGTTCAACAGGGCAGTCTCAGCAGAAGAGGCTCGGGCAGGTTCCTCAAAGACACTTCGGATTTCCGAGAAGAAGGAGTGTACAGAGGCAGTGACGGGGTCATTGCGGTCCCAGAGCGGTGTGGCCCATGACAGGGCTTTTCCGGACAGAAGGCTGACTACGAAAGCCACCTTAGACCTTTCAGTGGGAAACAGGTCCGACATCATCTCCAGATGCAGGGAACATTGGGAAAGAAAGCCACGGCAAAACTTAGAGTCCCCATCAAATTTATCCGGCAAGGATAGGCGTAGCCCAGGAGCGGCCACTCGCTGCGGAGGAGGTGCAGGAGCTGGCGGAGGAGATGACTGCTGAAGCTGTGGTAGTAACTGTTGTAGCATAACGGTCAGTTGAGACAGCTGTTGGCCTTGTTGCGCTATCTGTTGTGACTGCTGGGCGACCACCGTGGTGAGGTCAGCGACAACTGGCAGAGGAACTTCAGCGGGATCCATGGCCGGATCTACTGTCACGGTGCCGGCTGGCAGGTAGTGGATCCTCTGTGCCAGAGAGGGATTGGCGTGGACCGTGCTAGTGGACCGGTTCTAAGCCACTACTGGTTTTCACCAGAGCCCGCCGCAAAGCGGGATGGTCTTGCTGCGGCGGTAGTGACCAGGTCGTATCCACTAGCAACGGCTCACCTCTCTGGCTGCTGAAGATAGGCGCGGTACAAGGGAGTAGGCAGAAGCAAGGTCGGACGTAGCAGAAGGTCGGGGCAGGCAGCAAGGATCGTAGTCAGGGGCAACGGCAGAAGGTCTGGAACACAGGCTAGGAACACACAAGGAACGCTTTCACTGGCACAATGGCAACAAGATCCGGCAAGGGAGTGCAGGGGAAGTGAGGTGATATAGGGAAGTGCACAGGTGAACACACTAATTGGAACCACTGCGCCAATCAGCGGCGCAGTGGCCCTTTAAATCGCAGAGACCCGGCGCGCGCGCGCCCTAGGGAGCGGGGCCGCGCGCGCCGGGACAGAACAGACGGAGAGCGAGTCAGGTACGGGAGCCGGGGTGCGCATCGCGAGCGGGCGCTACCCGCATCGCGAATCGCATCCCGGCTGGCAGCGGAATCGCAGCGCCCCGGGTCAGAGGATGTGACCGGAGCGCTGCAGCGGGGAGAGTGAAGCGAGCGCTCCGGGGAGGAGCGGGGACCCGGAGCGCTCGGCGTAACAAATCTCCACAGCATCTCCTGCTCTATAAAAAACCGAACTATGACATTTTAACTGAGACCTGTTCCATTTAAAGATATATATTTACAGCATTGCATTCTCACACAATAGACTTCCAAATCTCCACAGTATTTTAGAGATACTCATGGCATGCCATAAAAATTAGTTGAAGTACTGGTGGTGTATTAATTCATTATGGAGGGCTATATAGGGAAAAGATTTCTGCTCTTTTTGAATAAGGTGATAATCCTCAACTCTCTGCTCCATAAATATTTTATGATGAGTAGGAAAATGTTAATGCATAATAATGTTGATTGCAATATATTTATTAACCCCTTAAGGACTCAGCCCATTTTGGCCTTAAGGACTCAGACAATTACATTTTTACGTTTTCATTTTTTCCTCCTCGCCTTCTAAAAATCATAACTCTTTTATATTTTCATCCACAGACTAGTATGAGGGCTTGTTTTTTGCGCGACCAGTTGTCCTTTGTAATGCCATCACTCATTATATCATAAAATGTATGGCGCAACCAAAAAACACTATTTTTGTGGGGAAATTAAAACGAAAAATGCAATTTTGCTAATTTTGGAAGGTTTCGTTTTCACGCTGTACAATTTATGGTAAAAATGACGTGTGTTCTTTATTCTGAGGGTCAATACGATTAAAATGATACCCTTTATTACATACTTTTATATTATTGTTGCGCTTAAAAAAAATCACAAACTTTTTAACCAAATTAGTACGTTTATAATCCCTTTATTTTGATGACCTCTAACATTTTTATTTTTCCGTATAAGCGGCGGTATGTGGGCTCATTATTTGCGCCATGATCTGTACTTTTTTTGATACCACATTTGCATATAAAAAACTTTAAATACATTTTTTCTAATTTTTTTTAATAAAATGTATTTAAAAAGTAGGAATTTTGGACTTTTTTTTTTCGCTCACGCCGTTCACCGTACGGGATCATTAACATTTTATTTTAATAGTTCGGACATTTACGCATGCGGCGATACCAAATATGTCTATGAAAAAATTTTTTACGCTTTTTGGGGGTAAAATAGGAAAAAACGGACGTTTTACTTTTTTATTGGGGGAGGGGATTTTTCACTTTTTTTTTACTTTTACTTTTACATTTTTTTTTACACTTGAATAGTCCCCATAGGGGACTATTCATAGCAATACCATGATTGCTAATACTGATCTGTTCTATGTATAGGACATAGAACAGATCAGTGTTTTCGGTGATCTTCTGCTCTGGTCTGCTCGATCACAGACCAGAGCAGGAGACGCCGGGAGCCGGACGGAGGAAGGTAAGGGGACCTCCGTGCGGCGTTATGAATGATCGGATCCCCGCAGCAGCGCTGCGGGCGATCCGATCATTCATTCAAATTGCGCACTGCCGCAGATGTCGGGATCTGTATTGATCCCGGCACCTGAGGGTTTAACGGCGGACGCCCGCGAGATCGCGGGCGTCGGCAATTGCCGGCGGGTCCCTGGCTGCGATCAGCAGCCGGGATCAGCCGCGCATGACACGGGCATCGCTCCGATGCCCGCGGTTATGCACAGGACGTAAATGTACGTCCTGGTGCGTTAAGTACCACCTCACCAGGACGTACATTTACGTCCTGCGTCCTTAAGGGGTTAAAGAACTGATAAAAAAAAAGAATATGTAAAATAGTTTGTGACCAATTTTGTCTGTTTGCATCTAGTCCTTCCTAAATGTTGCTACTCTTTAGTAGCTCTTCTTTGTAGAAAACACCACATGATAGTGCTGGAAGTGTGTTAAAACACCACAGCTTACTGTTTTTAGTAAGAAACATTTAGATGATGCCCATTAACCATGATGCCTTTAAGCAAAAATGTACATTAATGCTGCATATTAAGATTTCACATTAATTATGCAAATTAGGAATTTAAAATCTTAAATATGTCAGGTTCCATGAAGTGTTTTTTTTTTTTTTTTCTGTTTGAGGATTAGACATTATAAATTAATGGGATGAAGAATTCTTTTTAGTAGAGAGAAAAAAACAAGACACATTTGCATCAAGTTGTCATGGGATTTTTAATGACAAGAAATTTGTTTTGCTAAGTTAGAAAGTACCGTATATTCTTAGCACTTGACAGTACATTGTGTAGTGCACTTTTAGGATACAGAACAGAGCGCCTCATTGCACAATATGGGCGACACTAATTGGCTGTTAACCAGTCTGCGTTACTAGTATTTATAAACATATATGTATAATACTAAGCAGCCATCTCCTTCAAAAATAATGGACATGTGAGTGGCTGTTCATTGGTATATTGCACATCCATGTAACATTTTGGCTGTTCTGTATCCTGCCAGAAGCTCATTTTTTACAGTGTATCAGTAAGTATGGCCCCTTAATGATTTCAGGAAATTCACTATTTTCTGTTGTCTAAAATGATACCACAAAAAAATACCACAACATTGTAGATTAAAAATGAAAAAATATATAATACTAATACAATGGCCCTCATTTACTATTGCAAACCCGACATGTTTTGTTGGGTTGTGCGCCAGATTCTGTCGCATTGAGCCAGAAATTCTGTCTGCGACAGAATTTGCGCCAGAATTGAAAAAACCCCAACTGACTCTCCATTTTGCTAAGAAAACCCAAAAAGGGTCGTGATCGCCGGGAAAAGGGGGCATGGTCTCCGAAAAGGGCTGTGTTCCCAACATTTTCACAAAAAAACAACATATTTACTAAGGTTTCCACATAAAATGTGGTGGATTTGAGCAAAGGAAAACCAGACAGATCAGAGCATGTGTAAAAAAAAGCAAAGTGTAGGAAAGTGGAAAATGTAGGGAAACCTTAGTAAATACAGTGGAAAATAAATTGTAGGGAATTAAAACCCTCAAAGAAACCTACACTCCACTCTTAGTAAATGAGGGCCAATGACTTGTACCTACTGAAGAACAGTTCTGGAAAATTCAATTAGGGTGCTGGCAACAAACTATAAATTGTCTTTAATATTGAATTTGTTTTCTTACATTCAATCCAATGCTTCCCTACCCTTTGGAAAATGAATCAGTACTTTGAAATCTTGGTAGTCCAACTGAATAGTATCGGCATGGTGGATGAGCTACTAATACTAGTAATAATAGTTCAACCTGTCATCTGAATGTCTGAATGGTAGATGTATAAGGGGATGTTTATCCAGACAAAGTCATCTCTGTAATATAAAGTGCCCATCGCATCGGCTGCCCCTGCGAGTCTGTTGTACTGCTCTGCTGTCCATCTGGAATAAAAGATGTGTTTTGGTTTAATGCACTACGGAGAGTGTTTTTATTCTTTTAGCTCATAAGCTATGGGTTTATCCGTGTTTTACAACCTCCCTCTCATATTATTGTTGCTTGCCTGCATCTTGCTAGGAGCTGGTATTATAACTTTCCTTTTGGTATTATATCTGTCTTTTTCAGTGATCTGAGGCAGTTTTGATCTCCTGACAAGCAGAACAATTCTACTAGTTACAGGGGTTCCAAATAGGGATGAGCGAATCGAATCTGACAAATCCAAATTCATTCCGAATTTCAGGAAAAATTTGATTTGCAATGAATGCGAATATCGCTTAAAACTTCATTAAGTGTGGTCCAGGCTCCAGGGCATCTAAAATGGCGGATCCACATGTGAGGACATGGGGCAAGGAATCCTGGGAAGGCGGATGACCCTGAATCACATGCAGCATGTAGCCTTTCAGTAGCCAGCCACCCCTGTGATGTCACAGCCCTATATAATCGGCAGGCATCTTGCGGCCAGTCACATCAGCCTTTTATTGCAGAGAGATAGAGAGGGACAGACAGTGCTGTGTGTTGCACAGAAAAACATTTTTCCACCAGCAATTCACCTCCCAGTCACATCAGTGTTCTGTTGCACAGAGAGAGGGGCAGAGAGCAGTAGGTTGCACAGAACAGCAGCGATTCACCTCAAGACCAAATCCTGCCTAGAAACACTGATAGGGAAGGGAATGAGATTGAGAGAAAGTGCAATTTTGGGTGTAGTACACAGCGACTGTGTGCTGCAGCACTGGTGTGTACTGCTGGTGTGATGCACAGATACTTTTTTAAGCGCACTGTAGCGCATGGTCCTCCCCTCATAAGTGCATACCACATACGTACATCTAAGTGGTGTACTATTTTGTTCCAGTTAAAGTCTTAAGGGCCTAGATACTGTGAAAGGCCAGCCAAAAGTACACACTGGCTAGTGTTGTACACAAATACTGTTTTAAGTGTACCGGAGCGCATTGTCCTACCCTCATAAGTGCATACCACATACGTACATCTAAGTGGTATACTATTTTGTTCCTGTTAAGGTGTTATGGGCCTAGATACTGTGAAAGGTCAGCCAAAAGTACACACCGGCTGGTCTTCTACACAAATACTTTTTTAAGCATAGTGGAGAGTATTGTACTCCCTTCATATACACAGTAAGTATGTTAGGCAGAGAAGTGCCAGGATGTGCACTGAGGAGTGGCAGCGGCCTAAAATCATCAGGCTGAGGTCGCAGCAGACTAGGGGCAAGTGGCAGTAGGAGTCACAGCGAGAGGCCTGAGCTCCCTGTATCAGCTAGCGGTCCTATCTCGTCCAGCAACCCATCTGCCGTCATCGATTGGTTAACACGGGCATCCACTTCATCACAGGTGACATCTGACACCCCCAGTCAACAGTCAGTGGGTTCCTCAGACACAACCCTCAGTTGGCATGGCCCGCGAGCAGTCCCTGTCCTCCCATTGCCTCTGTCCTATGCTGTTCCCTCCCCCACAGAAGTATCTAATGCTGTGGGTTCAGCTTTCCTATTTAGTGAGGACGATCTAAAGGACAGTCAGCAGCTACTGGACAGCCAAGAAGTCGAGGAGACATCCTCCACTTCCTCTGCTAGGCGGGCAAATACTGATGAGGAGAGTGATGTGGGAGGCGGTGTTGCCAGGGTTCAGGGTCCTGGAGCAGACTGAGGAACCTGAGAAGGACATCAGTGACGAGCAGACACTTGTTGATGATGATGAAGCCGATCGCAATTGAGATCAGGGTGCAGAAGGGACTTCTTCATCATAAAGAGAAGAGAGTTGCAGGTTGCCCAGGAGGCAGCAGCTGAGCCAGCAAGGTGGTAGCATGATTGGCAGTGTGCATGGTGGCAGAAGTGGAAATTCTGGAGCCAAACGTGTCCGGGGGAGACCACCTGCTTCGTGGCAGACTACCTTCCCGGGAGGTAGTGGAACAGGGGTTTCTGGAGACGGCGGCAGTAGCAGTCAATTAGTGCCGACTGTTGGTGGGAAAAGCAGCTACTCAGTAATGTGGCAATTTTTCATCAAGCATCCGGAGGAGGTTCACATAGCCACATGCAAGATATGTCGGCAGAAGGTGAAGCGTTGCCAGGGTCCCAATGTTGGCACCACGGCCCTGCATCAACATATGCTTCGCCACCATAAAGCAGCCTGGAAGAACAGTGGCTTCATGTAGTGGTCCAGCCTGCTCCATCACCCAGTGGCATGCCGCTCCCTCTTTCAGCCAGCCAAGGCTTCACCACCTCAGCCGAAGGGAGCTGTGTGTCATGCCCTCCTTCTCTCGCTCCAGATGCTCCTGCTCCTCCTACTTTTAGCCATTCTGCCAACAATCCATCGGCGAAGCCATGTCCAAGAGACAACAGTATGAGCCCACTAATCCAATGGCGCAGAACTGAATGTGCTCCTGTCCAAGTTGCTGGTGTTGCAGTCCCTCCCTTTTCAAGTGCTGGTGGACTGTGCACCTTTCAGAGAACTGATGGCTTGTGCCGAGTCGAGGTTGAGAGTGCAAAGCCGTCATTTCTTTGCGAAGAAGGCAGTACCAGCCCTGCACAATTTTGTGGAATAGAAGGTAGTCCAGTCCTTGAGCCTGTCGGTGTGTACCAAAGTGCACAGCAGCACTGACATCTGGAGCTGTAACTATAGTCAGTGACAATACATGTCCTTTATGGCTCACTGGGTGAATGTGGTTCCTGCACAGCCACAACACCAACTTGGACAGGTCATGCCGCTTCCTGCTCCACGCTTTCAAGCTGTTTGTCCTGTGACAGTGTGTGACTCCGCCTCCTCATCCTCCACCGTGTCCTCAGCCTCCACTGCCCAGACAAGTCTTAGTGGCCCTTCAGCATACCATGTGTGCAGGGCACGGCGTTGTCACGCTGTTCTTCACATGGTTTGCCTTGGTGAAAAGAGTCACACAGTGGAGGAACTGCTAAAGTCATTCGTAAACAAACTGGAAATGGGAGCCATGGTGACTGACCATGGGAAGAACATCTTGCATGTGCTGCGGCTGGGAAGGCTGAGCCATGGGCCCTGCATGGCACATGTGTTCAATCTGGTTGTGAAGCAGTTCCTGTAGTGTTCCCCCCATTTGCAAAACATCCTAACAATGGGAAGGAAACTTTGCATGCACTTCAGCCACTCGTACACCACAAAGCACACCCTCCTTGAGCTACAACGTCAGATCGGTATCCCCCAACATAGTCTGATTTATGACATTGCCACACGGAATTCCACCCTCCATATGCTGGACCGACTGTAAGAACAGAGAAAAGCCATCACCAATTTCTTGATGATCCAAACGGATAGGGGTACTCCCCTGTGTAACTTCAATGTGAACCAGTGGCAGCTCATACTTAACACCTGCCGTTTGCTCAGGTCCTTTGAGGACGCCACATTATACGTAAGTAACCAGGATTACAGGATGAACAACGTCATTCCACAGCTTCATTTCTTACAACACGTGTTGGAAACGATGGCTTGTCAGGGCACTGGAGACGTGGCGCTAACATCTTACGGCCACATGAGCCCTGTGGGGGCTGAACTGGAGGAGGAGGGGGAGGGGCACAGTGGAGCACAGTTTAGGTTTTGCCAAATGGGCAGTTTTTCTAGTAATCTGAAAGGAGAGGAGGAGCAGGAGCAGTCAGGAGCTAGAGGGTTATGAGGAAGGCAAGACAGAGGACCCAGACACACAGTGGAAGTATGCAGTGGAGATGTAGGCAGGGAATCCCTCCCGCACAAATGGCACAATGCATGCTCACTTGCTTGCTTAGTAACAGACAAATTGTCACCATTTGGCAGCGGGATGACTTCTGGATCTCCCCCTTATTGGACCCTCACTTCTGCCACAAAATAGGGGACTTTTTTACACCCACTGAGAGGGAGGACAAAGTGACTTACTACAGAGGCATCCTATGTAGTCAGTTGTCCGATGACGGCGCCATCGTTCATCCTCCCGCAGGTCTGAATCAGGGGCCCCCTGCGCTCACCTTCCATTGCCATGGCTGCGTGAAGCAACACATCAGCAGCACCTGGAGTAGGACCTGAACCAGCAGGTGGTGGCATACCTTTACATGTCCATGCCAACACACCATGAAGATCCACTGGACTTCTGGGTAGTAAAACTTGATTTGTGGCCACAACTAGCAGAGTTTGCCCTGAAAAAGCTGTGCTGCCTGGCCAGTAGTGTGCCATTAGAGCGCGTGTTTAGTGCAGCGGGGGCCATAGTCACCTTAAGGAGAAAAATGTGGAGAAACTTACCTTTGTGAAGATGAATCAGACATGGATCAGCAAGGATTTCCAACTACCAATGCCTGATGAATCAGATAGATTGACCATGGTGCCACACCAACACTTCACAAATATGGATAGTGCCAAACAGATTTAAGGGGCTGCTCCCCAGTTACAAACATTCCTCCGCATCAGATCTTTTTTCACCCACCTTCGTCATTGGGTTCTGGTATTGCCACCCACTGCACCACTCTGTCACCGGGTCAATTTCAGGACTCCTGATGCTGCTGCTGTCACCTCCAGGCTGTCTCATTCAGCCACTATATGGTCTCTTTTCATGCTTCAGCCAACTCCAGGCTGTGTCATTCAGCCACGATATGGTCTCCTCATGCTTCAGCCACCTCCAGCCTGTGTCATTCAGCCAATATATGGTTTACTGATGCTGTTGGGCATGGGCCTAAAAAAAATAATGGTAGCACTAGCTACCATTTAAATTTCAAGATTCATATTTTAATCTTAGGGATTGTGAAGCCCTAGTGTTTGCTCATGCTGCTGCCAGCTCCAGGCTGTGTCATTCAGCAATAGTGTTGCAATATTCGCAATGCGAATTTTATTCGCGAATATCGCATATTCGCGAATTCGCAAATATTCGTGAATATAGCACTATATATTCGTTATTACGAATATTTGTTTTTTTTTATTTATTTTTTTCACAGTACACATCACAGTGATCACCCCTCTCTGCTTTCAGCTTGTGTGGTGTAAAGAAGGCTCTAATACTACTGTGTGAGACTGGTGTGCGAATTTTCACATATGCGAAAATTTGCATATGCTAACTTTCGCATTTGCGAATTTTCGCTTATGCGAATTTTTGTATATGCTAATTTTCGCATATGCTAATTTTCGCATACGCAAATTTTCGCATAAAATAAAATGCGAATATTACGAATGTACGAATTTAGCGAATATATGACGAATATTCGTCCATAAATTAGCGAAATATCGCGAATTCGAATATGGCCTATGCCGCTCAACACTATTCAGCAACTATATGGTCTCTTCATGCTGCCAACCCTTCCAGGCTGTGTCATTCATCCAATATATGGTTTACTGATGCTTCAGCTACCTCCAGGCTGTGCCATTCATCCAATATATAGTTTACTGATGCTCCAGCCGCCTCCAGGCTGTGCCATTCCTCCAATATATGGTTTACAGATGCTTCAGCCACCTCAAGGCTGTGCAGTTCATCCAATATATGGTTTATTGATGCTTCAGCCACCTCCAGGCTGTGCCATTCATCCAATATATGTTTTACTGATGCTTCAGCCACCTCCAGGCTGTGCCGTTCATCCAATATATGGTTTACAGATGCTTCAGCCACCTCCAGGCTGTGCCATTCATCCAATATATGTTTTACTGATGCTTCAGCACCCTCCAGGCTGTGCCATTCATTCAATATAAGGTTTACTGATGCTTCAGTCAGCCCAGGCGGTGTCATTCAGCAACTACATGGTTTAGTAATGCTGCTGGGCCTAGGACATTAACTATATATGTTTATGGTAGCACTAGGTACCATACATTTTCAATGGAAATGTCAAAATTCATCTTTTATTCTTGGAGATTGTGACGCCCTATTGTCTCCTCATCTGCCGTCAACTCCGGGCTGTGTCATTCAGACACAATATGATCTCCTCATACTGTCACAAACTCCAGGCAGTTCCATTCAGCAACTATATGGTCTCTTCATGCTGCCACAAAATCCAAGTTGTGCCATTCAGTCACTATATGGTCTCCTCATGCTTCAGCCACCCCCAGGCTGTGCCATTCAGACACTATATGGTCTCCTCATGCATCAGCCACCTCCAGGCTGTGCCATTCAGACACTATATGGTCTCTTCATGCTTCAGCCACCTCCAGGCTGTGCCATTCAGACACTATATGGTCTCCTCATGCTAAAGCTACCTCGGGACCGCAGGAGTGCATCTAAGAGCAGATGAGCGCCTGCGGCCAGGACGCCAGACCACAGGAGCGCTCGTTACAGTACTCCCCCCCAAGTCCCCCCACTTTCTAGGGCACAGAAACCTGAGAACCAGATCCCGGTCTAAGATGTTCTCCTCAGGTTCCTAGGATCTCTCCTCAGGACCAAACCCTTTCCAGTCCACCAGAAAGAACCGTTTTCCCCTGATGGTCTTGGCAAGTATCTCCTGAACTTCAAATACATCAGAGGCCCTGGAAACAAGAGTAGGACAGATTTTCTTCTGAGAGAACCAATTAAGAATCAATGGCTTGAGGAGGGAGACGTGGAAGGAGTTCGGGATACGCAGAGAAGGAGGAAGATGTCATTTGTATGCAACCAGATTAATATGGTGTAGAACTTTAAAAGGACCCATGTACTGCAGCCCCAGTTTGTAACTAGGTTGCTTCAAACATACTTCGCACATAGCCAAACCTTGTCCCCGGGAGAATAGACTGGTGGAGATCTCGTCTTCTTGTCGGCCTGGGGCTTCATGCAAGAGGAGGCAAAAGCTAAAGAATGCTGGGTTTCCTGCGAGAGGCGGGCAGTGGAAGAGGACGACGAGGATGATGACCGTAGACAATAAAGAACGTAGAGGTACAAGTAGACTCAGAGTCACGATGATTGTAAGAGAACTCAGCCCAGGGTAACACATTGGACCAATCGTCATGCCGAGCAGAAACATAATGGCGAAGATACTCTCCAAGAGCTTGATTCATCCGTTCTACTTGGCCATTGGTTTGCAGATGGTATGCTGATGAAAAATCCAATTTGACTTTGAGACGAGAGCAGAGGGCTCGCCAAAACTTGGAAATGAACTGAACCCCTCTGTGTGAGACGATGTGTAGCGGAAGACCATGCAGGCGGAAAATATGTCGGAAGAATTGATCTGCCAACTGAGGAGCTGAAGGAAGTCCAGACAGTGAGCCATCTAAGAGAAACAATCAACGACCACCCAGATGACTGTGCAATTGGAGGAAGACGGCAAATTGGTGATAAAATCCATGGCAATGTGGGTCCACGGACACACCAACATCTCTATTGTATCTTAGTAGTCTCCTGGGGGTTGTAGTTCACCAACACCTCTATTGTATCTGAGTAGTCTCCTGGGGGTTGTAGTTCACCAACACCTCTATTGTATCTGAGTAGTCATCTGGGAGTTTTAGTTCACCAACACCTCTATTGTATCTGAGTAGTCTCCTGGGAGTTGTAGTTCACCAACACCTCTATTGTATCTTAGTAGTCTCCTGGGGGTTTTAGTTCACCAACATCTCTATTGTATCTTAGTAGTCTTCTGGGAGTTGTAGTTCACCAACATCTCTATTGTAGCTGAGTAGTGTCCTGGAAGTTGTAGTTCACCAACACCTCTATCGTATCAGTAGTCTCCTGGGAGTTGTAGTTCACCAACACTTCTATTGTATCTTAGTATTCTCCTGGGAGTTGTAGTTCACCAACACCTCTATTGTATCTTAGTAGTCTCCTGGGGGGTTTAGTTCACCAACACCTCTATTGTATCTGAGCAGTCTCCTGGCAGTTGTAGTTCACCAACACCTCTATTGTATCAGTAGTCTCCTGGGGGTTGTAGTTCATACACCAGTGTTTCCCAACCAGGGTGCCTCCAGATGTTGCAAAACTAGGACTCCCAGCATTCCCTGGTTGGGAAACACTGGCATACACACACATAACAGGGACTACAACTCACAGCATGCGTCATTCAACACCTCTACTGTATCTGAGTAGTCTCCTGGGAGTTGTAGTTCACCAACACCTCTATTATATCAGTAATCTCCTGGGAGTTGCAGTTCATACACCAGTGTTTCCCAACCAGGGTGCCTCCAGATGTTGCAAAACTACTACTCCCAGCATTCCTTGGTTGGGAAACACTGGCATACACACACATAAGAGGGACTACAACTCCCAGCATGTGTCATTCAGCAGTCCCCGTCCCCCCATCATTCCCAGTATGATATTTATTCCCCTGCTGTCTTTACATCCCCAGCCTGTGTAATATGTCTCCTCACAGATAGAAATCTTCCCCAGCCCCTGCAGTGCAGTATGTCTCCTCTCCCCTCACCCGCTCTGTGTTTCCCCTGTGCAAACATGAAACCTCCCCATGAAAAATGAGGTCCTGTGTGTACAGAGAAGGGGGAGGGAGGAGCTGTGTCTGTCCCCACTCTCCCACTGTCTCCTTGTATTATGCAGAGCTGCGCTCTCGCGCTCTACATCCTCGGTGAGGGGGCGTGGCTTAATTATCTGCAGACGTTCGGTGAAAAAATCAAACCCATGGCTCTGCCCTCGATCCTCCCCGCTGTAGCTTCGGAAAACTTGCCCCTCCCTTATTCACCTCATACCGGAGCTGCGGCAAAGGTGTAAAAGAGCCACAAGCGGCTCCTGAGCCGCGGGTTGCCGACCCCTGCTCTAGACGCAGAGGATGCCCCCTTGTTATAGATACAGTCCTGGGTATAAATAGATCATGGGAGAGATCTCTGTACGGCCCCCTGATATATTTATACATAGTTATTAGGTCTCCCCTAAGCCTTCTTTTTCTAAACTAAATAACCCCAATTCTGATAATCTTTCTGGGTACTGTAGTCCTCCCATTCCCCGTATTACCCTGGTTGCCCGTCTTTGAATCCTCTCCAGCTCCACTATATATTTCTTGTACACTGGTGCCCAGTACTGCACACAGTATTCTATGTGTGGTCTGACTAGTGATTTGTACAGCAGTAGAATTATAGCACACACATAAACCCCCAACTAAGTCATAAATAAATATACTAAATGCCTGTTACCTAACCATGATCAAACATTGAATGGGCATAAAAGAACAAACAATGATTGCAAAATAATAAGACAGAATAAATCGGAAAATCACTCTGAAAGTCTGTGCTTGAATGTGACCGCAACAACTTAAAAGAGACAAAAATGAGAATGTGTCACAGTGTAGCAACAGTAGAATAATAAAAAGAGAATATTTGATAAGTTGGTCTTTCTAAGTTACGACAGCAAAGAGAAAAACACTTCAGCAATGTCTGTAACTTTGTAACTAGTATATTAGGTGATTTCCTCTAAACTCACATGTACTATGAGAACAGAAGAACACTTTTGTATGTCTTAGGGACTGTACTCAATTAATAGGTAAAGACAAAATCTATATATTAGTTGGCCCTTTTGGTACTAACATAGTTTCTGAAGTATTGTAACCTGTTTAATACTACTGCAATTCCACAATGGGTCATCTCCAGCTCTTCTAATAGTTCTCAATTGTCAAATACCCAACACTTGTGAGAAGGGAGACAACAAACATTGGTAGTCACCAAAGGGGCAGTTCTACCGAGCGATTCCTGCTTGTGTTTTCGACAAACAGAAAATACCTGCTTAGCAAATCACTGACCAACTATTTCATCAATATCCAATTGGAAAAACAATGAACCAATATATTGCATAGGGCTGCCTAATTTTTCTGCTAAAGGGGTACTCCGTTGTAAAACTTTTTTATTTTTTAAATCAACTGGTGCCAGAAAGTTAAACAGATTAGTAAATTTCTTCTATTAAAAAAATCTTTATCCTTCCAGTACTTATTAACTGCTGAATACTACAGAGGAAATTATTTTCTTTTTGGAACACAGTGCTCTCTGCTGACATCTCTGTCCATTTTAGGAACTGTCCAGAGCAGCCTATGTTTGCTATGGGGATTTTCTCTTACTCTGGACAGTTCTTAAAATGGACAGAGATGTCAGCACTGTGCTCGTGATTCAGCTAAGAGCTCTGTGTTCCAAAAAGCAGCTAATGTAAAGTACTGGAAGGATTAAGATTTTTTAATAGAAGCAATTTACAAATCTGTTTAACTTTCTGGCACCAGTTGATTTAAAAAAAACAGAGTACCCCTTTCTACCGGAGTACCCCTTTAAAACCACCACCGGCAGTAGCCCTGCTCCATGCATCATTTGGAATTGACCATAATAAATATTATATTACGGTAAGTACAGAAGAGGCTGGATTAAGAGTACTAGGTCTTCTGGGCACATTATCTGTGGATGCACTCCATAATTATTTTTTTAGGTAAAAATAGCATACAAAAAGTAGAGTATGGTATTATCTTCATATGTTGTCCTTTTTTAAAGAAGTTTAAAAGAGAACTCCAGCAAGAATGAACTTTTTAAGGGATAAGTAGCTGATCGCAGGAACGAGACCCCGGCTCTCTCAGTGAGGAGCGTATGTTGTCTCCCAGTAGATGGCACTGGCTCCATTAAATTCTATGTGAGCGCCGATGATGCCCGAGTGCTGCACTCGGGTCTTTTCAGCACTCCCATAGAAATTTATGGAGTGAGTGCCGTCTACTGCATATGTTCCTCACTGAGTGCTGGGTCCTTTACAGGAGATCGCGGGGGTCCCAGTGGTTGGACCATCCACGATCAGCTACTTATCTCCTATACTGTGGAAGTTAATTTTTGCTGAATTTCCCCTTTAATGAACTTTTTCAGTCTTGGTGGTTGCAAATCCCATGCTGAAATGCTTGGACGCTACCGTCACATTAGATGACACTTTTAGTTAAAAATTTGAGATAAATCATTAACAATAATCTAATATTATCTGAGTCTAAATTAATCTTAATGTTCTATTCACATGATCCCTTTCCTAGCAGTAGGTTTCCTCCCTCTACTAGTGCCCCCAATTCTCCTCCCAACACAGCTACAGGATAGCTTTTCTAACACATGCCTTACTCTTAGGTTCCTGCTTTATTATCCTTCCCATTGTGTACTGGGCTCAGCACACCAGTAAGGGGTTTGTCCCAACTGGTCCTACAATCCAGGCCACATAATCTTGGCCACACTACAGTCCTAACTTTAAGGACACTCTGTAGTCCTATAAGATAACTAAAGCCATTAACTGGCCCACCAGGACTAGTGATCCCCCCCCCCCCTTAGGCTCCAAATTGGACCTACAGCCTATTCCTGATTTGTGAACTTCATTGCTGACCTTTTACAGGTTACATACTCTATACCTGGCGGACTTTATTCCTATAGCCCTAATATACTTCACATCCCACACAGAACACTACAAGTCATCCAGATGCTTAGCATAAGATTTTATCTTACACTGCTAATGAACACAGTTAAGCCTTCTCAAAAGGATAATTTGTGATACAGTCACTCAGCGGTTGAATGCATGTTGTGGAGTACACTATCCAAAGTAAAGTGGCTTCCACAGGAAGCAAAAACAGGAGTGAGAATGAAGATGGCACTCACCACACTTTTCTTTCCATGCTCTTTATTCCACTTTCACCGCCTTGGTAAAGGGATGTATGCAGTTGTGTTCACAGATGCGGACAATTGATTCGAGTGTGCTGCCCTTCCTTTGGCTCACACTATAAGTCATCCACTTTTTATTACCAGTGTTTTCCTAGCCCTAGGATAAAAGAAACAACAACTTTGCTACCTCACCTTCTGGTCAATGAAGTCCAGCCCTACTGGTCAAAGCAGAACAAATGCTTCTCCTGCAAGCACTCTCTATTACTAAACAGTCTACCCTCCTTTAAAGCTTTGCACATGTCTGCACCATGTCTCCAGGCCTCAAGTCCACCAATACCTTGGCAGCCTTGAGTTTCTCGGTCTCACCTGCCAAGGAGCAAGGTAGGACTCTGATGTCCAAGCAAACGCCTAATGCCTCACACTCACAGAACAATAGTACGTTCACTGCACCTCACAAGACTGTCTTCTCAATCTTTCCTTGGCCACAAGAGGCCTGTCTTTTAACTCTTTTCAGTTTGGTGGCATAGTATATTGGCATCACCAAACATGTCCCTCTGTGAGTACCAGGCCCTTCCAGGGTCTATGTCCATAATAGTGCATTCCCCTTTACATTTCACCAGTCACTTTAATGTTAATCTAACTAAACCACACAGGTTTTTTTTTTTAAATCTTTTGAAATAACAAGTATTCTAAGACTCACAAAATCAATGGTGTAGAATATGTTCCTTTGGTCTTTAGCCATCATTTACCCCATTATTATATTTGACCTAGATGGCAGACTTTTTATGTCCAGCCTATAAAGGATATTAAGATCATACTAAAATAACTTGAATTGTACTTGCATTTAAGCGCAATAAAATCTTTAACTTGAACCATTTTTCTTTTAGGTCCATTTCTTAAGTGCTATCTATAAACACATATCAAACATTTATATACTTGATGCCTTCTGGGAAAACATTTTCTGTATAGATTCATTCTAGTGGAGCTCAGAAAACTGGGCTGCTGTATAGAAAAGATGCAATTTTGCTAATTATGTAAAGTAACAGATGTTGGAATCAGTAAGTATTCGGGTTGCCGTGGTAACGTCTCTGATGCTCACTGACCCTTCATGTTATTAGTAACTAGCTCTTATGTAGATTAAAATAAGCCATTATTTGATGCATTACCATGAAAAAGATTTCATGTAATGAATACCTTGTAATGCTTCAAAGCCCTAAGAGATAAGAGAGCACAGGTTTCTTATGCAAACAGATAAACAGGAAAAGTACAATTTATCTAGAATTTTTTGTAAAAAAAATGATACATTCACCTTGGTACTACTTTAAACACTATTGGGGGAATTTATGAAACCCTGCAGTGAAAAGAAGAAAAAAAATGTGCAAACCATATACGGGGACATTTATCATTGTTGATTTGGTAAGCAAGTTCTGTAGGCATTTTTTTCTTGCTTTGGGTTTGCTTATGTGCGACATATTATCATACTATCACAGGGGGCTGATACAATTGGTTCACATAAGCAAAAAACAATAAATTACTTTTTAATACCATTTTTTTAAGCACACATAAGCAAAAACCAATCAATGACTCCAGAACACCACTGTGTAACCCCACCTCCTCTCCTCTGTAAAAAATGTGTGATATATATATATATATATATATATATATATATACATATATATATATATATTGTGATGAGGTGGCAAGGAAAGGGTGTATTTCCTTGGCTCACCCTGAAGTATCTCTCACCTGCTTCTTAAGTAATGAGGCAGGAGGGAAGGGAGGTGTGTATATAAGATGGAGAGTGAGTCTAATCTGGGCTCTTCCTAGGAGACAGCAAGTGGGCTGTAGGGGAGAGACAGAGCCTGCTGAGGAGTACACAGCCCGAGCTATGAGTGGCTCAAAGAGAGTGACATGAATTGTGAGTAGAAGGTTGCAGGGGACATATGTTTAACCGGCTGAGGGAAGCTCAGCGGTTGTTAGTCAGGACAAGCTGATCTGTTTAGTCAGTGACCAGACGGTCTAGGATTTTGTTTTGTTCCTGCTTTTTGTTTATTTCTTTCCCTGCAACCTGTGTAATAAAACTGGCAAGGTGCCAGATTTGCATTATAAATGTTTGTTTGCTGGTTTATTGAGAAGAAACGCATCCTGTGGCGTAGTCCCGGACGATCCGAGAGCTAATCCCCAAGGAGGAATCCTTACAATATATATATATATATATATATATATATATATATATAAAAACAAGGGATAAGGAGCAGCACTCTGCGAGATATAGGTCGAGGGTGGGTGCACACGGCCGGAATCCCAGGTCACGGGAGACACTTCACAATGTAGAAAGGAGAAGACTGTAGCACTCTAATAAGATGAAAAGTGAATGTGGCTTTATTCCAATTCAAACATCAAGGCAACGTTTCAGCTGCACGCAGGCAGCCTTTATCAAGCCATTGATAAAGGCTGCCTGCGTGCAGCTGAAACGTTGCCTTGATGTTTGAATTGGAATAAAGCCACATTCACTTTTCATCTTATTGGAGTGCTACAGTCTTCTCCTTTCTATATATATATATATATATATATATATATATATATATATATATTTTTTTTTTTTTTTTTAGGACACAGGGTCCTTTAGGACACAGGGTTTTTTATTTTGAAATTTCCTTTTTTGCTCCTCACCTTCTTAAAATCATAACACTTTCAATGTTCCACCTTACATATAAGGCCTTGTTTTTTGCACCACCAATTTTACTTTGTTACGGCATCAATAATTTCACCACAAGATCAATGGCGAAACCAAAAAAAAAAATTATTATTGGGACAAAAAAGGAAAAAAAAATCTGCCATTTTATAACTTTTAGGACCTTCCATTTCTACCCAGTGCACTTTTCGGTAAAAATGACACATTCTATGTATTCTGTATGTCCATACAGTTGAAATTATATCAAACACAGGCTTCTTTCACACTGCCGTTGTGACACAACAGTGTGACGTCCATGGGGGAACCTGGGAAAAATGGCAGAAGGAAAAATACATCATGCAATGTTTTCTCATCCCTTTACTCAGGGGTCAAGTCCTAGGGAAAAAAGTGCAGGAACTCACCCAAGATTTTCACTCAAAAGCTGGTCCTGCAGAACGCCTGCTAATGGGAACAGTGTTCCTACTATGAAAAAAGTGCAGGAACTCAGTTCCTGCACGTCCCTGCGGGACTTGAGCCCTGACATTATTCCAGTCAAAAAACAACAGCACCCCACAGACTTCATAATAGTGCCTGTTGTTTCCCATTGTGCCCTGTCAAAAATAACATCTGTTAAGGCACAAAAAAATAAGTGGCTGAGGGACATTTGTGGCAGTGTGAAAGGGGCCTTATATAGGTTTGATTTTGTTTTACTTAAAAAAAAAAAAAAAAAAATTTATATATATATATATATATATATATATATATATATATATATATATATATAAAACTGTTTAAAATTGTCCTCTTCTGACCCCTCTAACTTTTTCATTTTTCCATATACGGGTATGTGTGAGGGCTCATTTTTTCATCACGGGAGTTATAGTTTAGAAACATCGAGACTTACAACTTCTATCTTTCCCAGACAGCCAAAAGCTGTCTGGAAATGATGGGGGTTGTAGTTTAGCAACAGCTGGAGGCTCCCTGTTTGGAAATGCTGGTTTATGGCCATTTTCCCGTGTTTTTTTTTCCTTATAATTTCAGATCAGTGTATGCAGAGGACTTCTTCGGATTCAGTAGACTATGTCGATGACCAGTGTTTTTTTTTTTTTCTTCAAAATCAATAAAATGGTTAACGAGGGCTCGTGGAGGAGTGTTTTTTGGAATAAAAGTTTTATTTAAAGTGTTTTCTTTACTTTTTACGTTTTCTTTATTTACTTTACAGGCTTAGTAGTGGAAGCTGTCTTATAGATGAAATCTATTACCAAGCCGGGGCTTAGCGTTAGCCCCAAAAATGGCTAGCGCTAACCCCCAATTACTACCCCGGTACCCACTGCCACAGGGGTGCCGGGAAGAGCTGTTACGCCCAGGCCCAAAACATCAAAAATGGCATTCCTTGGCCTAGGCAGTAACAGGCTGGTGTTATTTAGGCTTGGGAGGGCCAGTAACAATGGTCCTCGCCCACCCTGGTAACATACGGCTGTTGCTACTTGGTTGGTATCTGGCTGAAAATGAAAATATGGGCAACCCCCACACATATTTTGCATGAATAATAAAAATAAAAAAACGCATAGGGTTTCCCCTATTTTTATTCTCAGCCAAAAACCAACCAAGCAGCAACAGCCTGACGTTACCAGGGTGGGCGAGGACCATTGTTACTGGCCCTCCCCAGCCTAAATAAAGCCATCCTGTTACCGCCTAGGCCAAGGAACACCATTTTTTGATGCTCCCGGCCTGTTGACACCGGCTTTTCCCGCCACCCCTGCGTTGGTGGGTACCGGGGTAATAATTGGGGGTTAACGCTAGCTATTTTTGTGGCTAACGCTAAGCCCGGCTTAGTAAAGGACTCTGTCTATCAGACAGCTTCCATTACTAAGCCTGTAAAGTAAATAAAAAACAAAAAAACACTTTTTAAAAACTTTTCTTCCAAAATACACTCCCCACAAGTCCTCGTTAACCATTGTATTAATTTTAAACAAAAAAAAGCTGGTCATCGACATAGTCCACTGATTCTGAAGTCCCTTGCATACATGGATCAGAAAGTAGAAGAAAAGAACAGGGAAAATTGGTTAGTACATTTATGGTGCCCTCCCTTAGGGAAAACGCCCATAAACCAACGTTTCCAAACAGGGAGCCTCCAGCTGTTGCTAAACCACAACTCCCAACATTTCCAGACAGCCTTTTGCTGTCTGGGAAAGATATAACTTGTAATTTAGCAATAGCTGGAGTCTCGCTGTTTCTAAACTACAACTACTGTCATGGGAGTTGTAGTTTAGCAACAGCTGGAGGCACCCCGCTCCTAAACTGCAACTCCTGTCATGGGATTTGTAGTTTAGCAACAGCTGGAGGGACCCCATTCCTAAACTACAACTCCTGTCATGGGAGTTGTAGTTTAGCAACAGCTGGAGGCACCCCGCTCCTAAACTGCAACTCCTGTCATGGGAGTTGTAGTTTAGCAACAGCTGGAGGGACCCCATTCCTAAACTACAACTCCTGTCATGGGAGTTGTAGTTTAGCAACAGCTGGAGGCACCTCATTTCTAAACTACAACTCCAGTCATGGGAGTTGTAATTTTGCAACAGCTGGATGCACCAGCCACTCACTGGCCACCCGCCCGCTAGCTTTTTCAAGACTACAATTCCCAATATGCCCTAACAGTGAGGACATGCTGGGAATTGAAGTCGCAATGGTTAGCGGGCCGGTGTTAGTTGCAGGCAGGTGGCTGGGTTGTGGAGCTGGCCGGCTCCCAGGAATATGAAACTACACTGTAATTTCATATTTCCCGGGCGGTGCCGTGATTGGCCTGGGAAATATGAAATTACAGTGTAGTTCAGTATTTCTGCGAGTCGGCCGGCTCCGCTGCCTCGGCCCCTCCCATCATATCCCCCTTCCTCATGTCCCCTGCCGCTCTCCGCCCCTCCCCCTCCGCTCATGTCCCCCTCTACTCTCCACATCTCCCACCCGCTGGCTACCTGAGATGTTACAGGACTACATCTCCCAGCATGCCCTTTCAGTGAGGACATGTTGGGAGCTGTAGTTGTAACAGCTGGTAGTTGCGGGCGGCAGAGGAGCAGAGACGGCCGTCTCCCAGATATATGAAACTACACTTTAATTTCATATTTCCCAGCCTTGGCTGTGATTGGCTGAGACTGACCAGCCAATCACAGCCCAGGCTGGGAAATATGAAATTACACTGTAGATTCATATTTCTGGCAGTCTGCCCCGGCCGCTCATCTGTCCCCCGCCGCCACCACCCATGCCCCCCCTGCTGCTGCTCATTGCCCCCCCGCCACTGCTCATCTCTCCTCCACCGCCCATCTCTTCTCCCCTCATTGCTCCCCTCCCGCTACCGCTCATCTCTCTCCCCGCTGCCGCCGCTCATCTCCCCCCCGCGGCCACCGCTGATCTCCCCCCCCCGCCACCGCCACTCATCTCCCCCCACCACCGCTCATCTCTCCCCGCCGCCGCTCATCTCCCCCCCCCACGGCGGGGGGGGGGGGGGGGAGATGAGCGGCGGCAGAGAAGAGATGAGTGGTGGTGGAGGGGAGATGAGCGGCGGCAGGGGAGATGAGCGGTGGTGGCAGCGGAGAAATGAGCGGCGGCGGAGGAGAGATGAGCGGCAGCTGGGGGGAGATGAGTGGCAGCGGCGACTTTTTAAATTTGCTCACTTATGGGAGTTTTCTACTCCAGGGCAGATCTGGAGCCGACTTGCAACTTTTTGAAGGGGGTTTGCGTATTAAGGCTTTTTTTTGCCTATGCATGACTTTCGCACATTTACTTACCCACAAAAAAGTGCTTAAGTACAAGTGCGACTTTTTGTGCGACTTTTATAAGCAAAAAGAAAGGCTCAAAATACCTTGATAAATGTCCCCCATAGGTGGGGCTTAGAGGGCTCTTAGTAAATTTCCCCTTTATGTATGAATTTCAATGTCAACAGTTTCCTAATAAGTGTCTATAACCAGAATATCTTGGTTTATACAGCTGCAGTTAAAATGATTCATTTCCTTTGCAAAATTTCCACATTTTTAGTTGTTTGCAATAAACAATTAAACAAGAACAAAATAAATCACTGAACACAACAAACAAAACAAGGGGTTTCTATAAACTCAACCCAAACACAATTTTTAATGACTACTACTGCAGTCTCAAAAATGTTCAACCCCTTCATGACAAGTGTCCTCAATGCTTACTACAGCATCCTTTTGTTGTTATGATCTGCAGCAAATGTGATTCCTTACCAGACAGCAGCTTCTGGCAGCTTTCCTAACGAAATCTTGTCCCATTCTTCATGGGCAATGGCCTCCAGGTTTTAAGTTTGTGTGCTGCAACCACCTTCTTGAAATCCCACCAGAAGCATTGCAGCCCCAGATCATCACATTACCACCACCATGTTTAACAGTTGGTATAATGTTCCTATTATGGAATACAGATTTAGTAGTACCCATGTCTGCAAAACTTTCCATCTTGGCACATGGAAGTTGGCAGCCTGATACTGTTTTTTCATTGGGATCTGGGATCTTTATGGGGGATCTGTCTGTCTATGGACAGACTGTTATAGAGCAGGAATGGAGCATTATATATATTGGACAAGATTATGTAGAACTTTTATTGATCTATTTATCTGTCTATGCTGGGCTGGGAAATAGAGTCCAATGATTCAGAGCCATCTTTATAACTCACATTGAGAAGGTTGTCACTCACCAATTAGAACCACCCACTGGACTCATAAGGCCAGAATGAGAAGGAATTTAGATTAATAAATTACACTGGATTTTTCCTCGGCTTCTCCTGCTCTATAACATGAAATGACTGCATTGTCAATGCATCAGATTCTCTTTAAATGGACAGTGTCCGAATCAGAACTTTTTTTATATGCTGTACATCTTGACATTAACCTTTCTAATATACTTCATAGAAAACAATGTTATCTCCTTTTTTATCTAAATTGTGGCTCATAATAAAGACCACTAGGGGTCTCCATACCATCCAGAACATAATCCTGTCCGGCTGCAGCATCATCTTTGTCCCAGCTGAAGAACAGGCTGAGACAAAGTCCAGTAAGTGAGGGTGGGACTAGCACTCGTCTGCGCTCACTCCTGTCCTATCAGACTGCAGCATGCAAACAGAAAGGAGGGGTTACAGAGCAGCCTGCAGTGATTTGATGAAAAGACCCAGCATGGCAGACTCAGGGAGGAAGTGAACGAATAGGGAGGGAGGGCAGGCTCAGTTCTTCTCAGACATGCCCCTCCTGAGCAGTGGATGTCAGAATGAGTGAGCAGCAGAAAAGAGGGATTTTTGAGCCAGAAACAGAAGCTAGACTCATTAAATAAGACATGTACAGCATTTGGGTGAACTAGTAAGTAACATTTATAAGCATTATTTGTTTCTGTGACATGACATGTACACTTTAAGGTATTTTTCTGATTCTGTAATCACTGCACTACCCAACCACATGTATAAGGGTGTAGTTTGAATTACAATTAAATTGCTATGGACAACTTCTTTACTTTTCTGTACCCTTTTTTTTTTTGCAATAAAATTCTCCTGTGTCTATTAGCTAGAGATTCTTATATGTTAGACTTTAGAATGTCGATAACAATGAATTGTCCTACTAAGACAGTAATGATTTTTTTTTTGTCTACTGACTCCATGTCTATTACAGTAAATGCCTTATGATTCTATTCTCCCAGCAATTAATCCTCTTATCCTCTCTTGGCTAGTTTGTGATAATTGAACTCTGAGAAATGGAGTCGAGTACACTTTAGGGAAAGGCTGATCACTGATATTGTTCATAGAACTCAGACAATTATTATGATCAAAGATAAAAATGGTTATCTGTTATCCCATGACTATATTTTGACCAGCAATAGGTTTTCGAGGGCGTTGAATTAAAAACTTTATAAACTAGAGAAACTTAAGTTTTATTTTCCTGACAAGAAGTAATAGCTCAGCTTTGATTTTAATGAAAGTCAGACACCTTGTTGACACCTCTATACACCTATAAACAAATCTATACACTAGATCAGTATTGACACCTCTATACACCTATACACACCTCAATATACACAAGATCAGTGTTGACACCTCTATACCCCTATGCACACCTCAATATACACTAGATCAGTGTTGACATCTCTATACACCTATACACACCTCAATATACCCTAGATCAGTGTTGACACCTCTATACACCTATACACACCTCTATACACACTAGATCAGTTTTTCCCCACCAGTATGTCTCCAGATGTTGCAAAACCACAACCCCCAGCATGCCCGGACAGCCAAAGGCTGTCCGGGCATGCTGGGAGTTGTAGTTTTGCAACAGCTGTAGTGTACCGTTAGAAATACTGATCAAGATGGCTTGGGAACTGCTTGCTATGCTTTTCCCACACTCAGAAGCACAGCATCCTGCTTCTTGGTACACAATTTTGTGCCAGCCTGTAAAAAAAAAAAAAAAAAGCATGTTTTGATCAATGTCCTGCCCTCCCAGCCTCAATACTGGGGTCAATTATATTCTCCATGAGAATTGGCACCCCCTCAACCTCAGTCTGACAGAAACAACAGCAGTATAGCATTTATATTATAAGGATTTAAGCGGTTACTGTCGTTTCAAACAACTTGCCTCCATGTTGTTCTTGACATATTTGTAAATTATTTCCTTAACGAAAAATTACTCCTTACCCGGAAAAGACAGCTCTAATGTCTTGTCCACTAGGTATCACCCTTCCCTGCAATCTGCTGTTCACTGCCTGTTGTTAGGGGGAATCTGTCTCTAGTAACATCTAGATCAGGACAGAATGCACAAAGTGGGGGTAGGGCTTAGTATGTACAAGGTGCAGAAGAAAATGGGAGAAAGCCTCAGGTGTGTACCTGCAGCTGAGTTAGTTTGATTGCTAAAGGTAATCTATACTGTGCCTAAAGCTAAATAAAGGCTTCCATCTGATTTCTAATCATCCATATAGTTTAGGGAAGCTGTTTTTTGTGTAAATATCAGTGTACTTACAGCTGTATGGTCATACTGCTGCAGCGTAAACTTCCCTTTCCCTTTACATTTTGATCATCACCAGCAGGTTAGTGTAACCATCTCCTTGCTGTTCTGCTGTTTCCTTCCTTTCTGCTCACATACCACTTAAAAAAATTAGTGTATCAGTAAACCCTTCTTCCAACACTTGTCATCTATAGCAGTGTACTGTTTAAATGATCCCCCATCACAATGCCAACCTGTTTAGTCGAGAGCACTTTTCATGGAAGTATGTGGTGTGTTGTGATTGTCAAGATAACTATTGGAAGGAAACATGTGAAAGAACCCAGCTCAGGTTCTGCTTCCTGAAATGGAGAGAATGAGAAATAGCAACGCATCATTGAGGGGACACTCAGGGGCTCAAAGACAGCAGTAAGAGCAATAAAATCACCTTGTCATCACTTTAAAGGGTAAATGTAACTTTCCCGTATAGGCAGGGATACAGTGCTCTCTAGTTATCACCTAGAACTCATGTCCCTTCCTATTGCGTAATCACTCTAACTGGCGACTGTCACGATTCGGCTGGCAGGAGGTGGATCCTCTGTGCCAGAGAGGGATTGGCGTGGACCGTGCTAGTGGACCGGTTCTAAGCTGCTACTGGTTTTCACCAGAGCCCGCCGCAAAGCGGGATGGTCTTGCAGCGGCGGTAGCAACCAGGTCGTATCCACTAGCAATGGCTCAACCTCTCTGACTGCTGAAGATAGGCGCGGTACAAGGGAGTAGACAAGAGCAAGGTCGGACGTAGCAGAAGGTCGGGGCAGGCAGCAAGGATCGTAGTCAGGGGCAACGGCAGGAGGTCTGGAACACAGGCTAGGAACACAGTGGGAAACGCTTTCACTGGCACGATGGCAACAAGATCCGGCAAGGAAGGGAAGGGGAAGTGAGGTTAAATAGGGAAGTGCACAGGTGAATGAACTAATTAAGCCAACTGCGCCAATCAGCGGCGCAGTGGCCCTTTAAATCGTAGAGACCCGGCGCGCGCGCGCCCTAAGGAGCGGGGCCGCGCGCGCCGGGACAGGACCGACGGAGAGCGAGTCAGGTACGGGAGCCGGGGTGCGCATCGCGAGCGGGCGCCACCCGCATCGCGAATCGCATCCCGGCTGGGAGAGGTATCGCAGCGCACCCGGTCAGCAGGTCTGACCGGGGCGCTGCGATTGCGAGGATGTTGCGAGCGCTCCGGGGAGGAGCGGGGACCCGGAGCGCTCGGCGTAACAGTACCCCCCCCCCTTGGGTCTCCCCCTCTTCTTGGAGCCTGAGAACCTGAGGACCAGACTTTTGTCTAGGATGTTGTCCTCAGGTTCCCAGGATCTCTCTTCAGGACCACAGCCCTCCCAATCTACCAAAAAAAGTCTTTTTCCTCTGACCGTCTTGGAGGCCAGTATCTCCTTTACGGAGAAGATGTCAGAAGAACCGGAAACAGGAGTGGGAGAAACAAGTTTGGGAGAGAAACGGTTGATGATGAGTGGTTTAAGGAGAGAGACATGGAAGGCATTGGGAATACGAAGAGAAGGAGGAAGAAGGAGTTTGTAAGAGACAGGATTAATCTGGCACAAGACTTTGAAAGGACCAAGATAGCGTGGTCCCAGTTTGTAACTGGGGACACGAAAGCGGACATATTTAGCGGAGAGCCATACCTTGTCTCCGGGAGCAAAGATGGGGGGGGCTCTTCTTTTCTTATCGGCAAACTTTTTCATGCGAGATGAAGCCTGTAAAAGAGAATTTTGGGTCTCTTTCCATATGGTGGAAAGATCACGAGTCACTTCATCTACAGCGGGCAAACCAGAGGACAAGGGAATAGGGAGGGGGGGAAGAGGGTGACGGCCGTACACCACGAAAAATGGGGATTTAGCAGAAGATTCAGAGACTCTAAAGTTGTACGAGAATTCGGCCCAAGGTAGAAGATCTGCCCAGTCATCCTGGCGGGAGGAAACAAAATGCCGTAAATAGTCACCCAGGACCTGGTTAATTCTTTCTACTTGCCCATTGGATTGAGGATGATAAGCAGAAGAGAAGTTTAATTTAATCTTGAGTTGTTTACAGAGAGCCCTCCAGAATTTTGACACGAATTGGACACCTCTATCCGAGACAATCTGCGTGGGCAAACCGTGAAGACGAAAAATGTGTACAAAAAATTGTTTTGCCAACTGAGGCGCTGAAGGAAGACCAGGAAGAGGAATAAAATGTGCCATCTTGGAAAATCGATCAACGACCACCCAAACAACAGTGTTGCCACGGGATGGGGGTAGGTCTGTAATAAAGTCCATACCAATCAGAGACCAAGGCTGTTCGGGGACAGGCAGAGGGTGAAGGAGACCAGCAGGCTTCTGGCGAGGAGTCTTAACCCGGGCACAGACAGTACAGGCCTGCACAAAATCAACAACATCTGTTTCCAGAGTCGGCCACCAATAGAAACGAGAGATGAGTTGCAAGGACTTTTTGATGCCCGCATGGCCTGCGAGGTGGGAGGAGTGACCCCATTTGAGAATCCCGAGACGCTGGCGTGGAGAAACGAAGGTCTTCCCTGGAGGAGTTTGCCTGATGGAGGCTGGAGAAGAGGAGATCAGACAGTCAGGAGGAATGATGTGTTGCGGAGAGACCTCTACTTCCGAGGCATCCGAGGAACGAGAGAGAGCATCGGCCCTAATGTTCTTGTCGGCAGGGCGAAAATGAATTTCAAAGTTAAAACGGGCAAAGAACAACGACCACCTGGCCTGGCGAGGATTCAGCCGTTGGGCAGACTGGAGATAGGAGAGATTCTTGTGATCGGTGAAAATGATAACTGGAAATTTTGATCCCTCCAGCAGATGCCTCCATTCCTCAAGTGCCAATTTAATGGCCAGTAGTTCTCGATCCCCGATGGAGTAGTTCCTCTCCGCCGGAGAGAAGGTCCTAGAAAAAAAAACACAAGTAACAGCATGCCCGGAAGAATTTTTTTGTAGAAGGACCGCTCCAGCTCCCACTGAGGAGGCATCAACCTCCAATAGGAAGGGTTTAGATGGGTCAGGTCTGGAGAGCACGGGAGCAGAAGAAAAGGCAGACTTGAGCCGTTTAAATGCGTCTTCCGCTTGGGGAGACCAGGACTTAGGATTGGCATTCTTCTTGGTTAAAGCCACGATAGGAGCCACAATAGTGGAAAAATGTGGAATGAATTGTCTGTAATAATTGGCGAACCCCAAAAAACGTTGGATAGCACGGATTCCGGAGGGGCGTGGCCAATCTAAGACGGCAGAGAGTTTATCTGGGTCCATTTGTAGTCCCTGGCCAGAGACCAAGTATCCTAGGAAAGGAAGAGATTGACATTCAAACAGACATTTCTCCATTTTGGCATAAAGTTGATTGTCTCGAAGTCTCTGAAGAACCATGCGGACATGCTGGCGATGTTCTTCTAAGTTGGCAGAAAAAATCAGAATATCGTCCAGATACACAACAACACAGGAATATAAGAGATCACGAAAAATTTCATTAACAAAGTTTTGGAAGACGGCAGGGGCGTTGCACAGGCCAAAGGGCATGACCAGATACTCAAAGTGTCCATCTCTGGTGTTAAATGCAGTTTTCCATTCGTCCCCCTCCCTGATGCGGATGAGATTATATGCACCTCTTAAGTCCAGTTTGGTAAAGATGTGGGCACCTTGAAGGCGATCAAAGAGTTCAGAGATAAGAGGTAGGGGGTAGCGGTTCTTTACCGTGATTTTATTAAGTCCGCGGTAATCAATGCAAGGACGTAGGGAGCCATCTTTTTTGGACACAAAGAAAAATCCAGCTCCGGCAGGAGAGGAGGATTTGCGGATAAACCCCTTTTTTAAATTTTCCTGGATGTATTCAGACATAGCAAGAGTCTCTGGGGCGGACAGAGGATAAATTCTGCCCCGGGGTGGAGTAGTGCCCGGGAGGAGGTCAATAGGACAGTCAAAAGACCTGTGAGGGGGTAAAGTCTCAGCTTGCTTTTTGCAAAATACGTCAGCATAGTCCATATAAGCCTTAGGGAGGCCAGTTACAGGGGGAACCACAGGGTCACGGCAGGGAGTACTGGGAACCGGTTTAAGACAGTCCTTGAAACAAGAAGTACCCCAGCTCTTGATCTCTCCTGTGGACCAATCAAGGGTTGGGGAATGGCGTTGAAGCCACGGTAGTCCAAGGAGAATTTCGGAAGTGCAATTGGAGAGGACCAAAAACTCAATTTTTTCGTGATGAGGTCCGATGCACATTAGGAGGGGTTCCGTGCGGTAACGCACGGCACAGTCCAATCTTTCATTGTTAACACAATTGATGTAGAGGGGTCTGGCGAGACTGGTCACTGGGATGTTGAACCTGTTGATGAGAGAGGCCAAAATAAAATTTCCTGCAGATCCGGAATCCAAGAAGGCCTTAGTAGAGAAGGAGAAGGTAGAGGCAGATATCCGCACAGGCACAGTAAGGCGTGGAGAAGCAGAGTTGACATCAAGAACTGTCTCACCTTTGTGCGGAGTCAGCGTACGTCTTTCCAGGTGGGGAGGACGGATAGGACAATCCTTCAGGAAGTGTTCGGTACCGGCACAGTACAGGCAAAGATTCTCCATGCGGCGTCGTGTCCTCTCTTGAGGTGTCAAGCGAGACCGGTCAACTTGCATAGCCTTCACGGCGGGAGGCACAGGAACGGATTGCAGAGGACCAGAGGAGAGAGGAGCCGGGGAGAAAAAACGCCTCGTGCGAACAAAGTCCATATCCTGGCGGAGCTCCTGACGCCTTTCGGAAAAACGCATGTCAATGCGAGTGGCAAGATGAATGAGTTCATGCAGGTTAGCAGGAATTTCTCGTGCGGCCAGAACATCTTTAATGTTGCTGGATAGGCCTTTTTTAAAGGTCGCGCAGAGGGCCTCATTATTCCAGGATAATTCGGAAGCAAGAGTACGGAATTGGATGGCGTACTCGCCAACGGAAAAATTACCCTGGACCAGGTTCAGCAGGGCAGTCTCAGCAGAAGAGGCTCGGGCAGGTTCCTCAAAGACAGTTCGAATTTCCGAGAAGAAGGAGTGTACAGAGGCAGTGACGGTGTCATTGCGGTCCCAGAGCGGTGTGGCCCATGACAGAGCTTTCCCAGACAGAAGGCTGACTACGAAAGCCACCTTAGACCTTTCAGTAGGAAACTGGTCCGACATCATCTCCAAGTGCAGGGAACATTGTGAAAGAAAGCCACGGCAAAACTTAGAGTCCCCATCAAATTTATCCGGCAAGGAAAGTCGTAGGCCGGAAGCGGCCAGGAGGTGCAGGAGCTGGCGGAGGAGATGATTGCTGAAGCTGTGGTAGTAGCTGCTGTAGCATCACGGTCAGTTGAGACAGCTGGTGGCCTTGTTGCGCTATCTGTTGCGACTGCTGGGCGACCACCGTGGTGAGGTCGGCAACAACTGGCAGTGGAACTTCAGCGGGATCCATGGCCGGATCTACTGTCACCATTCGGCTGGCAGGAGGTGGATCCTCTGTGCCAGAGAGGGATTGGCGTGGACCGTGCTATTGGACCGGTTCTAAGCTGCTACTGGTTTTCACCAGAGCCCGCCGCAAAGCGGGATGGTCTTGCAGCGGCGGTAGCAACCAGGTCGTATCCACTAGCAACGGCTCAACCTCTCTGACTGCTGAAGATAGGCGCGGTACAAGGGAGTAGACAAGAGCAAGGTCGGACGTAGCAGAAGGTCGGGGCAGGCAGCAAGGATCGTAGTCAGGGGCAACGGCAGGAGGTCTGGAACACAGGCTAGGAACACACTGGGAAACGCTTTCACTGGCACGATGGCAACAAGATCCGGCAAGGAAGGGAAGGGGAAGTGAGGTTAAATAGGGAAGTGCACAGGTGAATGAACTAATTAAGCCAATTGCGCCAATCAGCGGCGCAGTGGCCCTTTAAATCGTAGAGACCCGGCGCGCGCGCGCCCTAAGGAGCGGGGCCGCGCGCGCCGGGACAGGACCGACGGAGAGCGAGTCAGGTACGGGAGCCGGGGTGCGCATCGCGAGCGGGCGCCACCCGCATCGCGAATCGCATCCCGGCTGGGAGAGGTATCGCAGCGCACCCGGTCAGCAGGTTTGACCGGGGCGCTGCGATTGCGAGGATGTTGCGAGCGCTCCGGGGAGGAGCGGGGACCCGGAGCGCTCGGCGTAACAGCGACTCCCCAACTAGAAGATCATCCCTACTCTGAATAAGTGCAGGGTCACCACAGGTAAAAAAACAACAGTAATACACTAAGGTTAGGGAGAAGCAGTCAGGTGACAAAGGGTTAACACACACTATATACAATACTAAACAGAGAGACAAAGTAACAAAAAGGATGATCAGCATACTGGATCAGAAAACCAAGAGGACAGTAAATGTAAAAAAAATAGAGACCCAAAGGATAAGTAACTTCAAGTCACAAAACCAGGAAAACCGAATAAGATATAGATGTAGGTAAATGCTAGCTTCCGATAACCTCTTTCACAGGCAAAAATTGAGAGACAACTGAGCTCTTAAATAGTCAAACTGCAGGGTGTGGACTCAAAGAAGATACAGCATTGGCCAGAGAAAAACTAGACGGGATAGGCCAGGATATTGACATAGCAACCACAAACTTATAAAAAAAAAATGTTTTTAGTAGGAAAACTATGTGTGTGCACACATTCCCTCATTCTCCTTTTCCTAATTCTTTCTGCAGCTTCAGCGTAATATTTCTCAATGAGTCTAATCAACCACTGCCATGCCTATTGGTTTTTCTTTTCAATGAGTGCAAAGTTTCTGAGCAGTTGCTGACTGTTCAATGGCCAGGTATAGGAATATTGCAACACTACTGAAGGAGAAAATGGAAAACATGTAAATGCTTTAATGCTTGTGGCCAACTTGTTTGAATGAACAGAAACTGTTCCTGAAATTATGCAGACACATTTTAATTATGTTCAATGTTTGCTCAGTTAAGTATACACACACATGATATGCATTAATGTATTGCTGTGGAGGGAAGAGGATATATAAAGATTTTCCCTGAATAGTGCCACCTCTGGCCACCCAGTTTCATGAGGAACTGTGGCCAGTGTCATTCAGATGAATGTGAAGTAAAGGAAGAGGACATGGTGTTACTTCAGTGTTGTGGCCTCTTTATAAGGTCCCAAAATATACCCCAAAATATACCCCACCAATCATAAATATGATACCGTGTTTTCCCACTATGCCTTTGCTAAATTTATAAGATGTGAATACATGTCAAATTGAATTTGTTGACTGAAAGCTTTTTCATTATACTCAAATGAATGATGACAGATGCCTATGAGTCGATAATAGTAAGAATGTGACCAAACCTTGAAAACAACCATGAATGGGGTTTTAAAAACCTATGGGAAATCTGTACAGAACCGGGAATACACTGCAGCATGCCCTCCATAAGACACATTTGTTCTACATATGTTTTGGATTTCACCTAATGCAAAGGAATACATATTTAAATCTTTTGCATGTGTACAGGACTTTTTGATGAAAGTGAAGAAAAACCAGGCAGAATAGGCCAGGATATCGCCACAGGAACCACAAGCTGACCCATTATGTAACAGTGGCCCTGATTTACCGTAATGAACCTGACCTATTATGTTTATTTGTGCACCAAAATGGCATTTCAGCCACCTGCTAAGACATTCAACAAGATGTGATTGTGCTAGTGTTGACTCTATCTATCTATCTATCTATCTTTCTCTCCCTCTCTCTCTCTCTCTCTCTCTCTCTCTCTCTCTCTCTCTTATATCTATCTATTTAGCTCATATCTATCTATCTGCCTAAGAAATATATATATATATATTTATATATATACATATAATATATATAGGGGAGAGGTCTTCAAAAAGAAGAGTCTCAGTCTAATCTGGGCTCCCCCTAGGAAACAGCAAGCCACTGTAAGGGAGAGACACGGGCCCTGTTGGAAGCACACACCCGGAGCTGTGAGAGGCCCAAGTGACGGTGTGAACTGTGAGTAATCAGGTTGCAGGTGTCATATTTTTTAACTGGATGAGGGTAGCTCACCATTTACTAGACAGGGCATGCTGAGAGTTGTAGTCAGTGACAAGACGGTCTAGGATTTTATTTTTTTCCTGTGTTATGTTTTGTTTTTGCCTGCAACCTGTGTAAATAAAGCTGGCGAGGTGCCAGACTTGTATCCTGAACTGTTGTCTGCCGAGTTATTGCAAGGAAATGTGTCCCGTGGCAGTGACAAGGATGATTGCAAAGCTATCCCCAAGGACAGTTCCATACATTTGGTGGAGGATGCGGCATCACGTTGCCAAGGGCAACCAATGGTCGAGGAACCCATCAGAGGACAAGAGAATGACTCAAAGCCCAACAGCGAGAGTGATGAGACCGCTGTCAGTAAAAGGTCTTGGAAACGAAGAGCTGACCTGGGGAAGAAACTGGAGCAGATCCAGGTTCTAGAAGAAACCCTGCAGTTGGTTTCTATGAAGTTGTTGGAAAAAGAGGAAGAGGTACAGTGTATGACAAAGGAGAGGGACAAAGTGCTTGCAGACTTCCAGAGTAAGCAGGAAGTAAAGCGTCAACTGGAAAAAGTCATGGAGCACCACAAAAGTGACATTGTAGCTATGCAGGATGAACTGTCCCAATCCCAGAGTATGGTGACCTGCCAGAAGAATGAAGTCGAGAGTCTGGCCAAGCAGGTTACCTTCCTGACGGATAAGTGAGTCTTCTGCATAGTGCATATCACGCTCTATGGTGTGACTACAAGGCTAGGCTGGTGGCCATAGAGGATCTAGAGTGAGAGAAAGTGCTGTTGGCACACAAAGTGCAGAGCCTGGAAGCTCAGAACGAAGCGCGCAGTAGGTCCCAGGGAGACACAGGCCCTGTTGGAAGCACAAAGCCGGAGCAGTGAGTGGCCCAAGTGACTGTGGGAACTGTGAGTAATCAGGTTGCAGGAGGCACATGTTTTACTGGATGGGGGTAGCTCACCAGTTACTAGACAGGGCATGCTGAGAGTTGTAGTCAGTGACCATACGGTCTAGGATTTTATTTTGTTCCTGTGTTATGTTTTGTTTTTGCCTGCAACCTGTGTAAATAAAGCTGGCGAGGTGCCAGACTTGTATCCTGAACTGTTATCTGCCAAGTTATTGCAAGGAAACATGTCCTGTGGCAGTGACCAGGACGATCCCAGAGCTATCCCCAAGGACGGTTGCTTACGATATATACAGTGGCGTAGCTATAGAGGTCGCAACGGTTGTCATGGTCACCGGGCCCCTACGCCAGTAACGTCGGCTGGGGGAAGGGACACTGCCGCTTTAAGAACAGCAGACGTTGGAAGCACGTACCTGACGTCACGGTCCCTGTCCCAGCTGCGCAGGAGGACGAGGACATCCCGCCGCCGCCTAGAGATGCTGCATCCTCCCTGCAAAGTGAGGAGCTGGACGAGGCTGGAAAAGAATGATGGAGGGTCAGAGGTGAGAGTGGCGGGGGAGGGTTTGCTGGCTAGAAGAGCATGGAGCAGTGTTTCCCGACCAGGGTGCCTCCAGCTGTGGCCAAACTATAACTCCCAGCGTGCCTGGACAGCCAAAGGCTGTCTGGACATGCTGGGAGTTATAGTTTGGCCACAGCTGGAGGCACCCTGGTTGGGAAACACTAGCATGGAGTATGACAGAAGGGGGAGGAACATGGAGGACAGATGGGGGGGTGTCAGAAAAGGAACATGGTGGAGGACAGATGGGGGGGGGGGAAGCCCCCCTCTGACCTCCTTTCATAGTAATTATGCATATGAAGTAATTACTTCATAGTAATTGCGCATAGTGACATCCTCTGATCTTAGAAGCCAGTGTTTTTCAACCATGGTGCCTCCAGCTGTTGCATAACTACAACTCTCAGCATGCCTGGACAACCAAAGGCTGTCTGGGCATGCTGGGAGTTGTAGTTTTGCAACAGCTGGAGGTGCCATGGTTGGAAAATACTGGCTTACAGTAAATATCTTAAAGGAGTACTCCAGGATGCAAACATTTTCATTCAGACTGCAAGCAGTAAAATAATAAATATACATACCTGCTGTCGCTCCCCTGGTGCTTCCAGGGGAGCGGCTTTCGCCTTGATCCTTTTCCTGGTTGCCGGTGGTTGGTGAGGCATACTGACAATCATCGGCTGCAGCGAAGTCCTGCCTCGGCCAGCGATAGGCTGAATGGCAGTGCGACTCACCGACCACCGGCAACAGGAAAAGGATCGCGGCGGAGGCGATATATATATTATTATTATTTTACTGCCGGCAGTCTGAATGAAAATTTTTGCATCCTGGAGTACTCCTTTAAGTTAGAGAAAATAATTATATATTGTGGAAATCTCTCTTATCATAAATCATCCTGTACAGATTAAAATTAGGGTAGGGTTACATGTCTGAGGATCCGCTGATGACTTGACTCTATAGAGTGCCTCCTGCTGTTTTCCCCCCTTTGTGCTGCTCACAACAGCAATCTGCCACTAACAAGCAGCCACACAGGGACCTGCGAGTCACCGTGGGCACATGCAGTGTACTCTGAGACATCGTGGAGCGGCAGATTGCTGCTGTAAGCAGGACACGGGGGAAAACAGCTGGAGGTACACTATAGGGTCAAGTCATTGACGGATCAGCAGAGTAACAAACACTACTGATCTGTTACATGTGACCCTACCCTAAGGGTGCGTTCACGTGTGCGTATTTTTGCTGCATATTTGCTTCAGCAGATTTTGCTGATGTGTGTGCATGTATGATGTACTGTATGTATGAATAATGTGTGTGTGAAAGATGTGTGTAAACAAGATGTATGTATGACGTGTGGAGATGTATTCTATGGGGGGGGATCTGGAGGTGGCGGGTGTATGTATGATGTGTGTGTATGATATGTGTGTATGATGTGTGTATGTATGTGTGTGTATGTACTGTATGTGGCAGTATTATATTCAGGGGGTACAGTGGGTGGCAGTATTATATTCAGGGGGTTCAGTAGGAGGCAGTATTATATTCAGGGGTACAGTTGTGGCAGTATTCAGTGGGTGCAGTAGGAGGCAGTATTATATTCAGGGGTACAGTAGGTGGAAGTATTATATTCAGGGGGTACAGTAGGTGGCAGTATTATATTCAGGGGGTACAGTAGGTGGAAGTATTATATTCAGGGGGTACAGTAGGTGGCAGTATTATATTCAGAGGGTACAGTAGGAGGCAGTATTATATTCAGGGGGTATAGTAGGTGGCAGTATTATATTCAAGGGGTACAGTGGGTGGCAGTATTATATGCAGGGGGTACAGTGTGTGGAAGTATTATATTCAGGGGTACAGTAGGTGTCAATATTATATTCAGGGGGTACAGTAGGAGGCAGTATTATATTCAGAGGGTACAGTAGGAGGTAGTATTATATTCAGAGGGTACAGTAGGTGGAAGTATTATATTCGGGGGTATAGTAGGTGGCAGTATTATATTCAAGGGGTACAGTGGGTGGTAGTATTATATGCAGGGGGTACAGTGTGTGGCAGTATTATATTCAGAGGGTACAGTAGGAGGCAGTATTATATTCAGGGGGTATAGTAGGTGGCAGTATTATATTCAAGGGGTACAGTGTGTGGCAGTATTATATGCAGGGGGTACAGTGTGTGGAAGTATTATATTCAGGGGTACAGTAGGTGGCAATATTATATTCAGGGGGTACAGTAGGAGGCAGTATTATATTCAGAGGGTACAGTAGGAGGTAGTATTATATTCAGAGGGTACAGTAGGTGGAAGTATTATATTCAGGGGGTACAGTAGGTGGCAGTATTATATTCAGAGGGTACAGTAGGAGGCAGTATTATATTCAGGGGGTATAGTAGGTGGCAGTATTATATTCAAGGGGTACAGTGGGTGGCAGTATTATATGCAGGGGGTACAGTGTGTGGAAGTATTATATTCAGGGGTACAGTAGGTGTCAATATTATATTCAGGGGGTACAGTAGGAGGCAGTATTATATTCAGAGGGTACAGTAGGAGGTAGTATTATATTCAGAGGGTACAGTAGGTGGAAGTATTATATTCGGGGGTATAGTAGGTGGCAGTATTATATTCAAGGGGTACAGTGGGTGGTAGTATTATATGCAGGGGGTACAGTGTGTGGCAGTATTATATTCAGAGGGTACAGTAGGAGGCAGTATTATATTCAGGGGGTATAGTAGGTGGCAGTATTATATTCAAGGGGTACAGTGTGTGGCAGTATTATATGCAGGGGGTACAGTGTGTGGAAGTATTATATTCAGGGGTACAGTAGGTGGCAATATTATATTCAGGGGGTACAGTAGGAGGCAGTATTATATTCAGAGGGTACAGTAGGAGGTAGTATTATATTCAGAGGGTACAGTAGGTGGAAGTATTATATTCGGGGGGTTTAGTAGGTGGCAGTATTATATTCAAGGGGTACAGTAGGTGGAAGTATTATATTCAGGGGGTACAGTAGGTGGCAGTATTATATTCAGAGGGTACAGTAGGAGGCAGTATTATATTCAGGGGGTGTAGTAGGTGGCAGTATTATATTCAAGGGGTACAGTGGGTGGCAGTATTATATGCAGGGGGTACAGTGTGTGGAAGTATTATATTCAGGGGTACAGTAGGTGGCAATATTATATTCAGGGGGTACAGTAGGAGGCAGTATTATATTCAGAGGGTACAGTAGGAGGTAGTATTATATTCAGAGGGTACAGTAGGTGGAAGTATTATATTCGGGGGGTATAGTAGGTGGCAGTATTATATTCAAGGGGTACAGTGGGTGGTAGTATTATATGCAGGGGGTACAGTGTGTGGAAGTATTATATTCAGGGGGTACAGTAGGTGGCAGTATTATATTCAGGGGGTACAGTAGGAGGCAGTATTATATTCAGAGGGTACAGTAGGAGGCAGTATTATATTCAGGGGATACAGTGTGTGGAAGTATTATATTCAGGCGGTACAGTAGGTGGCAGTATTATATTTAGGGGTACAGTCGGTGGCAGTATTATATTCAGGGGGTACAGTGTGTGGCAGTATTATATTCAGGGGGTACAGTAGGTGGCAGTATTATATTCAGGGGATACAGTGTGTGGAAGTATTATATTCATGGGGTACAGAAGGTGGCAGTATTATATTTAGGGGTACAGTCGGTGGCATTATTATATTCAGGGGTACAGTAGGAAGCAGTATTATATTCAGGGGGTACAGTAGAAGGCAGTATGGACCAGATGAAGAAGAAATGAAAAGACAACAGAGAAGACGTCACTCAGGTCACTGATATCATTGTGTATTTTCCTGACTGTCACATCAGAGCGGTAGTCACTGATATCATTGTGTTTTCTCCTGACTGTCCCATCAGCTGGAGTCACTTGTTAGTTCTGCAGTGATGATGAGTGACGATGTACCCTAATCTGTGGCTCTGTTACAAAACTACAACTCCCATAATTCCTGAGGTTCTCCAGACATGATGGGAGTTATAGCTTTATACCAACTGAAGAGCAACTGGAACCAAGGTGATTGGTGGGGGGTCCCAGCAGTTGGACCCCCTCCAGAAAAATGGGCTGCTTATTCTTAAATGCCTGGGCCTATGTTTTGTCTGTCCGGCCCTGCCTGTTAGTCACTTATATTGTTGTGTATTCCCCTGACTGTGTCCCATCAGTGCTGTAGTCACTGATATCTTTGTGCGGCTGAGTAAGGGGTCGTCCGGGATTGGGGAAGTGGGTCTACAGGGGGGGGGGGGGGGCAGGGCAATTTTTCGCACCAGGGCCCTGGGGTTTCTAGCTACGCCCCTGGATATATATATATATATATATATATATATATATATATATATATCATCTATCTCATATCTATCAATCTTTTCATCAATCTATCTATTTGTCTATCTATGGCTCAGCTTTAATTTTGTGATATGTATTTGTTGTACTGTATACTTGGTGTCAAAATATTATACTAGCTCTGGCAAATTTAAATATATGATTTACTGACTAAAAAGACTTTGGGCCCAATTATATTGGCTCCTATCTCACGGTTCTCCAATGTCCCCCTGTCTGATCCTATTATCTTCCCTAGGATAAATGGTACAAGAGGAATTTGGCAGCAACTAATCTTCCCCTACTGAATTAATATACACAGTCGGCCAAAGCAAACATGAATGTTTAAAGGATGTCATGGGTGATAACCATCACATGCCTATGGCCTTTTCAATGTACAGTTCCATTAACATTCTTGTGTCTTTACCTAGATTTGCCTGCAGTACCTTTTTGGGGTATTGAAAAGTCACCTATGCAATCCCCAGGTTGATAATTCTTATCTATGCTAGAACACTAAAACAAACCTTCAGGACTGGATAGAGATTTGCAGCATGGCACTGCTATCCCTAATTCATATGAAGTTATCTGGAGTGGATACAAATAAAACAAACTCTCCCTCTATGTGATGGGTTAAATATTTATAGATTTTCAGCCTCTGTATAACAATGTTTATATTTACTGATAGCAAACAAAGGGCTTGAAAATGAAGAGGAACTGAAACAAAAAGGGTCTTAAAATTTTTTATAGACTCTTATTAGTAAAGTGTTTCTCTCAAACGACTGGACAGCCCCCCCCCCCCCCATGTGTTATTTATGCGTATATTGTACAATGATACCATATACACATCTGTCTTGTTATACGTCAATATCATTCTCCAAAAAACAACCAAATACAAACCAACACAAAGAATGTGTAGTGTCTAAGAACAGATGGGACCACAAGCTGGGGCCCCTTATATTGACTCTATGATAATCGGGGAAATAAATCAGTAGGGGCTCATTTGATGAATGACAAAAATAATCTTGTATGTTATTTACTACATGATACACATACATAAACACTTATATATCCCACTGTCCAATACTCTATAAGAAATAAATATTCTGAATCCAAAACTATTACTACTATAACCCAGAATGTTGTTTAGCAAAGAACTACCATAAAATCTATATGAAATAAGGATCCTCCGCTCCCTTAATTGTCATTTATCGAGTGGCCCTAAATAGCTCAATAACTAACATTGGCTTTTGGCTACGCACAAGATGTGGGAAAATCCTTAGTACACATCACACGGTCACACCTCACATTGCTGCTCATATGTATTGTATAAAGTGACGTATTTAGAGAAGCGATTTAAATAAGTGAGATGTATTAATATTAGGAGCACAAAAATTTTTACAGCTGCATTTACAAGCTGAAAGGAGTACTTTGGCAAAAAAAAATTACTTATTCCCCATCCACAGGACTAGGGGATAAGTAGCTAATCTCAGGGGGTCCTATTGCTGGCTCAACCCCTCCCCCCGATCACCGAGATGGGACCTTGGCACTCTCAGTGAGGAGCACAAGTCATCTACCAGTAGACGGTATGAGTTCCATTCATTTCTATGGGAGCGCCAATGATGCCCGAGAGCTGTTCTCAGGTCTTTTCGGCGCTCCCATAGGAATAAATGGAGCTACTTACCCCCTATCCTGTTGATAGGGGATAAGTTATTTTTCGCCGGAGATCTCCTTGAATGCGTGTGATACAGCAAAGTGGTAGATGCGGCAGAGCTGGCTTTGCCAAATGAGATAATGGCCCTCATTTACTATTGCAAACCCGATATGGTTTGTGCGGGTTATGCGCCAGATTCTGTCGCGTTGTGTCAGAAATTCTGTCTGCGCCCGATTTTGTGCAAGAATTTGCACCAGAATTGAAAAAACCCCAACTAACTCTCCATTTTGCTAAGAAAATCCGAAAAAGAGGCATGACCGCCGGATAAAGGGGCGTGGTCTCCAAAAAGGGGCGAGTTCCTGACATTTTTACAAAAAAAACCAACATATTAACTAAGGTTTCCACATAAAATGTGGTGGATTTGAGCTGAGGAAAACCAGACAGATCAGAGCATGTGTAAAAAAAGGGAAAATGGAAAATGTAGGGAAACCTTAGTAAATACCGTGGAAAATGAATTGTAGGGAATTAAAACCCACAAAGAAACCTACACAACACTCTTAGTAAATAAGGGCCATTGAGGGAGAAATAAAAATTATTGATGACAAATTCAGCTCTGATTCGTCTGTGCGCTGATTGCAATGATACCGTGCAAGGGTCAGGCGCAAAGTGGCTGAATTCCAGAAAGGTTCATGTACAGATCACTGGACTAAACACTGCAACATATACCACCATAAATTGAATAGTGTGAGAGTATAGCTGGGTTTATTGAAAATTGATTCTCTGTCGTCCTGATAGGTCATCAAAATTAGGTTGGCTGAGGTCGGATTTTTGGTCACCCGCGCTGATTAGCTGTTTCAATGGGCCCCGGTGCTCAGGTCATTGGGATGCCGCCGCAGTTCTTTGTGCAGAAAGTGCAGTCAGACGTCCCACTGATATAAAATTGATGACCTAGACCAGTGGTCTCCTAACAGTAGCCAGTCAGATGTTGCAAAACTACAACTCCCAGCATGCCCGGACAGCCGTTGGCTGTCCGGGCATGATGGGAGTTGTCGTTTTGCAACATCTGGAGGGCCACTGTTTGGAGACCACTGACAAAGGAGAGGTTTTAAATAGCTGGGTTATTTTTTTTAACTGTGAATATTTGCACAATAAATAGACTAATATCTCTTTTCACATACAGTGTATATAACTGTGAGTTATGTTCAATATTATACATAATAAAAAGATTAAAGGGGTACTTTGGTGGAATTTTATTTATTTTTTATTTTATTTTATCTTTTTCAAATAAACTGGTGCCAGAAAGTTTAACAAATTTGTAAATGACTTCTTTTAAAAAAAATCTTAATCCTTCCAGTACTTATTACCTGCTGTATACTACAGAGGAAGTCATGTAATTCTTTCCAGTCTGACCACAGTGCTCTCTGCTGCCAACTGTCCAGAGCAGGAGAGGTTTCCTATGGGAATTTGCTAGTGCTCTGGAAAGTTCCTAACACGACAGAGGTGGCAGCAGAAAGCAATGTGGTCAGACTGGAAAGAACTACTTAGCTTCCTCTGTAGCATACAGCAGCGGATAAGTACTGGCATGATTAAGATTTTTTAACCTCTTAAGGACTCAGGGCATACCCGGTCCCGGTATTTAAAACGTGACCCCGCATCATACGGGGTCGGTCCCAGTGGCTAATGATAGCCGGGACCCTGGGCTAATAGCGTGCGGCACCAATCGTTGTGCCGCGCACTATTAACCCCTTTGATGCGGCGATCAAAGTTGAATGCTGCATCTAAAACAAAAGTAAAAGCTTCCCGGCAGCTCAGTCTGGCTGATCGTGACTATCGCGATAAAATCGCAATGTCCTGATCAGCTAGGATGCGAGCGGAGGTTCCTTTACCATGCTTCGTCGCGTCCGATCCACGTTTGATTGCTCCAAGCCTGAGCTACAGGCAGTGGCGTTGCTAGGGTTGGTGTCACCCGGTGCGGTAAAAAATGGTGTCACCCCCATACCTCCCCCCTCCCCCCAGTAAGTTTTTAGCCTGTTGTGACAGACACCACTGTTGTAGCGCATTGTGAGAAATTCCAGTATAATAATCAGATATACCAGTTGCCACAGAATAGGAAAGTGTTAAAGAAGTTTTCACCATTTAAATATACAGCTCCCAGAATTACTTAAAGGGGTACTCCACTGGAAAACATTTACTTTTATATCAACTGGTGCCAGAAAGTTAAACAGATTTTTAAATTACTTCTATTTAAAATCTTAATACACCAGCTTATAAGTACTGTAAGTATGCTCCACAGGAAGTTGCGTAGTTCTTTCCAATCTGACCACAGTGCTATTTGCTGACACCTCTGTCCATGTCAGGAACTGTCCAGAGCAGGATAGGTTTGCTATGGGGATTTGCTCCTACTATGGACAGTTCTTGACATGGACAGAGGTGTTAGCACAGAGCACTGTGGTCAGACAGAAAATAAATTAAAAAAGAAAATAACTTCCCGTGAATCGCTTATACAGCAGCTAATAAGTACTGGAAGGATTAAGATTTTTAAATAGAAGTAATTTACAAATCTGTTTAACTTTGTAGCACCAGTTGATTAAAAAAAATGTTTTCCAGTAGAGTACCCCTTTATGCAGTGGTGAGGTTATGCTGGGAGTTGTAGTTTCACTGACCATAACTGTAGAACTGACAAGCGACTACAGCTCTGATGGGACATAGAGAGGAAAATACACAATGATATCAGTGACTACAGGTGACGTCTTCTCTATAGTCTTTCCTTATATAATTCAGATGGTACATACCGCCTGGTCCAGCTAAAACTTCTGTCTGTAGAATGTGACGCCCAGACGGCTCCTCACTATGTCAGCGCATTCTCATCCTCTATATGAAAACAAGTATTATTATAAACCTGCCAGACACTGTATCCTCTAAATATAATACTACTATACACTATTCTCTTTGATTATAAACCTTCCATACACCATACCCACTGAATATAATAATACCACACACTGTACATTCTGAATATAATACCAAAACATACTGTACCCTCTGAATATAAATCTGCCACATACTGTACCCCTGAATATAATACTATCACATACTGTACCCCTGAATATAATACTATCACATACTGTACCCTCTGAATATAATACCAAAACATACTGTACACTCTGAATATATTACTACCACCCACTGCGCCCTCTGAATATAATACTTAGAGATGAGCAAACTACAGTAAATTCAACTCATCACAAACTTCTCGGCTCGGCAGTTGATGGCTTTTCCCACATAAATTTGTTCAGCTTTCAGGTGCTCCCGTGGGCTGGAAAAGGTGGATATTGTCCTAGGAGAATCTTTCCTATGAATGTATCCACCTTTTCCAGCCCACCGGAGCACCTGAAGGCTGAACTAATTTACGCAGGATAAGTCATCAACTGCTGAGCCGACAAGTTCCTGACAAATCGAATTTACTGTAAGTTCGCTCATCTCTAATAATACTACCACAAACTGTGTCCTCTGAATATAATACTACCACCCACTGTGCCCTCTGAATATAATACTACCACAAACTGCGCCCTCTGAATATAACGTTGCCATACAGTGCACCCTCTGAATATAATACCACAACCGCAGTAACACCCCTCAACATCCGTTAGCTGATGCTATTACCACGGGAGGGGGGTATTGGTGGTGTTGCTAGTGGATGATCGGGGTGCTACTACTGGGGGGGGTGTTGCTGAAGGATGATGAGGGTGCTACTGGCCATCCCCCCCTGGCAGTATCACCCCCATCATCCATCGGCAGGATCATCCTCCTGGCAGGAGCACCGCCATCATCCACCATCAGGATCTGCTGATGGAGGTGCTGCTGGGGGGGGGGGTAGTTGCTGGCGGATGATGAGGGTGCTACTGCCTGGGGGGGAGCATTAGGTAGGCAGCAGTTCCCCCACATTAGGTAGGTAGCAGTTTCCCCACATTAGGTAGCATCTTTTTCCCACATTAGGCAGCATAGATTCCCCACATTAGGTACCAGTTTCCCCACATTAGGTAGCAATTTCCCCATATTAGGTAGCACAGATTCCCCACATTAGGTAGCAGTTTCCCCACATTCGGTAGCACAGATTCCCCACATTAGCTAGCATAGACTCCCCACATTAGGTAGCATAGACTCCGCGCATTAGGTATCATAGACTCCGCACATTAGGTATCATAGACTCCGCACATTAGGTAGCATATACTCCGCACATTAGGTAGCATAGACTCCCCACATTAGGTAGCATAGACTCCCCACATTAGGTAGCATAGACTCCCCACATTAGGCCGCAGGTTCCCTTGCAGGTTCCCCACAATGCGTCAAAGTCTCCCCACACACACACACACATAAAAAAAAAACACATACAACACAGAGAGACACACACACACACAAACACACACAGTCAGAAAGACACACACTCACAGACAGACACACAGTCACACACACAGAGTCACACACAGTCACACAAACACACACAGAGTCACACAAATACACAGAGTCACACACACACTCAGAGAGTCACACAAACACACACAGTCACACACACACACAGAGTCACACAAATACACAGAGTCACACACTCAGAGAGTCACACAAACACACACAGTCACACAAACACACACAAACAAACATAGATAGAGACAGACACACACACTCACCCATCCAGCGCAGCGATCCTTCTCACCGGGCGCAATGCGAGTGACGTATCTGACGTCCCCCTGCGCGGCCATGCGGTGTGACGTCAGGCCGGCGCAGACGTGGGAGCGGAGGCCGGGCACAGTACTGGTGAAGGTGAGGGGGGGGCGTGATGACGGACGGGCGCACTGAAAGGGGGGGGGTTGCTAACGGACGGGCGCACCGCACACACAGCACAGGGGGGGGGGTGCTGACGGATGGGAGGCCGGTCACATAGGGGGGTGTCAGTGTAGCTTGGGAGGGGGTGTGGGTGCTGCGGAGCGTCTTGGTGTCACCCCATTAGGTTGGTGTCACCCGGTGCGGGCTGCACCCCCCGCACCCGGGTCGCAACGCCACTGGCTATAGGCTAGAGCAATCAACCCCCTATAACGCTGATCCATGCAAAGCTATGGCTTTTCAGGGATCAGTGTAAAAGATCAGTGTGTGCAGTGTTATAGCCCCCTATGGGAGCTATAACACTGCAAAAAAAAAAAGTGGAAAAAAAAAAAGTTAATAAAGGTCATTTAACCCCCTTCCCTAATAAAAGTTTGAATCACCACCCTTTTCCCATAGAAAAAATCTGTGTAAATAAAAATAAACATATGTGGTATCACCACGTGCAGAAATGTCCAAACTATGAAAAATCTATCATTAATGAAACTGCATAATCAATGGCGTACGCACAAAAAAATTCCAAAGTCCAAAATAGCGTATTTTTGGTCACTTTTTATATCATGAAAAAATGAATAAAAAGCAATCAAAAAGTCCGATCAATACAAAAATGGTACCGATAAAAACTTCAGAACAGGGCACAAAAAATGAGCCCTCATATCGGCCCAAACGTGGAAAAATAAAAAAAGTTATAGGGGTTAGAAGATGAGAATTTTTAACGTATAACTTTTCCTGCATGTAGTTGTGATTAAATCAAACCTATATAGCTAGTGTATCATTTTAACCGTATGGACCTACAGAATAAAGATAAGATGTCATTTTTACCGAAAAATGCACTGCTTAGAAACGGAAGCCCCCAAAAATTACAAAATTACATTTTTTCTTCAATTTTGTCGAACAATGAATTTTTTTTCCATTTCGCCGTGGATTTTATTGTGAAATACTAATGTCACTGCAAAGTAGAATAGGTGGCGCAAAAAATAAGCCATCATATGGAATTTTATGTGCAACATTGAAAGCGTTATGATTTTTAGAAGGTGATGAGGAAAAAATGAGTCCTTAAGGGGTTAAATAGAAGTAATTTTCTGCCACCATTTGTTTCCCACCAGAGAACCCCTTTAAGATAAACCCCAATTAGAGCACCAGGTTTTGCCTTTAAAGGGGCTGTCCTGGATTACAAAAGACCATGCTGCTTTCTTTCAGAAACAGCACCACACCTGTCTACAGGTTGTGTCTGTAATTGCACCTCAGCTCTATTAAAGTGAAAAGGGTCTGAGTTGCAATACCAGACACAACCTGTGAACAAGTGTGGTGCTGTTTCTTGCCAATCCCTTTAAAGACAGAAGCCTGGTGTTTGTTTTGTTCTCCTTGACCATTTGGACAATCACCCACTTTCTTATTTGCTTACAATGCAGTTCTCCTTGCAGGGGAATAATGCACAGGTTCTTGCCACCAAGTAGCAAACAGTATGGCACCAACCAGACCATGGCGTCATCCATTTAATGACCCCCCATAGCAATCGCATGGCATGTATTCACTAGGATATGTTATTGTAGTACAAAGATTGTTGTAGTTTTATTGCAAACAAAACAGTATGATTCAGCCACGAGCAATGCCAAGTAATCCCAGCTCTGCTCTATCCGTATCATCTTTCATTATCAGGGGGTTAAAACACATTCACTGCAGACTCAGAGACAGACTTTTCTTCACCCTAGGTCTCCCCCTCCCCGGTTTCTGGTTGAATGTTATTTTAATACAGAATAAACTATATATGAGAATTGATTTAATAATTGTTAACATGTTGTTATTGTTTATGTTGAATTGAAACATCATATCAACAGTTCAGATATTCCAGGCAAATAAAATACGTTTGCATAGGCCTCCCTTTACACTAAAAAAATAAATAAAAGCTGGCATACTTACCCTCCCCACTCCCCTGGCACTGCTACTATCAGATTTTCCAGTCCCTGTTGCATTCCTCTTCTTTCTAATTTCAATGAGGGAGATTTATCAAAACCTGTGCAAAGGAAAGTTGCTGAGTTGCCCATAGCAACCAATCAGATCCCTTCTTTCATTTTGCAGAGGCCTTGTTAAAAATGAAAGAAGCGATCTGATTGGTTGTTATGGGCAACTGGGCAATTTTTCCTCTGGACAGGTTTTGATAAATCTCCCCCAATGATGTTTAGCTCCTGCAGGAACCATTTGTGCCATGCTCTGTGATTGGCTGACAGGAAAGAACCTTTGTTGGAAGGAGAAAGAAGAGGAACGCAGCAGGGACTGGAAAATCAGTGACAGCGGAGGGGGAGTGAAGGAGGTAAGTATGCATTTTTTTTATCCTGCAAAACGAGGCATATGATTATTTTTTGCCCAGAAAATAATTTTAAGAGAAAAACACCCTTAACAGCTACTGTTAATATTCATTCATAATTATTGTAACTTTATTTGTGTTCGGAGCTCCATACGTGTACTAGTGACAGGACAGATTGCCTACATACCTATACAAGATCTTACCCTAGCATAGCGGTCTGAGTTGTGCCATAACCGCGCAATGAGGGAACGCCTATAGAGGGCATGCACTATAATGAAGGAATAAAATAAGGGAGGGTTGGGTGGGTTCCACAAACGTCACGTGCTCCGCCCCTGTAGGAGAGGGGGGAGTTATATACACACGCCCCCACCTGTTCCCAATAAGCCCCACCTGGAAATGCAGGGAGCGATAATTACTTCTGCCCCTCACACAAATACAGCCCATCAGGCTTTATACTTAACACAGTGAAGTAAAACAAATGCTTGCGTGATCCCATCAACTTAATAAGATTGCAGGATTGTAGCAGAAGAAAAAGGACCTAAGTACCGTTTCCTCTCATGAAAGGCGTAATCCAAGGCAGGCGGCGGATTGTAACTTAATTAAGAAATGCTTTAGTGTTCTGGATAAGACACTAATGATGTAAAGTGGTAATAATTCCCGATAACACATCACACAAGAACACAGAGGAAACAGACCAGACCAGATTGTCACCTGTAAGACCTGTCTACTAACACTTTGTAAAATACAGCAAGTGACCTTTATGTCAATGCCACAAGACAAAAAACTAATTTCATTTGCCAGCCTCATTCTGTTTATATATAGAATCAACATAATAATCATAGTAATGTACTCCAGTGATTTCTATTTTACCACCTGTATACCCCAACTCTTTTTGTGGGGGAGTTTGGGGCAACTTCTGCTTAAAGGGGTAGTCCAGTATTTTACTTCTTATTCCTCATGCAAAGGAAAGGAAATAAGTGTATGATTGCGGGGGTCCAACCTCTGTGACCCTCCTTATTTCCTGCAGGGCATTCTGGCCTTTCTCATGCTCGGAGTGAAGGTTTATGCATCTCTATGGGAGAGCCAGAGATACATGAGCACAGCACTTGTGTATCTCTGTCTCTCCCATAACGATGCATTGATGAGACATGTCAATCCCCTGCTCCGATCAGATACCTATCTTGTATCATTTGGATAGGGGATAAAAAGTAAAATACCCCTTCAATGCTAATTTTAGTGCCTCCTGATCTTGCTGGGTAAGAGGCTTCATGTGGTTATGGCTGTGTTGCCTGGCCTCAACCACATGATTGCTCTTAGCCAATCCTGTCGAATTTGAAGTTAAAGGGGTATTCTAATTTATTAAAAATAAAAACAAAACTGCTACTCATTTCACCTGGTCCAGTGCTGGGGCTCCCCCATATCTCTTACCCTCATGACCCACCGTCCTACTGATGACATATTGAATCCACTGCAGCTAACCAATTAAGCTATATTGAGTTAAGAACATAATTGGCTGAGACGGGATGGCAAGACATCAGAATAAGTAGACATGGGTGGAGCACCGATGCTGGATTGGGTGAGGTAAGTATGAGGTAGTTTGTTATTTTACAGCCATAGCAAGCTTCAATATGGTTTTTAAATATATCAAAATCATACATATATCAATATGTGCACCAGCTAAACAACACAACAATAGGCATTTTACGTATCCTTTTATGACTAGGGCAAGGAGCAGGTTCCATATATCCTGAAACCCCCATTTTTAGCATAGGGAGAACTTGTCCTGCATAAACCTACAAAAGTGACCACACTAGTTCTCCTACAATTGTAAATTTATTATTTCATGGACATATACAAAATAACCAAACAACTTGCCCTCCCCCACACCACAAAATCAAAAATGACCCTCCCTTGAGAGACCCACAACCCCAATATAAAAAAAAGGTGGGACTCCTGACTAGGACCCCCAACAATATCTATATGTCAGAGTGTGTCCTGTTCCTGAATACTCTGTATAACAGCTTTACTTCAAATTGTTTACAAGAATAGAGTCTCCAGTTCTGAGATTAGAAGTTAATTATCTTGGAGAATAAATGGAGACGAGAATTCTTAAACATCGTCTCATTTCTAGTCTGTTCAAAATATAAAACATGAAAACATTCACGTTCATAGACAATATTATATGTATAATACACAATCGTGATGCCAAATGTGTAATAAGAATTATTAATAAGCTTTTAAAGTTATTTGCCCTTTTACAGTCCATATTATATAATACAATATGGAGCCATGCCAAACTCCTTCAGATACTGACAATTAATGATATAACTCCAGTTCACACCTA